>NW_027491273.1:0-345000 GCF_021521415.1 Bidens hawaiensis
TTTCGCGCTGTTTAACGCACCCGATAAGTTTTTCGCGCCAAAAACCGAACCCGAACTAAATTTGGACCGGGATTTTCGTGTTTGGGCTTGAGAAATCAGAAACTTGGGCCAAAATGAGCCCAAAGTTGGCCCATGATGGTGCGATCGCAGCAGCAGCCCCCCCCCCCACCCCCCCCCCCCGTTTTTTTTCTTTCACATTTAAACTAGATACAAGATATTTTCAACATTATTTATTGAAAATTCTGGACATAAACTTCTTCTCTAGCCAAAAAAACTCAAGAAATCCTAAGGTAAACAACTTAAATAAGCTACTTTTACACTTGTTTAAACTTGTTTAATACCATAAAAACATGTCTTGGTTACTAAAAATCATTCCTAACCGTGTAAAAAACCTAAAAATGGTCCATAAACATGTTTTGATCATACACATGGTAAGGAACATGTTTTGATAGTTTTTTTTGGCCATAAACACGGATTAAAGGGTTGAAACGACGTTTTTACGGTTCAAAAGTTCGTTTTTGTACACTAGCCGAAACCCTAACTTAAGGGCTGTTATGTTGATGAAATATTGCTTGGTTTGTGATATAGGATTTGTACCTAGCTTGCTTAGAAGCACAAGAACCTGAAAACTTGATTAAAAAGTCGGAAACGAGCCAAACCCGCTAAGGTAATGCCGAAACACTCGCTTACGGGCTATTTAGGTTTATGTTAAGGTTGTGATGTGCATATTTTTAGGACTTGAAATTTTGCAGGGACATCAGGGACCATGTCAATAATTCCCTGTTCAAATTTGGTAATTTTTCGACCATCCGAGAATATTTGGCGAATTTATTACCGAATTGGGACGTTTATTTGGGAAAAATAGCTAAAATACTTCAAAAATTATGAAATTTTTTTGGGAACTCATATTTGATGTATTTTAATCACATATGAATTTTGGGATCATTTGGATAAGTTTAAAGGTGTTTTGTTTATTTGCGTTCGTGTGAATTTTTACAGCCGAATTTAGGCCGAAAAGAATATTGCACAAGCTTTTTACATTCTGGAATTGACACAGGTTGTTTTGGGACATGATTTGAGTATTCAGGAATTTTTGTAGAATTTTTAGAAATTTTTTGGGGTAAACGGACGATTTTCAGGCGAAATATAGCTGATAAAATGAATTTTTATAAATTAATAAATCAGTAAATAAATTCCAGAAATATTTTTATAAAAATCTACATATTTTAATTGATAAGTGGTTAAATTTTCATAATTTAATGATTAATGGTTAACTAATTATATTAATCTGAATATTAAACAAATTCAGTTTTTATAAAAACCGGCAAGTTCGCGACTAGTGAATCTGCGAGAATATCAAAACACCAAGAGTAATAAAAAATCATATTTTTGGACTAATTATGTAAAAATGAACTTTTCTATGAGAAACCTGGACAATCCAATGGTTTAAACCCGTTAATTTCAATCCAATGGTTTAAAGCTATGTAGAGTATGTACATCTTCGGGATTTATCCATCTGTCCCCGAGGGGCCTTCATGTCATTCCTGTAAGTTAATTTCCTAACATTTCGCCCAAGTTATCACAATTTCCAACTTCAAGGGGCTAGAATGTAACATTTAGTTTTATAACATAAAACCCTAATCTCTCTTTCTCTCCTTGGCCGATCGGACTCCACAACAGCTCCAAGGGTTTCGTTTTTCTTTTTTCCAACCGCTCCCAAGGTCTAAAACATCAATTCAAAGTTAGTCCTACACCTATGCTAGTCTTTTACACCTTAATTCACCCTTATACCTCGCGTATTGATCGTTAAACTGCTTGTTTTAGGCTTAATGGTTGGCTGTCCAATTGAGCAGTTTCGGGGCTGTTTTGACTAAGGTTTTTGCTCCACAATCTTCCTAGGTATGTCCAATAAAATCATGTGCATTGGTGTTCGTTTAATTTGTCAACTAGTTGTAGATTGAAAATTAGTATTCGGTTGTCTAGAATAGTAAATTGTTGTGTTTAACGCGAGGGTTGAAGTAATTGATTTAGTCTAAAAAAATACGTATTATTATATAAATATCCCCTATACTTTAAGTAATTTTGAGCCAAGTTTTTATTGAATATTATTAATATTTTGTTCACATGTGAATTTAAAAGGTTTCAAGAGACAATGAGTTAAAATGGATTATTATACTAAACTGATGACGCACTAAATGAATTTTCGAATCATGAATATATATATAACTTTTAGTATTGCCAGCCTTTTAACTTTAAACGTATATAACACACGATTTAGTAAAAAAAGAAAAAAAAAATGCTAATAAACTAAACAAATGAAGAATAACATTTACTTTTATGTTTTCTTGTGGCAAAATAGTTCAAGTCATGGTCAAAAATAAAAAAGAATATTAATTGGCATAAACGGGTTGTAAGCCCACTATCAGATTTTATAAATCCCTCGTGAGTTTGAGCATATCATTGAGCAGACCATCAATTATTGAACCGTCCAGTAAACGAGTTTTAAAAAGCCCAAAACACATGAAGAGAAAGGTAGGGTATTAAATTATTTGGAAGTCAGTAATTAATGAGGGGAGACCGCCACAATAAAAGAAAGATTGTTATTATTATATATAGAGAGAGGCTACAAGAATAAAAAGAAGGTTTTTTAACCTACTGCCAGGAGGAGCCGCAAGAAGGTTACGGAAGACAGAAGGTTAGCTGTAAAGAGAGGAAAGTCGTTGGTTCGAGCAGAGAGCATTAGGATTCAACACCTACTCATCCAAACATTTTTATTATTCGGTTTGAATTTATTATTTTCGTCATGAATTTATTATTTGAACCTATTTATTTTCTTTTGGTCTTGAGTATGGTTGTTGGCTAAACCCCTTAGACTGCCTAGACTTATGATGAACCTCTGTTAATGTTTGATTTTGACTTGGGTTTTATTTATCGTTATGGTTTTATGAACTAGTAAAAGGTTTAATTATATTAAGTTGATGCGTATGTGTGCTTGAGGTTGTTTAATTAAGTTTTATTATTCTATAGTTGTCTTGATTATTGTTTGTCATTAAGATAGGTTACTATTAGGTCATTTACTTTGTGTCTTTGACTATTTTATGATTGATTTTGAATAAGATCATAGGAATAATATTATTTAATCAAATAAACCTAAGTGTGCTGCTAACCTAAATAGCTGTAAGGTGCTAGGTTATTGATAGGTCTTTGTTGATCAGGATTGCTAGATTTAGTTCTTCGTAAGGAGTCCGTCTAGGTTTGATTGATTAACTTTGTCTATCGAATCAATTGAATATATTAGACTGCCTTTGATTTCCGCGCTGTAAGGTAGGATTTCGTATAAAGGAACTAGTTTTTAATTAATTAGGTGACCGTAAGGAAACTTGATTATTAATACTAGTGAGTGTTAAAACTTATTAGAAACCCATAGGTGTCTTCTTGAGAAGGGTCAGGGGTCCTGTTCGGGTTTGCTTTTAAGCGTCTATTTTACGATCCCAGTTCCATAACTAAATATTTTCTCGGTTAATTGATAACTGAAACTTAGGGGATTCTAGCCTAGGTGATTGCTTGTCATCATTTGAACTAAGTCTAGATTTAAGTCATCTTTAAGTCTTAATGATTAATTTAATATTAGTTTTTAGTAAAACCCCCCAATAATAATAAATAAATAGTCGTGTCTGTAATTAAGTCTAAATTTAGCCAGTTAACGTAATTTAAAGAGTCCTGTGGGTTCGATATCCGGACTTACTTAGCTGTACTAGAGTCGATCGGTTCACTTGCCGATTAGTAGTTTTAGTTAAGTTAAGAGTCTAGAATTATTACTTAGTGTCTAGATTAGCGTTTATTTAATTAATAAATTAATAACTACTTTTAGCACATCAGTAATTAACGACCAATTCAGTTCGGGTGGCTTCGATTTGATGTACGGGCTGTTGGAAAATTATTTTTATAAGTATTTGGGCTGAATTGGTTGTCGGTTACTCAAACGGGTCGGTACAACGCGTATTCGCGTTTATTGAATAGTTGGTGCGTTGTGCTTGCGAGTTACCGACCCATCCAACTTGTGTAGTGTCGTGTGGGCTAGTAGGCTATGAATTTATCAAATTGTGTCCACACGGGGCTGAGTTGGATGTTAAGTGCCTAAACAACTCTTAAACGCGCATATTCGTCTCACCTAGTACTCCCAGGGGTAATTTGGGAATTCTTTATTCTCGGGAGTATCTAAGGGTCATTTTGGTATAAACAAGGCCTCGGGGGCTGTTATAATTGAACTTGGTGAGGTCGAGGATTTAGGTAACTCGAATCATATTAGAACGCCTCGTAGGATAAACGAGTCCTTTTGGTATCGTTAGTAATTATTGTGTACAATCTGACAGGCGTGTGAGTTGTGGGCGTACTTAGGGGTTCTCTAGCTCGTGGTGACTTTGTGCGTCATGTTAGGTGAATTCATGATGCTCCTTTTCACTCTTTTCAAGTTTTGGGCTAGCATACACACCGAACTGTTTTTGCTTGATAAACTGCTTAAATGATTTTGCATAGACTCACTTGTACTATGGTATATTTTGTGATGATATTTAAGTATGTATACACATGTGATACCTTATGGCCCATAGGCTTACTTGTAGTATGGTATATCTTGGAATAGTATATACGTATGTTAATACATGTGTTACTTTATGACCAATGATTGGCAATGTTAATTAGTCGTCATTGACTAAGGATGTTTGCGTATGCCCACTTTGTGTTTGCATACGGTGGATGGAATGTTACGTGTTTGGGTTGTACGTGTGCTCGACCCTAATGTTATTACTTGAATGTTATGCATAGGGATATAATTATATAGATATAAAAGTATGACTACTTATTGTTTATTATGGCCTAACTGTTCATAACCCATTTATATTTAAACTCTTGGAATGATTTATATAAATGTCAATTATTAAAAACTTGAACTCACTCAGCTCAAGCTGACTTTGCGTGTATGTTAGTGTGAGTTTCAGGTTAGAAGGAGGATGCTTACCGCTTGGACGTGCTTGAGTCTGCTTGGACGGTTGAAGGCATATCTAGTCGGGGGGTTTCAATAATGAACACTGTTTTTTTTCAATTATTACTAGACAGATTTAAATTTGGTTTTGGGCATAATTCCCGGGTTTTGGGGAACTTGTTTTAGTACTTATGATTTTCCGCTGATTTATACTCTGAATTGGTTTTAAAATAAAATGAATTGCTTTGGGTTTTAAATTTTTGCAAAGTTTTGGATATGAGTACCAACTGTAGGATTTTCCCAGGGTTCGGGGCCTTACAATATGATTGCAATCTACAAATTTGAGGTTAAGTGCATGAAGTAAACATCTTAAGTATGGAATTCCTATGCATCAATAAGCATATGGTGATATTCAATAAATTATGCACAATAATGGTACAATATGAAATGATAATTATATAATTATAGATGGCATATATGAATATGACATAGAAAATGATGTGGTAAATATATGCCAAATTCTTGAAGAATAAATTTGTATAAATGATTGGTCAACATGGAAGGAAGTCTACGACGAATTGTAAAACTCTTGGATAGTATATTGTATACATGATTAGTCAACATGGAATTAAGTCCATGACATATTAGATGTGCATAAAACGTTTAAACTAAAAGCTCAAGAAATTTATTATGTGAAATTAACAAAGTTTTATACGTGGACTACAAATTCTGAGCTAGAAATGATATAATCATCTCGCTAATCATCTCGTGGAAAAGAGATATGAATATGATGGATTTGATCCATGTGTTGAATATTTTAATATTAAATCATTGATATCATGTTGATGATTGCATCGTATCTCATAAAGAGATGGTATGCGGGTTGAGCATTTGTATAAGGATATTTTTACATTAATCAAATTACATTAAGATGTTTGAAAATTTTAATACAGGTAAAGTTCATCTCTAAAAGGATTAGAGGATGTTAATTAATTTGATATGGTTTGTTTCCAGTGAGGAGATATCCAAATGAGCTAAAAATAAATACTTTGATACTTTCAGATATGAAAGATATGAGTTTAGATTATTTTATTTAACTGTAAAAAAGTTTTAGTTAGTCTAGTTGATGCAGTGAGTGTAACATATCACGCTCGTTGATCTTGTGACATTTATTTATGAAAAGAGGCAACATTAGTTATACAACATTGTTCAACTTAAAGAATCGCACATACGAGAGCAGAGACTAAAATTCCTAGAATGAAGATCATCAATGCTCAGCTTAAAGAGTTGCATACTAAGAGATCAAATAAGAGTATTGACCACAAAAGTTTTTAGAAACCTTCATAGAAGATTAACATTATCACTCAAAGTTACTTATTAAAATCAAGGGGAGTATTACAAATGTTGTACACTTTACTCTTCACTAAGTTTCGACCCAACAAGTTTCTTAGCAAGTCGTCAACGAGACAACACACAAATCCGGAAGTATCATGCGATGAAAGTACGCGTTGCACTCTTTTTTCATTAGCTGTGGTTTTATCCCACTGGGTTTTCCTAGCAAGGTTTTAATGAGGCAGCATCACCAAGCGTATTAAAGAATAAGCTATTATCATGTGGATCGTCAAGGGGGAGTGTTATGAATGCATCCATTATGTGGTGACTCTCCATATACATAACTCATGTCTCTTTATTACTCTCATATTAATGTAAGGCGTATATATATTGTGTCCTTGTATTTTGTAATAGATACTCAATGAGAAGACTCCTCCTATTCATCATTATATACTCTCTATATATTATGCTCTATTATTATTATGTATGTATTATGAATGCTGGCGGCTAATAAGCCGTTATTTCACAAGATTTTTCTTCTTTTTTTTATATGTGAAAACATTAAGCATAGGAGAATGTTAAAAGTATTCCCTAGTCTCCTACCATTCTTGATGTGCTTGAAGTAGTTTAATATCTATTAACTAAATTAACTAAAAACAAACACCAAGTAATACTCTAGACTCTCTAAAACTCGACTAAATTACTAACCGGCAAGTGAACCGATCGACACTAGTAAAGCTAAGTAAGTCCGGATATCAAACCCACGAGACTCTCTAAATTACGTTTAATAGCTAATTAGACTCGACTACAAAACACGACTTATTAATTATATTTGTTTGGGGGGGGCTTTTATTTAAAATATTAATTTAATACTATAATTAAAAGCTAATTAAGAAAACAAGTAATTTAAACGAAAGCAAAAGTTTGTTTTAAATAAGATGATGATAAGAAAACTGCCTAGGCTAGAATCCCCTAAATTTCAGTAATGAATTAACTCGGGAAAATATTTAGTTATGGACTGGGATCGTAAAATAGACACTTAAAAGAAAACCTGAATAGGACCCCTGACCCTTCTCAAGAGACACCTATGGATTTCTAACAAGTTTTAACACACACCAGTATTAAAAATTAAGTTCCCTTACGGTCACCTAATTAATTATAATTAGTTCCTTTATACGAAATCCTATCTTACAACGCGGAAATCAAAGGCAATTTACTATAATTAATTGATTTGATAAACAATAATAAATAATCAATCCTAGACGGACTCCTTACGAAGAACTAAATCTAGCAAGATTAAATAATAAAGACTTATCAACAACCTAGCACTTTACAGTTTTTAGGTTAGCAGCACACTTAGGTTTATTCGACAATATTAATCCTATGAACTTATCATGACAGCAATCATAAAATAATCAAAAACACGAAGTAATTGACCTTATAGAAATCCTATCATATGACAAACTATAATCAAGGAAAACTATGGAATAAAACTCATAAAACAATCCTAAGCATTCATACGCATCAATCAAATATAAATAAATCTTTTACTAAATCATAAAAACCATAACGTAAATAATCCCAAAGCCAAATCAAAACATCAAAGTAAGTAGGTTCATCATAAGCCTAGATAGTTCATGCAATTTAGCCTAACATCTTAACTTTAATAAAAACAAGCAAATAAGAATTCATGGCGGTAAATAAACGAAAACAAAAGAAATAAAGGATAAAACCCGTGTTCGTCGTCTTCAACTAATACGCGCACCACCGGATGATTCTTCGACTCCAAAGCTGCCAAAAGTTGATCTCGTAAGCCCCGGAACTCCCCAAAATCGGCTGGAACTTTCAGGTATGTTTAAGGGTGAATTTAGGGGTCTTTAAATAGGAAATAGGCTGCCAAAAATACGTAAGACGGTGTAAAAATCTGGAATGTTCTGACATTGGGGCCGCCGCGCGGCGCGGCAGGCTTGGCTCCCCCCGTCGCGCGGCGCTCTGGTGTCTTGAGGGTGAGCCGGCCTGCCTAGCCGGTCCGGTTCTCTTCCTGGTCCGGTCTGGTTCGTTTCCTGATCCTTCGGTTCTCCGGTTCGGCTTGATTTTGCTCGTTTTTCGTCCTCTTTTTCACCACAATTCAAACCCGAAACCTAAAATATAAAAACATATTAGTAGTATACAAATCTTACGAGAAACCGAACAAAACTAATAAAATAATAAATAAAATGTACACGGGATTAATGTATATTAAACGTTATATCAAATATCCCCACACTTAACCTTTTTTCGTCCCAGAAAAGTCTAATTGCAACGGGATCAGAATCGGAGAAATACAGTCTTAAAAACATATAGGTTATCTTAAAATTTAGAACAACGCAAAAATTGCGATCACTGATATTGTTATCCACTTAAACCCATCCCTTTGTCTTTACAGGGACAAGTAAGATCCAACTATTATTATTATTATTATTATTATTATGTATATAATCAAGTGGAACCCACATTCAAGACCCGTTTTATTTTAGATTGTACCGGATCAAACCACCCCAACTTGACTTAAACCTCATAGATAGCAGATTAAAACATTGTTGCACATTTATCATGAACAGCTAAGACGATCAAGGATATTGTTTATCCACCTAAATTTAAACATCAAAGTCTACCAAGCAGCCATTAGATATGATTAAGGTTTAATTATTCAACTAACTAGCAAGTGTTCCCCACTACATGACATACCCCCGTTATCAAGCAATACCTCGGATCCATTACCACCCGTGATTTTATAAGTTTCCATCTGTCGATTTACATACGTCGTGTCTCTAGTTGATCCTGTTCTTAATGGTATGGGACGAAAGTAAGAGGACCACGTATGACTAACAGCGGGATGATCACTGGATCATCAAGATTTTACTTCACTGTAATTGATGTAAGTGAGTGTAATGATTGCAGTAAACTGCGGGTTTATGCTTAAAAGCTTTTATTTATTAAATATCCGAAGATACCCAGATGAACAACCGTAAAAAGACCCGTGGTCTCTGAACCCGAGGTATCCCATCAATACAGGATTTAAGTCTATAAAACCATACGCCTATGAAGTGTTAACCACTAAGACTAGAAGTGCAAGTTTTAAGTTTATATCACCGGCTACCCGATATACTTTAACGTTTAAACCTACCTAAGCATCGTATGATAGTGTATTCATATTTCTTTAAAAATTCATAATTTTCTACAATCAAACTAAAAATGAGGCTTGAGTATGGCAGACCTTTCATCTCGTATTTTATACAGACTTAACATGTTTCCTACTAAAAATCATATTTTATCGTTTAAAACCAACTATCAAACTGCCCTTTCATTCTCAAGGCTGAGCCTACCGACACATCCCAAGTTAAGTGCGTGTTCTTTAATTATATCTTATTATTAGTAGTTTGAAAAACGATTCCCGATAATTATCCTCATTTCCCATTTAAACGCAAAAAGAAACAAAATCAAAGGACATTTTCAAAACCCTTTTTTTAAATTAAAAATAAAGATGACAAAACAAGTTAAAGACATGTGTTCCTATCACCACACTCAAAATTTGCATTGTCCTCAATGTAGGGACGGAAACACGACTCAAAAATTTTAAAAAACCAAACAAAACCTAAAAATACAAAAATAAATAAGAACAAAACAAAGCTAAAAATATAAAAACAAAGTAAAAAGAAAAAGACTTAGCTGGTAGTATGCGAGTGAAATATGACGCTAAAGTCTTTCTTCCATAAATGCCCTCCATCCGAACGTGCTCAGCAACCAGTATCTTTTTCTCTCATATATGAACGGAAGCAACAACAATACAAACAATATCTAAAAACTCAACTTATCGACTTGATAGATATTAATCATTCAAAGTATGTAACCAAATCCACCAACCAAACCAATAAACATGAATAAAAGCAGCAAATAAATAATCATAAAAGTATACGGCTTCTGCTGCTCCATCCCCACACTTGAATTTTTCACTAGACTTCAAGGGGATCTTCTATCTCACACTCTCTTCCTTCAAAACTTTCAAAACTTAAAAAAAACAAATAAAAACTACAAAAACTACGTTAGTGACTCAGGAAAAATAAAAATAAAATAGAAATAAAAATAGGAAAGAATGTAAAAACTTTACACTTGAGTATTCACTCAAGAACCTCGTGTGACAATTCAGTGCGACAAATCGAGAGGAGTTTCCTCCATCTCGATTGATTCCTCCGGTCCTCCAAGATAGTGCTTTAAGCGATGACCATTCACCTTCCAAGATGTTCCATTATCCGGATTCTCCAACTCCACCCCTCCATACGGGAAAACTTCTTTCACCAAGTACGGTCCCGTCCATTTTGATCTCTAATTTCCTGCAAACAACTTCAAACGAGAGTTAAATAACCATACCTTACCGCCTTTCCTGAGCTCCATGCCTCCTTTCAATCGTCGATCATGCAGAGCTTTCGTCTTTTCTTTGATGTTCAACGATCGAGAATACGCCGCATCCCGAAGCTCCTCCAACTCATGAATCTGAAAGTACCTTTTCCTCGTGGCCTCGGTAAGATTGATATTAACCGTCTTCAACGCCTAGTACACACGATGCTCCAACTCAACCGGAAGATGACAAGACTTACCGTAAACAAGCATAAACGGTGTAGTGCCCAACGGAGTCTTGTAGGCGGTTCGGAATGCCCACAATGCATCATCCAATTTCTCCGACCAATCTTTCCGACTCGCCCCAACCATTTTCTCCAAAATCCTCTTCACCCTTTGATTTGCATTCTCGACTTGACCATTCGTTTGAGAGTGATATGCGGTAGAGGTACGATGAGTAACCCCATGACGGCATTACAAAAATGGGTTCCCCGATCACTAATAATAGCACTCGGATACCGAAACGAGTGAATAACTTCTTAAGAAACCTCACAACAACTCGTGCATCATTTGTGGCCAACGCTTGGGCTTCTACCCACTTCGACACATAATCAATAGCCACCAAAATATACTTATTACCGTTCGACGTGGGAAACGGTCCCATGAAGTCTATGCCCAAACACCAAAGATTTCAAGAATTTGTATGGGGATTTGAGGCCTCTCATTGTTGGACGAAATATTACCTGTTCGTTGGCATGCATCGCAAAGCTTCACAAACTCCTCAGCGTCTTTAACAACTGTCGGCCAGTAGAAACCACTATCAAACACCTTCTGCGCGGTCGCATGCGCACCATGATGACATCCAGTCAACCCTTCATAAACATACTTGAGAATATCCCAACCTTCCTCTTTCGTCACGCATCTCCTCAAAATCCGATCACCGCCAATTTTGAACAAAAACGGATCATCCCACACATACCTATTAACATCTCGGAAAAACTTCCTCTTTTGTTGCGTAATCATACCCTCCAAAACAAAACCATTAGCCTAATAATTAGCAAAATTAATGAACCATGGCATACCTTGCTTCTCAGCCGTAACAAAATCGATTGACTCGTGAGGGAATGTATCACCGATTTCTTCCTCACGCAACTCTTCTCTCCCGGGATCTTCTAAACGGGATAGATGATTGGCTGCTACGTTTTTCGCACCATTCTTATCTTTAATCTCGATGTCAAACTCAAAAAGTAGAAGAATCCACCGTATAAGATAAGGCTTCGCGTCTTTCTTCTGAAAGAGGAAACGCAAAGCTGCATGATCGGTAAACACGGTGGTCTTGGAAAGCACAAGATATGAGCGGAACTTGTCGAATGCGAACACAACGGCTAAAAGCTCATTCTCGGTGGTGGTGTAGTTCTCTTGGGCATCATTCAACGTCTTGCTAGCATAACAGATGGGGTGAAAATGTTTATCTCGCCTTTGCCCCAAAACCGCTCCAACCGCATAATCACTAATATCACACATGAGCTCAAATGGCAAGCTCCAATCGGGAGAACAAAGAATGGGAGCACTTACGAACTTTTCTTTCAAAAACATGAACGCCTTCACACATCATCATTAAAAACAAACGGTACGTCTTTTTCGAGGTGCCGGGTCATCGGGCGGGTAATTTTTGAAAAGTCTTTGATAAATCACCGATAAAACCCTGCATGGCCCAAGAAACTCATAACCTCCTTAACATTCGTCGGTGGAGGAAGTCTACTTATAGTGTCAATCTTTGCCCGATCCACCTCAATACCGTCTCTCGAGATCTTATGACCCAACACGATCCCTTCTGTCACCATAAAATGGTATTTTTCCCAATTCAGCATCAACTTTGTCTCAATACACCTCTTCAACATCTTCTCCAGATTAGCCAAACACTGATCGAAAGAATTACCGTAAATCGAAAAATCATCCATAAACACCTCCATGGACTTCTCTATCATATCTTGAAACATGGCCACCATACAGCGTTGAAAGGTAGCCAGAGCGTTACATAATCCAAACGGCATGCGACGGTACGCAAACGTGCCATAGGGACATGTAAAAGTCGTCTTCTCTTGGTCTTCCGGTGCAAAAAGGCAGGGGTGTTAGTTGCTTCACGGGCATATTGGGTTAATGCGACCAGGGTGCGATGATGGCACGGGCAAGGATGACCAAGACAACAAGAGATATAGAGATTCCAATTCCTTAGGTTGGATTCTATTTACAACGTTTAATTCCTTTATAAATTAAAGAAAGTTGGACGAATTCATCCCATTTTGAAGTTTGAACTACATATGTTATCATAGAAATTCATACTTCAATTTGTAATTCAAGTTTCAATAAATTATTTTAATCAGACACATTAAAACCGAAATTCCATACCAATCCAGTTTCACTAACCAAAAGCCCCAAGAATAATATTCAACGAAAAAATTTCTAGAATTTACATTTCAAAATATACTCTTGCCAATAAAATTTACAAGCAAAACATACAAAATATAATATTTTAATTTTAATTCCACTCAAAACTAAAACTAGGGGTGAGCATTTCACGGGTCGTGCTCGTCAAACCCATGTACCCGACCCATCAAACCCATTTAACTGACCCGGATTTAAAATCATGTCCGGGTTCCGGTTCCGAATTTCATGGTTAAACGGCTTACGGTCCAGTCCAGTTCCATACCCGCCGGAACACTTATAACCTGCTGGCCCGTGAAGATTAACAGTCAGCCCGCTTTTCTCGTACCTTATACAACAATAGTTGTTTATAAATCGATTTTTTAGTCGATTTATTTGAATGCTCAGTTGCTCACTGTAACAATAAAATACTAATTTGTTACAATAAAATACTAAAGTGTTGTTCATAAATTCATCCATAACAATCACTTTTACATGGGAATGGTTTTTTAGTTCTGGAAACAGCTCATATATTCGTTTGTGTGATATTACATGTTACAACATTGAAACATTTTAAAGCATAAATGGTCTTATGGGTGTGAAAAATTCACTCTTTTTTTTATGAATCTGCTAGGAGTATGTTGTTTTACAAACCGGTTCCATGGAAACCCGTTTAAAACCAATTCTAGAACCCGCTTATAACCCGGAACAACCCATTTCTAAATGATCCGGTTCCAATTCCGGTTCGGATCAGTCCGGTCCCATTGCACACCCCTACTCAAAACCTTTTTATTCTCCATTTTAAAAATCTTTATACAAAATTTATTTTTGTTTTAACTTTTTGTAACAATGGTCCCTAATTACTATCACCACCTTTTAACCTATAGCCATAATATCCTCCGTCCAATTTACACAACCCTCCAAACCCCATGCAAAACGTTATCATCATATATCCATTCAAACCCACACACTAACACTCACTCTAACCTTCCAACCCAATGGCAGCCACAACACCTTCATTCACCTTCTCCACCACCAAACTCTGCCGCGTCTCTGCCTCGTCCTCCTACTCCTCCTCTCTCCGCCCCACCACCGCCCTCCGCGGCTTCCCATCCATCAAATTCTCCAAAATAACCGCCACAATCTCGGTCGGGGACAAGCTCCCGGAAGCCACATTATCCTACTTCGACTCCGAAGGCGAACTCCAAACCGCAACCATTTCTGACCTCACCAAATCCAAAAAAACAATTTTATTCGCTGTCCCGGGCGCTTTCACGCCCACGTGCTCCCAAAAGCACCTCCCTGGATTTGTGGACAAATCCGGGGAGTTGAAAGCGAAGGGAGTGAATACAATCGCGTGCATTTCGGTGAATGACGCGTTTGTATTGAAGGCGTGGAAGGCGGACTTGAAAATTGGGGACGAGGTGGTGTTGTTGAGTGATGGGAATGGGGAGTTCACGAAGGCGATCGGGTGCGAATTGGATTTGAGGGATAATCCGATCGGGCTCGGGGTTCGGTCAAGAAGGTATGCTATGCTTGTGGAAGATGGAGTTGTGAAGGTTTTGAATCTTGAAGAAGGTGGTGCTTTTACTTCTAGTAGTGCTGAGGATTTGCTTGCTGTCCTTTAAACTATTTACATAATTGTTGCACTAGTGCATTGATGACTTGTAGTTAATGTGTGGAACTTAAAACAGTTGTTTATGGTTTTTGCAATCTATGTGAATTTGGTTCATGTGTTTGGATGAGATTTTTGGGTTTTGTGTGAAATGTATTATTTATTATTTTTTTTTATTTTCTTTCTGAAACTTGGTGTTAAAAAAGGGGAAAACTATTGCTTTCAAATATCCACGGACTAACATGGACCTGAAAGGATAGATTTATCGTTTACACGTAGGCCTGTAAATGAACCAAACGTTCGGGAAACTATTTGTGAATTGTTTGACGAAAAGTTCGTTTATATTCGTTAATTTATGTTCATGAACGTTCGTTTATGTTCCATTATATCTGTTTATTTATGTTTGTTTATGTATCAGTAGAAAATAATTAAATATTATACGGACAAGTCATCTACTTAAAGGTTTATATTTATTAATTTGTGTTCATTTAACTGTTTTCATTTATGTTCGTTTATATTTATTTGTGTTCATTTACATTTGTTTATATATATTCATTTATGTTCGTTTATCTTTGTTAAGTTATGTTCATTTAGATTTAAAAAAAAACGAACACAAATGTTCATTTTTTTAAATAAACAAAGATGAACATAAATATTTATTCGATTAAGTGTTCGTTTAAAGTTAAATGAATAAATACAAACATGCCCTTGTTCGTGTTCGTACGTTCGATTCGTTTACTAGCTTTCATTATTCATATTGATGAATATATCGGTCTCAATCTCTAGGCTCTTATAAATTTTATTTGTGTTCGTTTGTATTCATGAATCGCTTGTGAACACATTCATTTCCTTAATGAGCGAACATGAACATAAAATCTCGTTCGGTAAGTGTTCATGAACAGTTCGTGAACACATTATTTCCTTAACAACCGAACATGAACAAGGCCCTGTTCGTGTTCGTTCTATTCGTTTACAACCCTATTTACACGACAATTGTAAGAGCATAGGGAGCTCTCACATTATTACATTTTTTTCTATTTTATCTCGCATGCCATAACAGTTTTTCCTTTATTTTTCTGGTTTTTCCTCGTTTTCTCCTAAAAATCACGGTGTCATCCCATTTCTTTCTAAAAGGATCTACTAGACACAAAATTCGTCCAGAAGAAAGTGGGGAGTAATCCCTGGATTCCGTGGAAAATCATCCAAGAGAAACGGGGAGTTTGTTTCCATCCGGTCCCCCTTTTTTCCTAGCCATTATCCGGCTACCACGGATCCACTCCGTGTGCTCTGAGGGAGTAACCGAGTAAGTGGTCTGTTTATAGGTCATAATGCAAGTTGCAACAGCAAGATACTCGTTAGACATCCACACGCTTGAAGCTTTGTGGATGTTTTGGACGCTCAAGTCAATGGGGGTCACAATGTAAATCACATGAATATGAAGACTAGGAGGGTGTTGTAGTTGAGACTTTTAACTATAATGAATGGACTTGTCATGTTTAAGTTGGTGGCCGACTGGCCGTGGCCACTACGATAATACCTCATCATTAACCATTTGATATATATAATTGTACAAATAGCATATATTTTGTTATACTTCTCCTTTCTAGAACATATGAAATGATAAGGATATTAATTAAATATTGATGGTAATTGTTGATTGATTAAAACTTCAATTTCAGAAGCCTTTTAAGTTTTGACTGTGCAATTGTGCTCTGGTTCAATGGCATAGGGTAATGATTAAAGCCTTAAGATTCTTGAAGTCTTAAGTTCGAAACCTAACTCAAATGGTTTTCTTACAATAGTGGATTTTCTTCTTTATGGTTTTGGTCACAAGTTCGAAACCTAACTCAAACGGTTTTCTTACAGTAGTGGATTCCTTCTTGATGGTGTTGTTGAGCAAGTTTTCTCAGTACTTAAGTATTAGGTTAGTTCCAAACGTTGTTAATAAAAAAAGCTTTTAAATGTGATTCTTTTAATTTCGAGCTATCGGAGGAAGAAGAGCAGGATATAACTTTAGAGGTGAAACATAAAATTAACTAGCTTTTATCCCTCGTATTACGGTGCTTTACACTTTTTTTCTAATATTTATATATTTTTTTGGATTTTCATTTTGTTTATTGTAAGGAAGTTAATAATATACTTAGAGTTTAATGATGAAAGGGTTTCACAAATAAATGAGATGTTATAACTTGTTTTTAGCTATATGGGTTCGGTAAGACCCATGACCCGCTTATTTTCTTTTACTATAAAATTGTTTCGTAATTATAAATAATATCTTTTTTTATTTAAATCGAATATTAATTTTTAGTATATCCCTATTTTATAGAATTTTCATATCAAATATTTGATGAGATTAATTTTTAATTTAATTAGATGTTATAACCCGTTTAAGTACTATCTGGGTCTGGTGAGACTCAAACCCGTGAATTCGGGTCAAAATGCATAAGAAACCTCCATTTACAAATAAAACAATCTGATAGTTTGAGATGAGGTGTGGAGCAACCAGATAACTTTTAAACATTTCGTTTATATATATTTAATATTAGTACTAGTAGTAATCAATTTTAGGGGATTGAATTTTAAAGAGGATTAAATATGTGAAGTTTGAACATACAATTACAAACATCTAAAGATTACATGATAAAAAAAAGTAAATAATAAAAGATTAATAATTAGATGAAGCTTCATCATATTTATTTGATATCACTTAATATATTCAATTCCAGCCTCTTTCGAAATGCCAATCAGGATTAGGAAATGACGAATTATGTCTAGATACATACATTCCTTGTGGTGTTGCTATCCAATAACAATGTTGGGTACCTATAAGAAACTTGTAATGATGGCAAATCTCAAATATGGGTGTATCATACAATTCATAGTTACATCTTTCGATTGCCGAATGAACTCTCCAGTATACACGCCTTCGTCCGAACAAAAGCCAAAATCATAAGTTTGTCCAAAAGAAAGTGTCGAACTTTCGTTTTTGTTTTTACCTTGGACATGAAGGCTGAGATCCCCAGGGAGTTCACTTGTAACAAACATATGCCATGGAATAGAAAGAAAACATTTGTTTGGAGGAGTTTTTGTATGACCATGTGAAGGGGTTTAGATGAAGAAGAGAAGAACTAAAATAAAGAAGTTAGTCATAGTAAAGTTATTATGACAATGAAAAAAAAACTCATATGCTCCATTTATAAACTAGACATTAATTTGGCAATTAATATCTTTGAACAATCTTTATGAACTAAATGCCAAATACAAACTAACATTCTTTTCATATCGTTTTTTTGTTTATTATATATAGTTTTTTTTAATCAAACAAGCTACAAGGAGCGATGACTCGCACGTTGCGTCTGGCCTTTAAAAGCAAGCAACGTATCCCCACACTGCAGTATGCATTTGGGTAACAACCGGAGCACCACAGTCAGGTTGAATACGGATAAACAAAATCGCACACTTTTTAAGAACCCGTCTGCGTGTTGCTAGGATTTTTAAAGAGAAACATGTGTGTGTAAATAATAGTAATTAAATACATTTATAAAGTAGAATTATCTCTGATATACATTTCATATCTTGATGAACATTTATGTATTTTTATTGGTAGAGATGGACGGTTAACCAACTAGTAGATGTCATGTGACATTAATTAACTTTCAAATTTTTTTTCACTTTTTCTGGCTATGATATACACACTCATATATAATTGTTAAAACAAGAAAGCAAGTGAGGGTAATGTTATTCTACAAAGTGAGACAAAAATGTGAATGACGAGAATGATTTTTAGAAAAAAAAAACCCCCTTAAAAACTCATAAATCAAAATTTTGTAAAAAAACGAAAAAAGTAAAAACACAACATATTTCCACCGGCTTCCTTGTTCTCAAAAATAAAAAAACAACAAAACAAAAAACAATGTTAAGGAAAAAAGTGTGAGAATGATTTGTTTTTTATTTTGTTCGGCATTATGTTATATTTTACGTTCTATTGTGTCTTTTTTTAGTTATTATTGTGTTTTTTCTATTTTCGTCTGTGTGTTTTTTTTCTTAGCATTGTGCCTTTTACTTTTTTTCTTTTCTTTTTTTTTTGAAACGGGAATGTCGGGGAAAACATTTTAGTTTTAAAATTTTTTTGGTATTTTATTTATATTTTGAGTTATGATTTTTTTGAATTGTTTAAGGTTTTTTGTCACAAATTATTTTCACACTTCTTATTTTTTTCTCACTCATTTTAACTTTTCCCTTTAATATGTTGCCGGCTACCCATTGGATGTAGGCTAAAACCTTGGGGGTGGCTTTAATCCAACAAAATATCAAATTGTTACCATTAAAACTCTATTCAACTCGTCTCTTGTATATGTTTATTACTACTAAATTTTAGGGATGGCAAAAATCCCCGAATCCGACGGGGAAACCCGAAAACCGGCTTATTTCGGGTCGGGTCGGGTTTTGGTTTTTCGGTTTCGGGTCGGGTTTCGGAGATTGTTTCGGGGATTGTTTCGGGTTCGGGTTCGGGTTTGGGTTCAGGTACCCCCGCCCCGACCCGCCCCGATATAATATATAAATATAAATATAAATAATATATATATATATATTAAAAACCTAAACCTACTGTAGGTTTACAATCTGCTTAATCAGTCACTTTCCTTCCTTGTTAGGCTTTCCAGACGGACCAGACATCCACTCATCCAGACTCCGCCACCGCCAGTCCGCCCCCGATTCACTCAATCGCCGTCTGCACCACCATCACCATCCACTCAATCGCCGTCTGCACCACCGGACCACCCTCCTCCTCCTCGTTCTCATCCTACCACCTGTAAGATCCCTAATTCTCTTATTATTATTATTATTATTATTATTATTATTATTATTTCACCTGTTTTCAAACCAATTTCGGGTCGGGTCGGATCGGTTTCGGGTTTTCGGGTTCGGGGACGGGGCGGGTCGGGGGGGTACAAAAAACCAAACGGGGAATCCCCGAATTAAACCCGACGGGTAATGGGGCGGGTACGGGGATGGTTTTTGGTTTCGGGTTCGGGTTCGGGTTAAGCAAAACCCGCCCCAAACCCGCCCCGTTGCCATTCCTACTAAATTTCATACGTCTTGGTGTTTATGTAGCATGTATTTCAAGAAAATGAAGGATTCATCTGGTTTCTTACCATATTAAAGACTCCACACAAAAACAAAGGTGTGGATTCAGAAAACGTCAAGATTGGGATCGATCTTATCATGTCTCAAGATTAACGTCAAAAGTGGCCAGTTTGGCGTTGCTTAAATGATAGACGTACATATTTCAAGACTAAACGAAGAACTCGGATATTAACTTGGCATTCGTACACTTATTTTAGACAATCATGCTTACCTCATTGATCTTGCCTAAGAAGAGATCACTGATAACTTAAAATGTGTGGCCATATCATATGACTAGACTTGGTAAAAAGTGTTTAGACCCCATAATATCATAATCTTGACAATGTTTCGATAACCCTTTGAATGAGTGAAAGCCTAGAGTTATCATATTAAGATTATCATATTTAAAATAAATATTATATTTCAAAAAGATTATCATATTTAAAGTAGTAGTTTTTCTAAAGAAATTTTTTGTGTCACTTTTAATATTAGATAAATCCACTTATTTGAAGGTTCTTTTGAGGAGATCCAACAAAATATCAAATTGTGTCTTCTAATGGGTTGGACATTAATTCTGGGTGTGCGATGGATCGTTTACGTACTTCACTTCCTGATTTTGATCTTAGCGATTTCTCTAATAAAGACACTGCCCCCCTAAAGCCCAACATGCTTTGGCGAGTGCCTTGTTTAGCGGAATCGTTCAAAGTTTAGAAACAAAGTTTGATCTATCTCCTCGCCAAAAAGCGGTGTTTGAGTGCCTTCGAGCTCCTCGGGCTCAGGATTTTCTAACGGTCATCCCTATTGAAGGATTAGGCCAACACATGTCGGGGTTGGAGTACCGGGCTATCCTTAAGTACCGACTAATGATCCCATGTTTCTGATTGATGAGCCTTGCCCAGTTTGCCACAAAGTCTGTTTGGATTCCTTTGGAGACCATGCGGTGCATTGCAAAGAATTTCCTGGTTTTAAATACATACATGATTTGGTTAGGGATGTTCTGTGCGATGTTCTTAAACGGGCAGGGATCTCTGCTAAAAAGGAGGCCCTGTTAACTTTCTTACAGATCCGCTCGAAGGGAGGTCTACGTTACGACCAGCTGATATTCTTGTGATTGGGTGCGCAGGGGGGGGGGGAACACGCTTGTGTGGACCTTACAGGAGTGTCTCCTCTTGTCGGGCTTAGGGACCGCGGATTTGTTGTGGGTCAGGCTGCGTTGAAGGCTGAATCAGGCAAAGTTGTCAAACACGAGAAAGCCTGTTTAGAAAATCAATATGTGTTTCTCCCTTTGCTTTTGATACATTTGGGTTTCTGGCCCCGGAGGCTGTAAATTTTCTAAACAGGGTTCAGCGTGTCGTACATGGTACTTTTTCGTCTCCTACGACCCAACGCTTTGTTTTTAGTAGAATTGGTTTCGCTATTCAAAAGAGGGTGGCGCCGCAGCTTGTTACCCGTTTGTCTGCCACTTTATTGTAATCGTTTTGTAAGGTCCCGAACCCGGTAGCCCTACTTTCGCGTCGGATTTACTCATAAACACAGTTCTTACAATTCAGAGTTCATTAAAACTTTGGCGGAATATAAAAACTTTCTTAAAACATTTCATATCAAAACACGTCTTGTCTTAAAACATCATTTTGCCTTTCAAAATAAACGAAACATTAAACTTAAACATCTTGAGTCTTCCGATGCCAGCCTCTTATTCAGTGCCACGTGTCTCCTCAAGCGAGATGCCTCCTCCTACTCACCTGCGTGCATACTAAAAGTCAGCTACGCTGAGTGAGTTCTAGTTAATCAAGCAACTTATCATACAACCACTACATGCATCATATACGTATCCGAAGACACGTAGTCCACTATCTAACCTGCTTACCTTACCACTTAGCCTCTTATTTACACCTACCACCTTACCACTTTGCCACTTTAATAACGTATAACGTTATGCCACTTTGCCACTTTGCCACTTTAATAACGTTTAACGTTATGCCACTTTGCCACTTTAATGACGTAGTCACGTATAGGCTTACCCTACCACGTACTATCGTCATGCCACTATCTCTCTTACTACACCCTTGCCACTTCTAACACGCTCTACCTCTACTTATCTACAACACGCTTCATATCATTTACATAATAAGCAAGTCACATCAACAACCATACACACATAATAATGATGGCACGTACAGGCTTTCCCTATCACGCGCTCACGTTATGTCACTAATCACCCTTACTAGACTCTTGCCACTTCTAACACACTCTACCTCTACCTGCCTATATCACACTTCATATCAGTTCAGTATTTACGTAATAAACAAGTCACATCATAACATTCATACACACTATCAACCACTTGGAATTTACTATCCTTGGCGATACGTGCAATATCCGAAGATCGTTCACGTACCGACAAGCATTATAAAATATATACCTCGTATAACATCTATAGCATACACTTACCACTTAAGGTAAGTGTATTCACACTTCACATCGAGTATGCACACAGCCCCGAAAACATAACAAGGAAATGGGGCTAGAAACTCACCTGAACTCTGCTTCTTCCTCCGATAGTTGTAAATCCCTTCTTTAACTGAGCTCGGCTGACTGTATAAGTTACACGTATCAATACTCGCCTGATTTAATCTGGTGGCCTAGTATTAGATTACTTTTACTTATCGCTTTAATTTATTTTCTAATCGAACTTTACTTTAGGCGAAGTTAAACCTTAGGCGAACTTAGCTTTAGGCGAAGTTAAACTTTAGGCGAACTTAGCTTTTGGCGAAGTTAACCCTTAAGCGAACTTAGCTTTAGGCGAAGTTAACCCTTAGGCGAACTTAGCTTTTAGGCGAAGTTGTCATCAGGCGAACTTAGCTTTTAGGCGAAGTTGTCATCAGGCGAACTTAGCTTTTAGGCGAAGTTGTCATCAGGCGAACTTAGCTTGCAGGCGAAGTTCATCAGGCGAACTTAGCTTGCAGGCGAAGTTGTCGGCTGCAGCTACTGTTCGTCCTTAATCATCTTCGTTTCTTAACCAAATAACTCGATTTAGGTATCCACGTAATCGTCTGACCAGCGCCTACAAACCCCAACCATCCAATCGGCCTAACATCGATGTTTAAGGGGTGCGATTTAGGCATATAGGTTACGGGTTCTTTTAGGTTAACAATTAACCTATCAAATGCTAATCAATTCCAGTAATATTTGTTGTTTTAGGTTCGTTTATAACAAACTAACACAGATCTATGATTTCCCAAATCAAACCGAACCTATACGAACGATTTCTAACTATAAACGTACCTTGAACGAGTCGAACTACGAACCCGGTTAAGCCTTGATGTTGTTTTGGTCCGTCACGACGTTCCAGCACTAACAAGCTCGGGTTTTCGCCTTCGGATCTTGGTTCGGGTTATAAGATGGTGTTGTGTGTGTTTTGGTGGTGTAGAGATTAGGATGGATAAATGGGGATAAATGGATGGAATGGAAAGGATTGGGGTTTGGGGGTATTTATACTCCCTTAAGCCCATTGACCGAAGGCCCATATTTCCTTTTGGTCCATATCTAATCCCATCTAATTATCCTACTAAGTCTTCATAATTTTGCTATTATTATTATCGTTCCACTAACTCGTTTATTTCACCCGACAAAATAATATATTAAATATTACTTTAGAAATTTCGGGATGTTACAAGTCTTCCCTCCTTAAAGAGGTTTCGTCCCCGAAACCTAGCTTATTTCTTGCAAAAGGAATACCTTTTTCTTTATAATCGCACACTTTATTGAATCACCTTTGCTTTCTGAGTTATCCTTCTTACTCCCGACTTTGCAGCCATCGAATGGTGGTCATGTGTTTTAGCTATTTAAGGTAGCTTGTCCATGAGGCTCTCGATGTCTCAAGTCTCGTCTCGTCTTTCCAAGGGCTTCCTTTGATGCTTTTGTGACAATTTGGCAACTCTCTTAGCATATCTGACTACAAGCTCCAAGCGTGACTTCTTCATTACTTTTTGCAGTTGGAGTCATGTTGTTTTCGTATATCGCTCTGCCTCAGATTCTTCTCGTGTCCGCCTCTTTTGTAACAGTCATCTATCTTATCTCTAAGGAAACACAAATGTTATCACTCTAGGAATTATTTAGTACATGATTCGTAAGGTAAGTAGTTAATAACGTTGATCAAGTGTAATTAACTATTTGCGTTACTCCTCAGGTTCTACATACTTCCCTTCATGATTTCACTTGTGCTTGTTTATACTCTTAAACAGTTAATCAGTTAAGATCAATTAATCCTATCCCTAACCTGCACTCATTCTTCAATTAGCAAATAAGCCAACATTAACGTACACCATTTACCATACACTTTACCTTCACTGAGCTTGCTTGAATGACACATGGCTATCTTGAACTGGCATCTTCTTTCTTTCTCATTTTAAATCCCATTCTCTGTTCGAGTCTAAGCATGTAGGATGCTTAAATCTCTCGAACTTATGCTCTGATACCAACTTGTAAGGCCCCGAACCCGGTAGCCCTACTTTCGCGTCGGATTTACTCATAAACACAGTTCTTACAATTCAGAGTTCATTAAAACTTTCGCGGAATATAAAAACTTTCTTAAAACATTTCATATCAAAACACGTCTTGTCTTAAAACATCATTTTGCCTTTCAAAATAAACGAAACATTAAACTTAAACATCTTGAGTCTTCCGATGCCAGCCTCTTATTCAGTGCCACGTGTCTCCTCAAGCGAGATGCCTCCTCCTACTCACCTGCGTGCATACTAAAAGTCAGCTACGCTGAGTGAGTTCTAGTTAATCAAGCAACTTATCATACAACCACTACATGCATCATATACGTATCCGAAGACACGTAGTCCACTATCTAACCTGCTTACCTTACCACTTAGCCTCTTATTTACACCTACCACCTTACCACTTTGCCACTTTAATAACGTATAACGTTATGCCACTTTGCCACTTTGCCACTTTAATAACGTTTAACGTTATGCCACTTTGCCACTTTAATGACGTAGTCACGTATAGGCTTACCCTACCACGTACTATCGTCATGCCACTATCTCTCTTACTACACCCTTGCCACTTCTAACACGCTCTACCTCTACTTATCTACAACACGCTTCATATCATTTACATAATAAGCAAGTCACATCAACAACCATACACACATAATAACGATGGCACGTACAGGCTTTCCCTATCACGCGCTCACGTTATGCCACTAATCACCCTTACTAGACTCTTGCCACTTCTAACACACTCTACCTCTACCTGCCTATATCACACTTCATATCAGTTCAGTATTTACGTAATAAACAAGTCACATCATAACATTCATACACACTATCAACCACTTGGAATTTACTATCCTTGGCGATACGTGCAATATCCGAAGATCGTTCACGTACCGACAAGCATTATAAAATATATACCTCGTATAACATCTATAGCATACACTTACCACTTAAGGTAAGTGTATTCACACTTCACATCGAGTATGCACACAGCCCCGAAAACATAACAAGGAAATGGGGCTAGAAACTCACCTGAACTCTGCTTCTTCCTCCGATAGTTGTAAATCCCTTCTTTAACTGAGCTCGGCTGACTGTATAAGTTACACGTATCAATACTCGCCTGATTTAATCTGGTGGCCTAGTATTAGATTACTTTTACTTATCGCTTTAATTTATTTTCTAATCGAACTTGACTTTAGGCGAAGTTAAACCTTAGGCGAACTTAGCTTTAGGCGAAGTTAAAACTTAGGCGAACTTAGCTTTAGGCGAAGTTAACCCTTAAGCGAACTTAGCTTTAGGCGAAGTTAACCCTTAGGCGAACTTAGCTTTTAGGCGAAGTTGTCATCTGGCGAACTTAGCTTTTAGGCGAAGTTGTCATCAGGCGAACTTAGCTTGCAGGCGAAGTTCATCAGGCGAACTTAGCTTGCAGGCGAAGTTGTCGGCTGCAGCTACTGTTCGTCCTTAATCATCTTCGTTTCTTAACCAAATAACTCGATTTAGGTATCCACGTAATCGTCTGACCAGCGCCTACAAATCCCAACCATCCAATCGGCCTAACATCGATGTTTAAGGGGTGCGATTTAGGCATATAGGTTATGGGTTCTTTTAGGTTAACAATTAACCTATCAAATGCTAATCAATTCCAGTAATATTTGTTGTTTTAGGTTCGTTTATATCAAACTAACACAGATCTATGATTTCCCAAATCAAACCGAACCTATACGAACGATTCCTAACTATAAACATACCTTGAACGAGTCGAACTACGAACCCGGTTAAGCCTTGATGTTGTTTAGGTCCGTCACGACGTTCCAGCACTAACAAGCTCGGGTTTTCGCCTTCGGATCTTGGTTCGGGTTATAAGATGGTGTTGTGTGTGTTTTGGTGGTGTAGAGATTAGGATGGATAAATGGGGATAAATGGATGGAATGGAAAGGATTGGGGTTTTGGGGTATTTATACTCCCCTAAGCCCATGGACCGAAGGCCTATATTTCCTTTTGGTCCATATCTAATCCCATTTAATTATCCTACTAAGTCTTCATAATTTTGCTATTATTATTATCGTTCCACTAACTCGTTTATTTCACCCGACAAAATAATATATTAAATATTACTTTAGAAATTTCGAGATGTTACACGTTTTGATTTTAATAAGAAATCTATATTATGCTGAATCTTATTCTAGTTAGTGGTTACCCATCAGTTAAAGCCTAAAAAATTGGATTGTTTTCCACAAGAAATGGGGTGGTTGTTTTTTTTTTCTTTTAAAATCAAGAACATTGTTATTAATTATTATTTATTTATTATTACCCTTTTGTGTTTTATTTTATAACTAGGATATAGCCTGTTTAATACGTGGGTGGTTAAAAAAATAGAAAAAAAAAATCAATAATATACGTAATAACAAACGTTACCTTATGGATTCATAAAATATAAATAATGATAAATAAAAGTTTATAAATTCATAAATATCTAAAACCTCATTTAATACAACATTTAAAGTTACGTTTGTAACTTTGCTAATAATTCTATAAATAGTAATAGTATTAGTTTTTTTTTTTTTTGAAAATTGACTTTCAATAAAAACGAACACAACCAACGACTATCACCAAGACGGAGATAGACGCCGAAAGCCAAAAACCAATAACAACAATCACGTTACATCAAATAAACACCAT
Source organism: Bidens hawaiensis (assembly GCF_021521415.1). Taxonomy (NCBI): domain Eukaryota; kingdom Viridiplantae; phylum Streptophyta; class Magnoliopsida; order Asterales; family Asteraceae; genus Bidens; species Bidens hawaiensis. Next base: position 27,041 of record NW_027491273.1, read on the forward strand.
CTTTTCCAATCCACTACCTCTATCTTAGATCTATTTTTGTACCAAAGAAAACCCAAAGATTTTATATCCGCAACCATTTCTACCACCTTAGTGTTCTTGCCCGAAAAAATCTTTTCATTCCTAGCCCGCCAAATCCTCCAACAAGTAATGATGACAATGCCATGAATAACTAATCTCTTGTTCCCCGTCGCACCACTAACCTTATGCACTTCCATCAAATCATTGACATTATATTTCTTACTCGTATTTTCTAATAATAAGATATTAAGATGTCATGTCATATAGTTGCCTTTAGACTTCAATATAAGATTTATATTTATTATCCTTTGGTCAACCATCGTTCATTTCTTTCTCTCGGAAAGCATCTCGCAAGCAGCAGCAGCAGCAGCAAAAACAATAATAATAATAATATCTTCGATCATATTATTTAAAATCTTAATCTGTGATTGTTCAAAAATTTTCAACCAAGTTAGAAACAAAGCTGATCGTCTACGGCGCTCATGGTTCATGGTTCGACGAATTAACTCGTGTCTTTCAATTTCGATGATTATGTATGTTTTACTTGTATAAAATTTCTATAAAGTATAAATGTCTGAAATAACAAGATAACAATATCAATTAAGATAATACCAAACTACTTATGAGTTTCAATAAGTGGTTAGTTTAGATCATTTGATAGTTAAGTTTTTAAAAATTTTCATTAATTAGAAACATTAAATTTATGACACTACAAAACATTTACAATATCAGCATACCATAAAGTAAATGTCTTATTAACATTTATCATCACATAATTAAACAGGATTAGAAAAATATAAAAACCAATTAACATTTGATTTTTTTGGGTATTGCTTTAAGTGGTTCCAATTTCCTTACAACAATCCCCATTTTATCTCTCATGTCCAACGCCTCAGGCTTCACATTTGCTTCAAGTTCCCAATCAAACTCGTGTAGCAACGAACCTAGCACAAGGTGTAACACGCGTTGCGCGAATGGTACACCCACACACATCCTTCTACCTGCACCAAAGGGTATGAGCTCAAAGTGTTGACCTTTGTAGTCAACTTTTGAGCCCAAGAACCTCTCAGGCTCAAATAAATTAGGGTTTTCCCAGCACCCGGGGTCCCTGCCTATGGCCCATGCATTGACAAACAATTGGGTGTCTTTAGGTATATGATATCCCATGAAATTGGTATTATGGAGCGCCTTTCGTGGGACCAAGAAAGGAATCGGAGCATGTAACCGTAGGGTTTCTTTTATGATGGCTTGTAGGTAAGGAAGGCTATCAATTAAACTCTCGTCGAGCTTCTTGTTCGGGCCAACGACCGAGGCAAGCTCGTCTTTGGCACAAACCATTTTGTCAGGACATCGTAGTAGCTCGGCAAGAGCCCATTCAACCGTGCTACTCGTTGTTTCCGAACCGGCTAGAAATATCTCCTGCAAACAAAATATTTTACCAATTTTAAAACCAAAGTAAATATTAGTCACGTTGAAAGAAAAACATTGATTTTTTAGTACAAGGTGGCACGTGGGTGCAAACGACTCATTTATGTCTTTTGAGGTAGGTTAATCAACGTGATACATTTACATGTTATGATATTATAAGTAATTTATTAAATAATTGAAAGTTTAAAAAAACATAGGTTTAAGAAATAATATACGGTAAAACCTCAATAAATTAATACTAGATAAAATTAATAATTATTTAGTCATAATTTGGGACCAGAGTAAAATTGGACCCCAATCTAGGGATGAGCTCGATACCGTACCGGTACCGGTACTGAAAATACCGATCCCGAAAATCGCCAAATTTTGGTACCGGTACCGGTACCTAAATATTCAGTTCGGTACCGGTACGGTACCGGTACCGGGACGGTACCGGTATTGAAGGCAAAAGTTCGGGAAATACCGGTACCGTACCGATCCCGAAACTCAAAACTTTGGTATCGATTCGGTACCGACGGTACCAAATCGGTACCGGTACCGGTACCAAGTACCAAATGCTCATCCCTACCCCAATCTATAAAATAAGATAATAATTTTTTCGAAATTTCAGTGTATATATATTGGTACCAACAAAACTACAAATTAATAATTACTAAAATATTTCATATTCTAAGATTGTCTAGTAAAAAATGAATCTATATTTTTTACCATGAACCAACTTTCTATTTGTTGGAGAAGAAATGTGCCTTGAAATTTCTTGTAATTTATTTTTTGGTACAATGAACTAACTTTTTACTTATTCAAAAACAATGAACTTGACAAATTAATTAATTTGTGAATTTACATACATTTGGAAATTTAAAGATCATACATAAAACCTCTTAAAATTAATAAATTATCAATTGATTGATATAATAATATTTCACTAAATTAATAAAATGTCTCGGACCCAACATTATTAATTTATAAAGGGTTTACTGTAATGACTTTAATAAATAATATATGTTTACTTGTTATATTAAAAATTACTTATCCAGTTATTCGTATTATAATTGTTTTATTTTTATATATGAAAATTTTTTTTCTAGGTGTTTGAGGGCCGATTAGAAACTTTAAAATGTAAACTGAACCAGCTCACTCGTTAGTTCAATCGGGACGGTTTCTAACCACTTTTAACACCCCAGCCTCAAAGCCGTGACTGGGCATTTAAGCCTTTTGTGTCAAGTGTTATAAAATTTTATATGTTTTTTAACATATGATAGTAACCAACAATTGAATTCAAATACCAAATAAAACTCACCAAAATAAAAATGGTAATGTCTTTCTCGGACAACTTTCCCGGCTCATCTTTCCCGGTTCCTTCATAGTCCAACAACACGTCTAGAAAATCCTTCCTCCTCTCACCGCCGCGTTGTGCTGCCTCATTCAACCGCTTCTCCACCCGCTCGTCCACCCACCCTTTGGCTATCTCTATCGCCTTTCCAACATCACGGTCCATTTTCCTTCTCAACCCTTGCAAATCAAACCGCTTTAGCCACGGGTACAAATCCGATATGTTTGGATGACCTCCCCACTCCATCAACGCTAACATTATGTTGAAAAACTCGGACCCGAGTTTGGAATCCGGATTCGCCAAGTCTCGGGAGAGCATGAGGTTCCCTAGCAAGTTAAATGACGCGAGGAAAACGAATTTCGCTACATGGACCCCACTCCCGGGTGTAGCCGAATTGGATTCTGTTTCAATCCAATCCAGCATATTATCAACACACTGTCTTCTGACAGTGGATGACTCGTTGATTCTTTTAGCAACGAGCATCTCGACTGTACAAATCTTCCTCAGCACTCTCCAATACATTCCATATGGAGCCAGTGCTAAGGAAGATTTGTCATAGTCATGAGACTTACTAGTCTCGGTGATTGTGCGTTCCATGAACGTCAAATCATGGTTTTTAAATAACTCGGTGGCGGCCTTGGTAGTCAAGATCGCCACTGTGTTTACTGATCCAAGTTTTAGCCTAACAACAGGACCATAACGGGTAGCCAGCTCCGCTACGGTCCTGTGTGGCATGGTACCAAGATTGAAAAGGTTGCCGAACACTGGCCATCCCGGTGGCGCTGGTGGTTGTCTTTTTCCGGTGGTTGCTGCCTTTTTCCGGTGGATGAAAACAATAATTAAAAGTGTGATGAAAGAAACTAGATAGAGTGTCCAATTAAACTCCATTTTGGTCTATTTTGGATCATATGTTAAATGTTATTTTAGTCATATATAGTGAACTATGGAATCTGCCGGCGGGTATTAAACTAAGCATCTATATTAAACATAACAATAATATTTTTAAGAGTAAAATGTGGTTTGCGTTTATATGGTTTGTCAAAATCTGTGGTTTTAGTCCAATAGTCTTAAATCTGTGATTTTCGTCCCTGTGGTTTCATTTCACTTGCAATTAAGCCCGACCCCCTAACCCCGTTAAGTTTGGTTGTTAAACCCATCAGCGTACCCCTCACGTGAGGGACGGTTTTGTCTGTTTTCTCTCCAAAGAAACCCCAACCTTAATTCGCAAGCACCCTCACGTGAGGGGCTAAGATGTATTTGGGATCAAAAAAAGGACAAAATTGCCCCTCACATGAAAGGCGTGCTGATGGTCTTAGCGATCAGGCTTAACGGGGTTAGTGGGGCCGGGTTTTAATTGCAAGTGAAATGAACCACAGGGACGAAAATCACAGATTTACAACCATTGGACTAAACCGTAGATTTGAACAAACTATAGGGACGAAAACCGTATTTCAATCTATTTTCAATCATTAATTAGTTTCTACTAACTATAAATTTAAAACCTATAAGGCTATTAATTAAATTTGGTAGCCCCGTCTTTTTTTTAGTTTAGCCAAAAGTTTTGAGATAAGAGACGTCACAATCAGACTAAAAAGTATTGGAACAAATTAAGGTGCATGGTTTCTCGTAGGTGAATAATAGATCGAGTTTATTTGGGTTATCGTGAGAGGATTGGTGTAGGTTTAATCTTACCTTATAATTGGGAGGTTGTTTGTATAGGTGGTTACCATTATGTATTGACGGAGGGTTGTTCGAGTGAGTCTAGCTAGCTTCTTGCTAATTACTTATTATCAAATTAGTATAATTGAGAGGTTTTGTGTTACAAAATATTTTTTAATATTTTATTAGATTTGTTTTATTTTTTTATCTAAATCATTTTGAGATGTAATCAATTGTGATCTCTTTACATGTTGGTTGTTTATAAGTTTGTTAAAGTTTAGCAAAGTTGATGAAATGAAAGTATGTAGATTCAAGGCATCTCTAAAAGCAAAATTTGATGTTAAAACTTTTTTTTTTTTAACATTGAGACCTCCATTCTCTAAGTATATTTCTTGGTTTATTTACTTTTTTTTATTTTATTTTATTTTTTTATTAAATATGCTAATTTGTCGAAATTATTATCTGGGTTTATTTCATATATCGTAACGAGCATATTCGATACCTATCGAATTCGCGTTGATTCGTTGCCACAACGTCCACATTTTATCGACCAACTAAACGTCGTTTTAATTATGTTATTTTTTGTATCGAAAGCTATAGGACTGTGCTATTAGAGAGGAAGGGGCATTTATGGGTATTACCCATGCACCGACCAATCATACACCGTTATTTTATTTCTACCCTTAAGTACCCGTAAACCTCAAAATAACTGGAAACACCTACCCACAAGTACCCTAAAAGTTTTTTTTATTTTTTGGTAAATTTTAAAAATAAATAAAACAATTAAATGTAATTAAAATTAAAATTTTACATAATTGAAACCGGAAAAATAAAATATGACGATCAAAACCAAAAAATTAAAACACGAACATTTAAACTAGATGATTCTTTTGCCAATTATATTTTTTCGCAATTTCTTGTTTGCGGGTTATAGCGATTTTATTCACCTCGTCGTCTAGATGATCGTGTGGCCAAGTATATGTCTTCGTCCTCTAGATGAATGTCCCGAGATCATCGTTTGAGAAATTTGCCAATGGTGGTTTGAGTGAATAGAAATGGTGAATGTTGAGTGATAAAATGATGAAATGTTTGAGTGAATAAAAATGATGAAAAGTTATTGGTATTTATATGTAATAAATTGAATATTAATGGATGTTTTAAATTCTTAAAATCTCCATGGTCATATAAACACCACACGGTAAACCTTTGCCATAAATTGTAATTTGGTAAACTACCCACATAGTTAGGGGTCGGTTTGCCATGTGATAAACTACCCAAAAACCTTACCCACACTAGTGCCCCTTCCCCTCTTATACCAAACTAGTTTTCTACCCAGCGCGTTGCGCCGGGATAGGTTGTTAGAAATCGGACGGTGGTAGAACCTAAGCACTGAAGTGGTAAGTCAATGCGAATTCAGTCGGTTTTAGTTACGCGCGTTTTTGTGTCGGTATAAAAACCAAAAATAAAACATAAGTTATAAAAATTAAGGTGGACCAATGAGGAAGCATTGGTCAGTAAAACCCATGCGTTGGTAAAACTCGACCGTTGTTGATCCCGGGCGTTAAGTCAGTCAGTCTATGTAAATTCAGGCGGTTTCCCTCACGTTCTTTACAGTACTAAAACTAAAACAAAGAAAATCGGCATTCGGTTGGTTTTCGTTACGGTACTGGAACTAAAACAAAACAATAACAAAAAAAATCAAAACAAAAAATAAAAAAAACACAGAATCTTTTTCACCGCTAAGGTGCCGCAAGGTGGCCTAATAGGGTCTTGCGGCACCAAAGTTTCAAAATATATATAGTAATAATTCATGTCGGTTCGCCTCCTGAATGTGTGTTTTTTAATATGTTAATTTGGTGTATTTAGGTGTTGAAGAATTAATTATTTTTGTTTATTTCCGGATACGTAAGCTGATAACGACCGAATTCGCGTTGGCTCGCAACCGTAACACCCATATACGCCAACTGCATTCGCTACATATAAGTTTTATAACAGCCGAACAACACCAGCCCAGCATAACACGTCGGGTAAATCACCTAGTTATTAATAAAACGGGATATTTTCATCATTTAAAAAAAGTACGAGCATTAACGAAAAAGAGACAATTAACCTCTTTAGAAACCATTAGGCACCTCCAATGCTCCAAATAACCATATAGTGATCTAATGTTTGTGAATATCTAATTAGAAATATACTAACAACTAGATTTTATCCCCCGTATTACGGAGGTTGTTTTATATTACGTTTTTAATATTATATATGTATATTTAGATTTTAATTTTATTTATTGTAAAAAAGTTAATAATTAATATACTTGAGGTTTGATGATGAAATGGTTTCACAAATAAATGATATGTTATAATCCGGTTTAAAAGCTATTTGGGTTTGGTGATACCCATTACCCGTTTATTTTCTTTATTATAAAACTAGCTTTAGAGCCCGTATCACACACAGGATGATCCAAATTATAAAATTACAAGTAAAACAAATAATTACATAACGTATATGAAAAAATGTATTACATTTAAGTTTGTATCTATACTATATGTACATAAATTAATTTTATTTATATCACAAAATGATTTTTTTTAAATGAACTTAATAAAAAATGCACGTGTAGAAACGTACTTGAGAATGCCTTTTCTATTGAAAATTTCATTCTCAGTATCATATATATACAATTGAAAGAATTTTGGTTACTAACCAGTTTCGGGAATAAGACTTTTCATAGTACAATAGTAGTTCTAACCACTCAGCCTAAATACAGAATAAGTGTTACATTTGATATATTTATCAATTTACCACCCATCAAATGAAATGAGAACATTAAATTGTCACGACTAATGTTCTTCAAAAACTATGTTTTCTGAGCTACACCATGAAAAGAATTTTGATAAGCTTCAGGGAGCTTCTCGACTTTGTCATAATGACAATATAAAAAATAACATGTTAACTCATTCAATTTTGTGAATATTTTGCTTCATTTGAGCATAGTTTTGCATGACATGCTTCTCATACAACGTTCTGATTACCATTGAAGGAAAAGTTATTAATTTAAATATGATAAAAGTTAGAAGCATTGATAGGTCTGGGGGTGGCATAGTGTGTTCGCAATCTTTTCTTAAATTTTAATAGTCGAGGAAAAAATAATCAATTTGCTAAATTCCGAACCTTTTGATTATTTCCAAAAATGCACTTGAAAATAATTTTGAAACCCGAATCATGTTTAAAATTCTAACTTTCACCCGTTTGACATTTTCAAGTCAACACTTTGAACCCGTAACAAATTTGATAATAAATCTACTTGCATTCTCAAACTTTTAAAAATACTCAGATTTCTCATTTTTACATGTAACAGATTTTGATCTAAATGTAGTTAACTTGTACCAAACAATCTATTTACCAACTTTTGATACATACAAATTAAAATTAAGTTCCACAAAAAACCCAAAACAATCCTTGATAACAAAAACTAAAATTAAATATGATAAACTTTGTTATATCTGAAAGTGATTGGTATATACTATCCTTACATTTTAACATATATATAGTTTACTAAATCAACCGAAAAATAAATGGTTAGATTTAAAGCATATATTTATAATTTATAAATTTAAATGACAATTTACAATAATAATAATTACAACAACAATAGTAATAGATAAATTAATTGATTTTTAAAAAATGGATCGACTTTTAAATATATATTTATAATTTAATGATAAAAAAAATTACTTTGTAAAATGAAAGCATATTCGAGTTTTGTTTTTCTTTACAATCTTCTACAATATATATAATACAATATGTTAATGATAACATTTGAAATTATATTTTTTTAAATCTTTGGCAAACATGGTTTGTTTTTAATTTTTGGATTCCACCAAGTATTTTGGAATATATAGTAAAATAATATGCTAATATTTATTTTTATAAAAATATATAGATATAATATAAATAGATTATAAAAGGAAAGTGAATAATTATTAGTTTATTACATATATTAGGGCTAATTAAGATTTTAGTTTTGGAGGGAAAAGAATTGTGAGAATTAACCAAAAGATGACAAGTGTACACAATTATTTTACTTTATTAGAATAGGTAGATTGTTTCTTAATTATAAATAATATTTTTTTTTCAAATAAAATAGTATATTAATTTTTAATATATTCCTATTTTATAGGATTTTCATATCAAATATTTGATGAGATTATTTTTTAATATAATGAGATGTTATAACCCGTTTAAGAGCTATTTGGGTTCGGTGAGACCTTTACTCGTGAATTCGGGTCAAATGCGTGAGAAACCTTTATTTACAAATAAAGTAATCTAATGGCTTGAAAGAATTGTTGCTTTACATTTTTCGTTTTTTAATATTTATTTTTTTGATTTTAATTTTCTTTATTGTAAGAAAGTTAATAATATAATTAGGGTTTGATGATGACAGGGTTTCATAAATAAATGGTATGTTATAACCCGTTTAAAAACTATTTGGATTTGGCGACCCATGACCCGTTTATGTTTTTTACTATAAATATAAAATTGTTTATTAATTACAAATAATATCTTTTTCTTTTTAAATTGGATATTAAATTTTAGTATATTCCTATTTTGTAGGATTTTCATATCAAATAATTAATAAGATTAATTTTTAATTTAATGAGATGTTATAACCCGTTTAAGAGCTATCTGGTTTTGGTAAGACCCATACCCATGAATTTGGGTTAAATCAATGAGAGGCCTCCATTTAAAAATCAAGAAATCTGGTGGCTTCCATAAAAGGGGGGAGCGACCACATCGCGACACATAGGATTTTTGGGTTTATAAACGAAATCCCAAAAATCCTATGTGTCGCGATGTGGTCGCTCCCCTCTTTTATGAAAGCCACCAGATTTCTTGATTTTTAAATGGAGGCCTCTCATTGATTTAACCCAAATTCATGGGTATGGCTCTTACCAAAACCATATAGCTTTTAAACGGGTAATAGCATCTCATTAAATTAAAAATTAATCTTACCAATTATTTGATATGAAAATCCTACAAAATAGGAATATACTAAAATTTAATATCCAATTTAAAAAGAAAAAGATATTATTTATAATTAATAAACAATTTTATAGTAAAAAACATAAGCAGGTCATGGGTCACCAAATCCAGATAGCTTTTAAACGGGTTATAACATATCATTTATTTATGAAACCCTTTCATCATCAAACCCTAAGTATATTACTAACTTTCTTACAATAAAGAAAATTAAAATCCAAAAAATAAATATTAAAAAACGAAAAATGTAAAACAACCATTCTCTCAAGCCATCAGATTACTTTATTTGTAAATGAAGGCTTCTCACGTATTTGACCCGAATTCACGGGTAAAGGTCTCACCAAACCCAGATTGCTCTTAAACAGGTTATAACATCTCATTATATTAAAAAAAACTAGTTTTAGAACCCGTGTAATACATGGAATGAACCAAATAATAAAAATATAAAAAATGTTGAGCAATAATTACATAACGTATGTACTTGGAAGAATGAAACTTTATAATGAAGTTTTTCAAATTTAAAAATACTTTTTTGTATACAACATTTGACGTGACATTGATGTTTCTCCATCTTTATTAAAGATTAATAACCTAGTCCAAAATTTTAACTGATCAGTCAAAATCTTGGCTCTCATATTTAGTTTCCTATAAATTATTTGTGTGAGCGTCACTATATCAGTCAACATTGTTGTTAATAATTAAAAATGTCCTCTGAATTTCAAAGATTTTAAATAACTTTTTAAGTTATAAAGGATTCAAAATGAATTAAATTTCAAATAAGTCAAAATGTATAAATTGTTAATTATAAATGAACAAAAATGTTGCGGGTTGACGGGTCCATCCTAACATGAATATAAAATTTTGACACGAACCCAAACACGACCCAAACATAAAAATCATGTCAAACCCGTGAACCCAAACATGAACTGAAACTAAAAGTCATGTCAAAGATATTAAATCTTAAATCATAAATAAAATCATTATCTTATGACAACTTCACAAAATATAAAAGTCAACATGCATATCACAATCAAAATTAAGTAAGAGATACTTATTTTCAGAAATAAATTAAAATATTAAACTCTCAATTAGTGATGCTTATTTTAGATAAGAAATAAATATACATTAAATACGCATAAAATAGACATGGTAATCGCTGTTAATGTCGCATGACATGAAGTATACTGAGCATTCTTTATACTCATATACGCACTGTACATTGACACACTCATTTTCTCCAAAAATAAATAGGACATTGTAATCACAAATGAAATTAGTATAATATAAAAGAAATACTCTTAAGAGTATATCATACAAAAGCTTGACAAATTCAATGCAAATGCCATTTGTTTTACTTTAGTTCTCAGGTTTGTAAGCATGTCTCTGTGCCTGTTCTTTTATTTCTCTGTTCTATATTATTCACATTTTAATAAACCTTGAAAGACACAATTAATATACTTACAGAGGTTGTTTAGCAGGAACCTTTGGGATAAGAGACTGAAGCAGTCAAGTCTAGTTCCTAATATTGTAATATTCCTCCTAATTGCATATGAATGATGTTGTGCTTCTCATCCTGTACCAAATGAACTCCTCTCTGATGTCATCCCTGTGATGCCATTAGCCAATTTAGAGGCTTCATTTTATTCTCTCGTCCATGGTTCCACGAAAGAAGACATTTTTCTAAAATTTAACAACAAAACCCTAATTACGACTTGTAGAATCCCAATTAGATTAGAGGTGAAACAAAAAAACAAAAAACACATCAATTGAAATGCAAATTCAACGCGATTTTAAATGAAATTTGAGAAGAATTACCAAAACGAATCGGTTATAGTGATTGAAAGGAAGAATCTAGGAGATTATAAATGATGGTGGGAATGAATATCAGTGATTGAATGCGTAATCAAGGATTTCGAAACCCTAGGAAAAGATGAGAATAAACGAACACAAGGAGCATTTGAGAATGAATTGGTTTAAATTTAAATCGGATCCAAAATCAAACGGGTATGGATTCAATTGGGTTATAACCCGCGACAGTTTTCTTCAATAGTTTAGGCGGGATTTTAACCATTAGAATTATGCCAAGTGTTCACAATTATTTTACTTTATTAGAATAGTTAGATAGATAGATAATCTCATCAAATATTTGATATGAAAATCCTATAAAATAGGAATATACTAAAAATTAATATCCTATTTTATTTTAAAAAAGATATTATTTATAATTAAGAAACAATTTTATAATAAAGAAAATAAACGGGTAATGGGTATCACCAAACCCATATAGCTTTTAAACCGGATTATAAATATCATTTATTTGTGAAACTATTTCATCATCAAACCTCAAGTATATTAATTATTAACTTTCTTACAATAAATAAAACGAAAATCCAAATATCATCATCATCATCATCATCATCGTACTCAGTATATCCCACCAATAGCAATGCTGTGGTAGGGTCTGAGGAGGGTAAGATGTAGACAGCCTTACCTCTATCCCATAAGAGGCTGCTTCCGGTGAGACCCCGGGCTCGATAGTAGTTTTGCATCAAGCCTTGGACATAAGGCACATAGCAATCAATCATCGGGACACCGGCTGATCGGTGCATGTGCCCTTGTCTTTCGGCTATCAACGCCACCACATGATGCCTGATTAACCTTCCGCCACTTTTAACGTTATTTTCACGAGATTAGTAAAATAACGTCAAAATTAGTGCAATTTTACTTTTGCCCACCCGAGGGTTCACACATATATACATTATATGCGCGCACCGCAAGCAGGGCGTCTAAAATCCAAATATACATATATAAATATTAATAACGAATAATGTAAAACAACCCCCGTAATACGAGGGATAAAATCTAGTATATTATAGATAAATAAGTGTTTGTGAATAAGATTATGATAGAGATACAGAATAAAATAAAACGTGATAGGTTAAACAAAATTTGAATATAAATTTAGAGAAAAATAATATTTGAGTAATTATAGATTGACAATTTACTTGATGCTCTTAGAATTAGGTTACTTGGTACCAACACAATGCTTTTATATGTTTTTTTTTAAATTATTTTATCATATAAACTAATTCATTACCAACATAACATTATTATATTTTAAAATTAGGATAATAACCCGTGTTACACACGGGTGGAAAACATATCAACAAACAATATAAAATATTAGCAACATAATAAATCAACACAAATATTTGGCATAAGTATTTTAGCTTCAAATATTACAAAAGATGTTAAATCATGTCTATAACATAAAAAGAAAATACTTTCTAAATAAACAATGCAGTGAATAAGAAATAATATAACATAAATGAACCATTAGACCTGAAAAAAATAAAAAACACATATTAGTAACAAATTTTGTAATATTAATTGAAAACTAAGCTTACAAATGCATACCGGGTTTAAACTTTATCACATTAAGTTTCTGAAAATCTCCTTATAAACAACGTTTGTAGTTTTAGTTGTAAGATGTGATTCTTTGTCGAGTATGACTAACTTAATACCGGCTTTACTCTTCACTCTTGACAAAGCTATATAAAATCTTGTAGCAGCCAATTATATTGTTAATATGCTTATAGAAATAAAACGGGTCGCATGGTTTTATATTTTGTTTATTAAAATTTTATTGTGAATATGTGAAAATTAGATTTATGGAAGGTTGATGACATGGAGGTCTATGTGGACAACCTAGTTGAATGACATGTGTACAAAACTATGTTGTTTTAATATATTAGTTAGATAAGTATTTTAATTCTAACAATAATTAGAACAATTAATATCATAATTACATTAATAAGTTACAAAGATATAAAAGTCAATATCATTGATTAAAATTTTATTGTGAATATGTGGAAATTAGATTTATGGAAGGTTGATGAGATGGAAAACTATGTGGACAACCTAGGTGAATGACATGTGGACAAAATTGTGTTACTTTAATATATTAGTTAGATATGGATTTTGCAGTAGCTGCCTATCGAGTCAACGTTTGTATCGCATCCAACTAATAATTATTATTATTATATATAATAATTTAGAAGTTTGGTGCCGCAGAGCCCCTGTTGGCCCACTTGCAGCACCGAATTGTGGTATTTTTTTGTTTTTTGTTTTTGTTTCTTTTAGTTTCGGTCCGTAATGAACGTAACGTGATGAGACGTGACGGAAATCGACCGAACTCACGTAGACTCATCGCATTTTGTTTTAATTCTAGTATAGTAACGAAAGCCGACTGAATGCCGATTTTCTTTTTTAGTTCCGGTACCATAACGAACCTGACGTAAACTGATAGAATTCGCATACACTCACCGCCGCAACGCCCGAGAGTGATAATGGTCGGGTATTTACCTTTGATCGAGTTTTACCGACCGACCCTGCACCATTAATGGCCCACCCACTTTTTATAATTTCTTTGTTTTATTTTTTGTCTTAGTTTCGGTACTATAACGCTCATTTCTAACATACAAAAGCCACATCAACTAACTAACTAGTTATTTATATTAATTTTCTTTTAAGACGAGTTATATTTGATACGGCATATGTAGCTTAGAAAATTTAAAACGATGTCTTTAAATTATGAAATCCACAAGCTTCATAGCCAATAGGCTTAAACCATTTATAAGAATTAAGAATACAGTGAAATGCGGTTTCTATTCACTGATACAAGTTCTTCCCTTCTGAATTAGATAGATTCATATCTGAAAGAGGTTGCAATAAGTTCTTTCAAAATTGACTATTTGTCCCTCTGTTAGAGGTGTTACAGAAATGTCTGCGATCGAGTAAATAGCTCTACGAACGAATTGATTGGATTGAGTTGGAAAATGGAAAGATTTGTACAAGTTGTACGTTTCGTTACCACTTTGTGGAAAAGCCTTAGGTATGAATATGTTAGATACCTGTGACTCGATTGCTGAAATAGTATCTCTCCCCCAAAAAGCATGTTTTTTTTACCGACGCACAAAGAAAATATTTTGTTGCGAATGAACAAGATATTGAGGAATTGTCCATACGTAAAATCATAATTATTGATACGGGTCTTTTCCACATAAAAGGGAAATCTTTTGTTACAATAGAAGCAGAAGTGATGTGGATTATTCAAGAATCGAAGTTTATTTCCTTTATAAAAAGAAGATCTCAATGAACTTCTATGAAATGATTTCACGGGATTCAGCCAATTGTATTGATCGTGGAATATCATTGAGAAATAGGAATCCGTGTTATCAAAGGATTTCCTGCGATTCTTTCTAGTATGGAATGAGTCAATCATCCACTTTGGTATCTTATTGAACAAAAATGGTGATATTGTTCCTCCATTGATCAAGAATTTCGTGTTTTGTCTAAATTTGGGGTTTTAGTCTCGTAGTTTTAAACTTGCAATTTTCGTCCATGTGGTTTCATTTCACTTGCAATTAAACCCGAATTCACTAAACTCGTTAAGTCTGGTGGTTAAACCCATCGGTGTGTCCTTCACGTGAGGGGCAGTTTTGTCTTTTTTTTCCCCCAAAATACACCCCAGCCCCTCATATGAAGGACACGTTGATGGGTTTAACGAGCAGACTTAACGGTATTAGTGAATTCGGATTTAGTTGCAAGTGAAATGAAACCATATGGACGAAAATCGCAAATTTGAAACTATCTGATTAAAACCGCATATTAGATAAACCACAGAGACGAAAAACACAGTTTGCTCATAAGAATATCTCCCTCTTTTTTTCTATCATATCTCCACTTTTCCATTTTGAAACCCGCCTAGTAATTCAGACGCCTCACAATCTTTTTCTTCCATCACATCTCTCTCCACCAAGATGCCGCCTAGGTTTCGAACGACAAAACTACACTTCCGTTGGAGGTCCCCTATGGTTGGAATATAGTGCGTTGTTCATTGCCATACCCTCGAGTGATTAAGCCTAGGATGAATTACGCATGTCGACTTAGCCCGTGACTAGAGCTGTCTTACATATCAAATAAATCAAACTATATAGAGCACTCAAATTACACAAAGTCTATGAACTCAGTTGTACATCTGAAAACAAAATTACAAACTAATCTGGTTTTGATATGTCAACCTTAATTAGACTGTATTTCAAAATAATAACCATTTTATTTTTATAGATGTAATATTCGTTAGTTAGAATGAAAGTGATAAATGGCGATCTAAGACTAAGTCAGGCTGGTATATTTGTTCTCTAGATTCTAAAAAAGAAGTTTTGTTCTGTAGTGACTTTGTTAAAGATAATCCAGATAAAATAACATGTGGTATTAGTTAACAAGGATAGTTAAAAAATAAAAAAGGTTACTCTATATAATAGTAACCAAGTTTTAAAGTTGTTTCAATTAGGTAATTGAAAAAATATTTTTATCCAATCATGTCATTAAAGTTTTTCTTTTTCTAATCATAGATATTTTACCTGAATAGCATGTAATCAAGGTTTTTTTTTTTATTTTAATATTTTGACTTTGAATAATAACTTTTAAAGGTTGAGAAAATTAGTAAAAAAAATACGAAATATAATTTTAAAATTCCAAAAAATTGCAAAAAAAATAATCAAAAAATTCCAACAAATTGCGAATATTAAAAAAAATTGCAAAAATGACATTTTATCGAGCAGTTGGCGTGCACATATTAAGAAGAAAAGATAAGATAAGCACACCTGTTGTTGTTCGTTTGATATTGAAATCATGTTGTCGTCGTCGTTGGATTCGCCGAGTTCTTGCTCAACACTGTTTGCTGAATCGGTTCTTGATTCGACATCAATCTTAATTACGATATGCTCTTGATTCGAAAAGGGTTGATTGAAGAAGAAGAAGAAAAAGAAGAAGAAGGTAGGGCTGATAGGGTTTGTAATCGTGAATTCGTAAATATGAATACGCGTTCTTTTTTCAAAGATACGTTTATTTTATTATTTAAAAAACAATAAAAAACCTAGATTACCTATTATTCAGGTAAAAATATATATATAATTAGAACAAAAAGAAACTTCAATGACCTGATTGAAACAAAAGATTTTTTCAGTGACCTGATTGGAACAACTTTAAAACTTAGTTACTATTCTATGGAGTAAACTCTTAAAAAAATACGAATGAAATCAATTTTATTTATGATTAGGTTACTGAAATAAATCATAGTAAAATATTCAGTATGATATCTGGTTATGTAATATGTTTAAGTTCTAGAAGCATGCTAATTTATTTAGAGTTATCTCTTAATCGGACAGGTCTCTTAATGGTTCACCACTAGATTATCGAACAGCCTCTAAGTCTCAGTTGTGTCATTTGCTTGTGACTGTTAATTTCATTGTCTCAAACCACATGTAGAACAATTATGTTTGATTGATTGGGTTGATAGACTTCGGCTCGAAGAATTCATATATTTATTTGTCAAATCTAGACAATAAGACTATGGTAGCGTTTGGTATGCAGAAATGACAGTAGGAATGGAATGATTCATTACGTGGGAATGAAAAAAAGTGGTGTTTGGTTGCTCAATGGAATGGAATCATCCGTTACATATGGAATCTCATTCCATCAAAACCATTCCTTCCCAACCCCCCCCCCCCCCCCCTTCTTTTTTTCATTCCATTCCTCCTTCACCTTACTTTCTCAACAACACTACCACCTAAAAACCAACACCACCATTACCATTGGCACCACCACCAACTCCACTGACACCACCGCCGCCGCCACCACCATTTTCTTCGCCGGAGCTACCACCGTCGCCATTGTAGGGTTTGTTTGTTTGTTTTTTTTAGGTTAAAAAGTATTTTGAGATATGAGTGTTTTTATTATTTGTATTTCATTTCTACAATTCTTTTGGATACCAAACAATAAAAATTATTAATTGATTTCATTACTATAGGTTAACCAAACAAGACAAAGGAATGGTAATGATCTATTTCATCCCCCTGTCCATTCCATTTATTCTCTCATTTCATTCCCCCTTTAATCCTTTACCTCCAACCAAACATACCCTATATGTAACCTGGCATGACATGTCATACCCCTTTATTTAACGTGTCAAATGAGTTGGTTGGCGTGTTGTAAAAGAGTGGTTATTAAGTTGCAAAAGGATTAAACATGGCCGTAAACAAGTTGATGAGCTGTAAATATTTTGTAATAAAGTTGTCATATGTTTTATATCTATTTTAAAGTGTTGGCAGACCCACCTATTTATTAAAACCAACCCAAAATATACATGCTTATTCACAAATTAACATGTTTTATGACACTAACTCGTTTAAAACAACACTTGTAGTTGTAGTTGATTCGTGTTATGTAAGGAGAACTTCGTTATGGTTTTCAAACTTTCTATATAGTGATGATGATGTGTGATAAAATTTTAGATTAGAGGGATACAAATATATATCTTTCGTTTCTTTTTTGTTTTCTTAACTGAAAAAATATAAAAAAAAATATCGTTCTTTCTTAGACTTTGTTAATCAAATGTTTGTATACATGCTAAAGAGTATAACTCTAGTGACGCCCATAAGAGCACCCACATCAATGCGTTTTGTAGGTCCAAATGAAAATGACGTAAAGTAGCCGGACAACCCCTGTTGTGAGGGAAGTCCGTCTGTGCTAAGTCGTCAAGTCCTGATCTATAAAGAAAGATAGACAACATATACGATTCCCCAATTTTTTTTTGCTAAGTAGTTTAAATGTATCTGTTTCCAATCAAAAAATTGTATGCGTAATTTAAATTTACCGTTTACATCCAAAAATTTTTATGCTGCATAAGATGCACATTATATGCTATGTGTGGATTTTTTATTAAATTAGTTCTATATTAAATACACCCTGTATGATGTTTCCTTAAAAAATATAAAAACAAAAATAATATAAAAAAGAACCACACAAATAGTTTAATAAGCGGCTAAATATATATATTTATTAAAAAGGTAAACACGTTTCATTAAAGAATCACACACCACATTTATTTATCTATTATAAAATATAAGCAAAAATGTATTTTGCCATATTACATCAAGTCATTTAAATATCTTAAACAGAAAATTCAAATTGCTTTTAAACTTTACGTCTAATAAAGTAATTATCCCACTTCATGACACGACAGAGAACATAACACAAAAATAAATGGTTTTTAGGTTTAAACTTATTTTATATCTGTGTTATAATTCCCAACCTGAAAACTATTTATTTTAAGCATATCCCGTGTGATAAATAGGTTGGCATAAAAACAGATTATTTTATATATAAGTTTCTCTTTAATTCTATTTTAGATTTAAAAAAAAAGTTAATTATATATTTTCAACAAAGTTTTATGTTTTGATTTCCAATCTTTTATATATCATTGCTATATTCTCGAGCATCGGTTTTTTTAATTTGTTCAACCTCACAAGACATAACTCACGTCACAGATAAACATTACGTGGGTCGCTATGAAATGAAGCTCACACACCAACACCTCACTCTTTGAGGTTCACAATGTTAACACCAGCAGTGACACTATGTCACTTTGCAGGTTGATGATCGGACATAGCAGTTCATCAACATCAACTTGTAATATTAACCGGCAGAGGAGAATCATTGTTGAGGTCAAAACTGTGTTATTGTTTCCTCTATGGCTCATCTTTCAGTATATTCCAAATGTTTGCATAAGATATGTTAATAGTAAGTTGCATGGAACACTAAGTTTGATATCAATTGGTCAGACCAATTAGACGTAAAAAAATAAAAAAATAAAAAAAACCGGTTCCGTATCCGACCTGGTGGAACTGACCCGGTTTGGACCTGATCATACCTGGAAATCCCTACCCTGTTCCGGTTCCACCAGGGTATTGCATTGAACCAGAACGAGCCGTTGGGCCCAGTTCCAGCAGCATTATAAACGTCGGAACTGATTTTTGACCTCCTCCAAGTTTATAAAATGTGGTTGACTACCCAAGTTAAAAACACACTAAAAAACGCAAAAAAAAAAAAAAAAAAAAAAAAAAGTTTCTCAATTTACACTCACGACTCATCTACACCTCCAATTTTTTTAATCCCATCACCACCACTTGTTATGGCAAGCAAAAGCAAAGGCAAAAGAAAGGAGTCTTCTTCATCCGTTTTTACTGACTCGGTCGGTGTTGAAGATGATGTTGCACGGGCCATCTCGCATAACCGCAACAAAGATGTATTGCGCAATTGGGATTTGGTGGAGTTGGTCACCGAAGACGTTGAGACCAGTGGCGGATCTAGACAAAAATCCCAGGGGTAACGTTCAAAATTTTCTTTTTTTACGGTATTTCATACTATGTAACCGAAACAAAAATAGAAACATAATACATGGGGTGTAAATTTCTCCTATTCAGTTTTTGAAAGCTTGAAATTGAACCAATGCACCATGTTCTTTTACTTTATCGAACCTTTCTTTTTCGACTGCACAAATTAAAGCATTGTTTAAATACTCATCACCCATTCGCTTACGCAAACCCGTATTGATAAGTTTCATTTTAGAAAAACATATTTCAACGGTTGCTGTTGCAATCGGTAAAACCAACGCTAACTTTAGTTTTTGATAAACAAAATAAAAGGTGGTGTGCTTTCCGGTTTCCACTATTACACGAGCAAGGTTACACATTCGCCCAATTTTGAAAAATTATCATCTTCTTTAAAAGTGTGATAAAAGGCCGTACGGTCAACCAAAATACACCATCTTTCTTCATTACTAAAATCAATCGGACACATTTCCAAAATTGTCACTATCTTAGATATGTCAAACTTGGAAAACAAATCTCAAGTTCTTCAAACTAGTTAAGACCTCACTAAATGTATTTTCAAGTTCTTCAATCTATATATCCAAAACCCTATTAAAAATTTCAACCTCAAAATGATGATTATGTTGAACGTGTTTCTGTTCAAACAAAAGGAAAAAAAGTTAATGTATTGTCTTTGCTTTGGGCTATAAACATTGTTTGGGCTTTATTTGATTTGAACTTTAAAAAAAATGATAATTTCCTTAAGCCTTTTTCTGTTTAATGTTTCTCATTCACACAAAAGAAAAAAGGATTAGTTGTCTTTATTTGCTTTGGGCTATAAATTTGTTTGGGCTTTATTTAATTTGAACTTTTAAATTGGTTGGTCTTTAAACAAATAGGGTTAACGTAATTTTTTTCAGTGGTAGCGAAATACGAAAACCGACCCAAAAAGAAAAGAATTTACACTGCCGACAAAAAGTTGCTACCCCTCAATATTAAGTACATCCGCCCCTGGTTGAGACTCGTTGCAAATTTTGTGCCACTTTTTTAAAGCATGATTCAATTTCAACTTTAAGAAAAACATATTGAAAATAAATTTTGCAAGGCGTTAAAAGAAGTTCCCACATCGGACATTTCGTTACAACATGAAATTGGTTCATGATAGAATGGTGACGTTCATGATTCAAGAAGTTTTGCCGTTTAACCACTTTTAAAACCCTCATTTAACAGTCATGATTCGAGAGACTCTTCAACCTCGCTACACTCATGTAAGTCGTACCACTCTTAGACATCGTTGTCTAAAATTGTGGGAATTGAACGCCTTGGGATTGATTAATTAAACGATTAAAACTTAAATAATAATACTTAGACAAGAACGAAATTGTATTATTGATTTTGTATTGAAACGGATTTATTACAATGGTGGTGGCCGAAGATATCTATACCCACCGGTGGTTACATTCTGACCGTCGTGATGGCTCGTACATTCGACGCAACGTTGCGTTTATATTCTTACTAATTACAATAACATACACAAACTATCTACAAATTACACTTTGCATCCTAACCTATACAAATGGAACTTTCTAACAAAGTTAAACTATTCTTTAATAAAGTAACAAAATCTTTAACGAGATCGATGATTAACCAACAATCACCCCCTTAATCTCGATCTTCAACACGGCTTGCTTTGTCTTCATAGTAGTGCAGTTAAACTATGTATGAGATGAGCCTCTAGATCTTTCTCATTTTCTTTGGTTTTTCACTTTGGGCATTCATATGCAAAGTGATCAAATTCAAAGATGTCTTCTTTTCCCATTTTTTTAAAAACATCTTGTAACATAAATCTAAATAATTTCAAACCTCCCTCAATGGTTTTATGGGCGAGACCGTCTTAATTTGATTGTTTAAGACGGTCTCGCCCATCAAATTATAATATGGAAAGTTGTTTCATACTCGATGTGTTGCCCATATTATAATTTGATTGTTTAAGACGGTCTCGCACATAAAACCATTGAGGGAGGTTTGAAATTATTTAAATTTATGTTACAAGATGCTTTTAAAAATGGGAAAAGAAGACATCTTGAATACAAAAATTATTGCAAATCGGTGAAAATATAATATTTGGGGTCGAATCGGGAAGTTCCAACTCGTTGGAAATCAACTTGTCATACACTCTTGTGTGCTTTTGCACAACAAGAAACATTACATAATTTCATTAAATTCTTATGGATCGATGCGAAGTCAATGTTTCCGGATGGTGTTTGGTTAAACATCGGTTATAGCTTATTGCAATAAGGCCGCCTAGTTATAAACGTCGGTTCTTAAAATACATTCATCATTACATTTAAGAACGCCTTAAAAGTAAAGACTAACCAAAAGACGATAACGAAAGAAAGCTTCTGATGACTAGTAATCATCCTAAGAATTGGCGTCGTGGAAGAGGTCATGGTAATAGAAGCCAAGACAAAGATCAAGGAAGAGAACATTTCAAAGAAGAAAGAAGACGTGGAAATACGAGTCGTGGAAACAAAGACAAAAGTGATCTCAAGTTATATGAATGTAATGAATATGGTCACTTTGCATATGAATGCCCAAAGTGGAAAGCTAAAGAAAATGAGAAATATCCGGAGGCTCATCTCACACATAGTTTAACTACACTACTACGAAGACAAAGCAAACCGTGTTGAAGATCGAGATTAAGGGGTGATTGTTGGTTAATCATCGGTCTCGTTAAAGTTTCGTTAGTTTATTAAAGAATAGTTTAACTTTGTTAGAAAATTTTGTTAGTATAGTTAGAGTGCAAAGTGTAATTAGTAGATAGTTTGTGTATATTATTGTAATCAGTAAGAATATAAACAAAACGTTGCGTCGTATGTACAAACCGTCGACGGTTAGAATGTAACCGCCGGTGAGTATAAATACCTTTGGCCACCACCATTATAATAAATTCGTTTTAATACAAAATCAATAATACAATTTCGTTTTTGTCCGATCATTATTATTTTAAGTTTTAATCGTTTGATTAATCGATCCCGAGGCCTTCAATTCCGAAAATTTTGGACAATAACGTTTAAGAGTGGTACGACTTACATGAGTGTAGCGAAGTTGAAGAGTCTTTTGAATCATGACCGTTAAACGAGGGTTTTCAAAGTGGTTAAACGACATACCTTCTTGATTCACGAACTCCGTCATTCTATCATGAACAAATTTCATGTTGTAATTAAATATTTTATCATCTCGACCCAATTCAACTTGGTCTAATGTGGGAACTTCTTTTAACGCCTTTGTAAATTTTATTTTCAATATGTTTTTCTAAAGTTGAGTTTGACTCATGCTTTAAAAAGGTAGCACAAAATTTACAACAAGCCTTAACATCTCCGCTAACCAACTCCTCGAAATCCCAATTGCGCCATACATCTTCATAGCGGTTACACGGGATGACCCATGCAACCTTAGGGTCATCTTCAACGCCGACCGAGTCAATAAAAACAAATAAAGAAAGCACCTTCTTTTTGCCTTTGTTTTCGCTTGCCATAATAAGTGGTGGTGGTGGGAATGAAAAAAATTGGAGGTGTAGGCGAGTCGTTAGTGTAAAACGAGGGTAACCTGAGAATTCTTTTTTGGTGTTTTTTTTTTTTTGCGTTTTTTAGTGTGTTTTTGACTTGTGTACTCAACGAATTGATCATACCACATTTTATCATTTTATACACTTGATGAGATTAAAAACCAGTTCCAACGGCCCTCTTTGAGCTGGTTAAATGCAATACCCGATGGAACCGGTTATTTCTGGTAGAAACCGGTATGAAAAATAAATAGTCTAACCAGGTAGGGATTTTCAGGTATGATCAGGTCCAAACCGGCACTAGGTATACCGGGTACAACCCGGAACCAGGTTCGGTTCCACCGGATCGGGTCAAAGCCGGTTTTTTTTTTTTTTTTTTTTTTTCTGTGCACATCTAGCCTGATTCGTAAAAAAGAAAAGATTCAGATGGTCCTTAAAATCGCTTATAATATCACAAAGCAATTCTAACCTATTTAAATATGCATAATATGATATTGTGAAATTGTGTATTTTTCTCAATTTTTGAAGTTAATTACATAAATCTATAGAAATAAGATAAAAGTCTAATTAACTAATAATTATTAAATAACAAACTACTAAAATAACTATGATGAAATACTAATAAACTCGCTACTAAAATAAGTAACCATTAATATTTTGAGTTATCCACAGATTGGCTTTAGGCAAGTGGATGAATTACTTGTGCCAAAAGACCATTGTTATGTATTACATTCCCAAAATAACATGACAATGCTACAACATCATACTTTAAACTCTACATCTAGTTAATTTACAAACAATTACCGTTTCTTAACTGCGAATAACTGTCACCTATAACTCAATGGAGGGTGATTTTACAAAGCCACTTTTAGCCATACACCACTACAAGAAAAAAAAAATTATCACATAAGCCTTCAAAATGGTAAAAAGAAGGTTCAATCAGTGATGGGTAAAATGGTCAAAAGCAAAAATTTAGTGATGTATAGCTAGAAGTGGTAATGTACCAACACCTATTTTGTGCGAATCATCAATTTCTAAGCATTGTTAAGTCTAACGACATCTAAGAGCCAACCAGTATTGATACCTGACAAATTGAACATATTTAAACTTGGTGGTGTACAGGGATCATTGATGCTAACCAATCCTCCCCGTTCGATCGATTAGTGTGCCAATACTTTCCCCAGATAACGCCCTTGATATATTTCCAGGCTCGTGAAGAGAAAATATCACAACTGCAAAAAAATGCAGCCGGAATCAAGTTGTGAAGGGGACAATAACATTACCAGCAATTTATAGTTTAACAATGCTAGTTGAACAAAAGATAACATATAGAAAAGCAGGAGTGAGGACGAAAAGACGCAAACCAGGAATCGAGTTCTCTTCACAAAATGTTGCAGCCATCATGTCTATCTGAGATGAACCTCTAGAAGCTAACTCTCTAAAAGAAATGTGCTCATATGCGACACTACTAATGGTGTCACAATCATAGATACCATGTGAATTAGTACCTTTAATAACTGCATCAGCATGAACTGCACAAAGAAAGCATACCATCAAAATTGAAAAATATATAAACTATGAGAAATATTATTGACCATACGTTCTGAGGCTCTTAGAGCTGCAGCTGTGTCGGTAGAGAATAATGAATTCCCGATGCCAGCATTAATACCACCAAATATTACAACTCTACCCTTTTCTAGATGCCGGATTGCTCGTTGCCTGTTGTATGGTTCAGATATATCTGGCAAACTAAAGGCAGATTGCACACGTGCTTGAACTCCCAGTTTCTCGAGTGTTGATTGAAGTAGTATAGAATTCATCATAGTTGCCATCATACCGGTGAACATATCAGCAGTCAGCTTAGTTTATATTTGAGTTTAAAAGATATCATGAACTTCGATTATTTATCATATAACTATCACATAAATCATTACCCAATTTGATAAGCAGTACTTCTATCCATATCAGTAGCTGACACCCACGAGTCCCCACAAAAGAAATTGCGACCACCAACTACTATCGCCACCTGAATAATGCAGGTCAGATAAGTACAAATCTTACAGAACTGACAAGTATCTGAACTTTAAGAGTACCTCAACGCCCATTTGGCAAGCCAATGATACTTCTCTAGCAATCAGCATTGCCACCTAGAAAGTAAAAGAAACCAAATTTAAACTTGGAATATTATGCAATGCAGCACCCAAGGTTTACAAATCTACAAATATCCCTTCAAATATGTATAAAAACTATTAATACCAAACTTTTACAGTTAAAATATTAAATTACCTTTGGATCAGTGCTTTCAGAGCCAGTTCCACCCAGTGCAGCACCACTAATTTTGAAAACAACTCTCCGCCATCTTGGACTTGCCACTGATTTTGGCTCCATGTTAGTAATTTGACCACTTGGGCTTGAAGTTGCAGTTGTATATCTGCACAAAAATACATGAGTTGACTAAACTTTATCAGAATTATATTAGGATTAAGTTACAATGCTACATTAGTCATTTGCAATTTGTTTAAGGTGTTTTATCAATTCTGGATCTCAAACTTTGTTAAGCTTTTATGTAATTACAGGGGTGCATACGAGCCGAGCAACTCGCGAATTACTCAAGATCGGATTGATAAAATGTTCAAAACGAGCTGAGCTTTTTCGAACTCAAGCCAAGCCCAAACCTCAAAAAAAGCATGTTTAAATTTGTTATTGAGCACAACCTAGAGTGATAGCAAGTGCAACCTGGTAAAACGCTACAATTTAAAATTCGCTAGTCGTTTGTGCAATCGGTTCAGAGATAGTCATATGGGTCAGGCTCAAAAGACGGATTAATTTTGGTCCATCGGGTCAGACCGGATACCCGTGCTCAATGTTGTTGTCCGGTGGCAAGATAATGCCACATTTAAATATCCATGCAACATCCAGCTTTGTTTTCTTTTGTCACATTTAAATATTTCTAGTTTCTTATTTTTAGTTTCATGCATGTTTCATGATTGCATTGTGTCAATTATTAGCTTATTTCATGGGCCATGTTCTAGTTAGTTTCCTTTTGAGTTTTCCTATATGTAAGATAATTTTAATTAATGAAAACAGTTGATGTTTGATTAAAAAAAATTGTGTTAATTTTCTCTCAATGGATTTTGAATTGAAAATGAATTCTCCAATGCTAGTTCAAGTTTAGCAACTTGAATGGTGACCTTTGGAATCTAATCAAAAGTTTAGGTGGTGATTTCTGTATCCTAAACGCGTGTTAGACGCCCTAGTTTTTGATCGAGTGGTGTGTCTTAACGAGCCTTGTGTATTTTTAAGTTTTACCTTGTTTGGACTTCTATGTATTAATTTCTCACTGCACAAACGAGCTCGAAGCTATTGTTCCTTTAAAGTATTACATGAGCTCGAGCCGAGCTTAGGCTTGTTTTAAGGTTTTTCTCAAAATATATAAAAATACTTAAAAACATATATAAATTAATTATAATATATATAGACAAGTTGAACCTGAGCCAAGCTTGAACTTGAAAAAATGATCCAAGTTTAAGCTTTAGAAATACTCGAAACGATCCTAGATCAAGCTCTAGTAAGTCAAAATGAACCCAAGCTCGAGTCTAGTTGAGCTCAGCTCAGCTCGTTTACACCCATACATTTTTATCAGTCAATTTATCAAGTGTTCTTTCTATGGAATAAAAAACCATATACTGCAACTGAAATTTCATATACCAAATATACCTTTTTGACTGTCTACCGGACGCACTAACTCCACCGACACCTTTCTCCTCCTCGACCGCAGACTTCATCGGCACCGAACTCCCATCGATCATCTCCATCTTCTTATACCACGGCCAATGACTCACTCCACTACTATTATCAACACTCCTATTCCTCTCCAACTTAAACCTCTTCTTCAAATTATCCACCTTATTCTTACACTGCTCGACGCTCTTCGTCCGGTTCTCGCTCACCTCCACCTCCTCCCAATCCCTAACTCTCAAATTCCCCCGGTTCAACTCCCCAAACTTATCCAAGTAAGCATCCAACAAACACGCAATCGCACCATCACTCCACTCCTCTCGATCCTTCCGATAATCCGACGAACTATTACTCGTTACCTTCGCTTTCTTACTGTAGCTACGCGGCGTCGTACCGCCGTCGTCGGTGTAGCCGTTGGTGTCGGTGGATTGAAGGATGGATTCCGGCCGTGAAGAGGAGGAGAGTAAGTGTGCGGCGGCGGAGAAGTGGTGGTGGTGGAAGTTAGGGTTTGGTTGGGTGGTGGTGGTGGTATCGGTGATGAGAGTGAATTCGTCGTCACACGACGACGACATCAGAAGGACGTTAGGGTTAGTGTTAGTGAAAGACGGAACAGAACAGATAGCGTTGTAGACGACGTTAAGTTTTGGGGTGAAGATCGTTTGGAGAACCGTTAAGTAAGACGGATGTGGTCGACGGCACAAACGTCACGCCATCCATCTTTTTATCCACTGTTTTGTCATAAATACCCTTCTCATGTATTGTTAAGTTTTTTAAAATCCCAAAGAGGCACCACCTCGGTGATTAATTTTGAGTTATTCGGTCAATGGTCAAATCTAGCTAAAATCGAGACTAACTGGACTTGGTCTGCTTTTTCTAACAAGGTTCTGATGAAAATCAACAGTTTTTGGAGAGATTCCGGCCAAAATCAGTGATTTCGGGTTTCCAGCTAGATTCTAGCTAATTTCCGGCCAAAATGTATTTGTGTATGTACAAAACTGAAAATACATATAAAAATGTATGCGTGTATATAAAATTGGAAAATATACATTAAAGTCTGATCCGATTAATCCAGATTAATTTCGGTTAATCCTGATTAATCGCCAGCCTCCACCACACTGCCCGACTAGCGATTAGCAATTTCAACTAGGGGTGCAAACGAGCCGAGTTGCTCGCGAGCTACTCGAGATCGGCTCGTTAAAAAGCTCGATCAAGCCAAGCTTAATCGAGCCTGTCAATTATATATATATATATATATATATATATATATATATATATATATATATATACATGGTTGAGTTCAATGAAGAAATCATATTAGTATGAGAAGTGTGAGAAGTGGATCCAACCAATCATAATTTATTTTTTCTTTTTTGTTTTATTTTAATCATAGGGGTTAAATTAGTAAAAAGTCTTTTGTTTATACTTAGTAACTAGTAATTATTTGAAAGGTTACACATAGTTTCTAATATTCTTTGCATAAAATTTATCTTCTTTTTTCCAATATCTCAACGATTTCAATATCAGATTCACAATACATCTCAATCTTTTCTTATATATTTATCCAAATAATCACAACTCACCAAATCGGTTGTTTATATTATCATATATTCAAACAAGAAATGCAAATTTTGTTTTTGTTGATTATCCATCCCTAAAAATAAAATCAATATAATCAATATGTTGGAAAATTGATTTCATTTTCAAATATATACATCCTCAATTCGATTGATCGAATATCCATATCAAGATACGACAAATATGATGGCTTATCCATAGATTTTTCAAATGAATTATGTTGATTATACCTAAATTAATAAATACTAGAACATAGTCATTATTATTGCTTTATATTAATATATATCTAACAACCTACATATATCATACTAATAACTTACACATATATTTATATTAACCTACACAAACGATAACAAGAGCATACATACTAGAAATGCCACAAACACATATCGTAATACTACTGCATACACTGAATTTAATAGCCTATACAAATTATTCATATTAACCCGCATATCCTTTTAATAACCTACATCATTTAAAAATACCATATATCATCAAGCCCGTACACATGAAGATCCTCTGAAATATTTTACGCAGTACCATACACATCCTACACAGTACCATACGCATCCTACATATCTTTTTTTTTTAATTTCTTTATGTTATTCCTGTACAACAATATATGGATCCTACATGAATTGTTATATCACAAACCACGAGCATGCATGCATCCTACACAAACTCTATATATCACAAAAAAGATATTGTCTTTCATTACAACACACCAATTATGCATACTACACAAATAAAAATTCTATTTCATTCCTACACAAAAGTTTATGGATCCTACACAAATTGTTATATCACAAACAATGTAAATGTATATATCCTACACAAACCAAACAAAAATTCTCTTTCATTCGTACACAAAAGTTTATAAATCCTACACATATAGTTATGTCACAAACCAATGTAAATGTATATATCCAACACAAACCAAACAAATTGTTACATCACAAACAATGTAAATGTATATATGTATCCTATACAAACTATTACAATGTAACAATAAAATACATAGTTTGAAAAGTGTAACCTATAAAAAGTTATCATCAACAAACCTTTAAAATGAATAATAAATATGCAAACTATTCTAAAAACATATATGAAAAAAAAACAAACAAACAAAAAAGAACACGAAAATTGACTACGGTCTACAGTAATAGCGGATGAAATAAATGAATTATTATATAAATTAAAGGAAATCAATTTGTCTATCAATTAATTCCAATTATAGAGTGAAGCAAAATAAGGAAACGGCTGGGCCTTTTATTTCAATTATATTAAACAAATTACCACTCTAACCTTTTTAGTTAAAACTAGGCATCTTCATATTACAAGATTGCCATTTATAATGTCACACCCCGACCAAAGGCGGCGGAACATGCCGAGGTGTAACGATTGTCCATAAGCACATGACACTAATTAAAGTGACAGTATTTAATAAACTCATTTCATTTCACAACATCGAAAATGTCACATAACAATTATCCATAAACTAACCATAAACAAGATATCACAAAATATGGCAAATTTGATATTGTTCATTTTTACTAATATCCTAAGGTCTTTGATGTCGTTTTCTTCACAATCATAAATCAACCAAGATGCAAACCTGCAACATTTCATAAAATAAAGTTTGTCAACACAAAGGTTGGTGAGCAATTCATAAGTTTAATCATATTAGTATATAACAAAGATAGCCACAAAACTTGCATACGAAACGATAAATAAAAGTGGTAATTTGGATAAATAGATATCGCTAAACACATTAGCGACACCTAGCTATAAGGGGATGCCAAATAGTCTAGGATTTTATAGTTATCGTTAATTGCATTACGTTAACGACACCTTGCTATAAGGGGATGCCAAATAGTCTAGGATTTTATAGTTCCACCAACCAAAAGCGATAAACACATAGGCATATAAGCATAGAACACCAAATCGAGCAATTATTTGGGTAAAGTATACAACTACGTTTGTGGTTTAAGATTCAAATATAAAGCATTTTGTTGAATAAGTATGAAATGTCACCTGCAAAATAAAAGATGGAAATTGAGGTATGAAGTACTCACCTTCAACTAGTAAACTTGAAAGATGATAATTTGAAGATTTGTCGGAACAACGAGTTTAACGCACAATGCCTAAAAAGAAAAGAAGTCTTGAATTTAGAAAGGTTGTCTTGAAGGTCTTTAAACAAAATAAATGTTGAGAAATGTAAATAATTAAAGTTCAAGGTTTAAAATGTAACTATTTAAGAATTTATAATAATAACCCTTTAAAAATGTAAGTTTGCTCGAAACCGGGTTAAAGTATCTAACTTTAATATTTACTCAACCTATGTTAAGTAATAAAGTAGGTAAAATGCAAGAATGCAAATCCCTTTGGAATAAAGATACTAAAGCGGTTTTTTTTATCGAGTGTTCGGGTTGTCGGTTCGGGTCTTGATAATTGGTCAAACCCAAAGTCAACTTTCCAAAATATTGAATGTTATGAGATAACTCAATAAAATTTAATAAGACTTAACCAAGTATGTAGTTCCATTGTTTTAGAACTAACAACGCACGTTAAGCAAGTGTTCGGTTTTGTCGGTCCAAACTTTGTTATGAGATCAAGTTGGATCCAACATTTCCAAGTACTTAAGAAAATATTTAAAAATCAATTTGTAACTATTTTTAAAGAAATATACAAGTCTTGATGGATAAAAAAACACACTTGTGTGTCTTAAGCGAGTAAGAATCGGTTTGGTTCGGTTTCCATCTCACAACAAGTTCATAGATGGTTTCCACATGTCCAAACACTAAGGAACTTGTATGATAATGTACAAATAAAAATACTTTAAGTTTTACAACCAAAAGTTAACAATAAAGTCTTTAAACAAAAGTTCGGTTTTTTGTTCGGATCGTGTTTCGGGTTAAGACTGAGGTAAGATTCTACAAACTCATAACCATAGAATTTGTAAAAATGATTTTAGAAACTTAGATTTAACAATGAGTATGTTTAAACAATTATTTAACAAAACTAGTAACAAGGTTCGGTTTACGGTTTAGAGCTATTTACGGTTAAACCGAAGCATAGACTCTTAAAAACCCATAACCATGGAACTTGTAAACATGACCAACAAACTAAAATAAGCAAGATTAATATGTATGAAAAAGTTATATAGATGTATATATATCAATGACACGAAGTCCTCCATGAAGCCTTGGCTTATGAGGTCCGAAACCTCACCGACCGGAATCGGAGAAGTAACTACCAAAGGTAAACAAAGGATGTATATTACATATATGTTGCACAACCATAAACAAGTATTAATAAGACTACATAAACTAATTAAGATGAAATACTAAAAACCTTCAAGAACACTTAAGAAGATAACTTTAAATATTTGATGTTTGAGAGAGTTTTTTTTTTTTTTTTTTGGAGTTGTAGTAAGGAAAAATGAAGAGGAAATGTGGTGTATATATAGGATAATGTTGGTGGTCAAATATGGGTGTGAGACACAAGAGTTTCATGCAAAATGGATCAAGACAAAAACACAAAACAAAAAAAAATAAATAAATAAATAAATAATAAATAAATAAATAAATAAATAAATAAATAAATAAAAATAAAAATAAAAATAAAAATAGGATGTTTTCAAGACCTAACAAGTGTGAAACAATATTGTAACATAAATCCATCATTTTTATTATAACATAAACTTCGGTTTACAAATCGGGTCGGTTTATATAATAAATAAATACAAAAACGAATACAAACAAGACCCGAAATTGACGAATGTCACATATAATGTAGGTCTTAGATTAAACACAATCAAGGGCTGTAATTAATTTCTCACACTAATATGATTTCTTCACTGAACCATCCCCTATATAATATATATATATATATATATATAATTATTAATTAATATATATAATGTTATGAAAAAATAAATAAAAGTAACTAAATAATATATATTATTTTATACATAAAATTATAATAGAAAAAATATATAAAAATAATTTTAATTATTTAAAAAATAATTGATAAAAAGTAAACGAGCCGAGCCTGAGCTTCAAAATCCCCTCACAAGCCGAGCTCGAGCTTTGAAAATAGAGCTCAAAACAAGCCGAGCTCGAGCTCGAGCCCTGTGTAAGTTAAACGAGCCGAGCTCGAGCCTTGTCGAGCTCGGGCTCGGCTCGGCTCGTTTGCACCCCTAATTTCTACCACATTGGTTTTAACTGTGTACATGAGTTAAGCCACTTGTGATGCGTTCATTAAAAGCTTGTATCAAGTCTAGCTTAAATAAGCTCGAGCCTAAAAATAAGTTTGTTTAATAAATAAGTTTAAGCCTAAGCTTTACTTATCAAGCTTGATTTGGTTTGCGAAACTAAACGAACGTTTTTCTTTAGTATTGTTTAATGTATATGAATTTATATTATTATATATATGAGTTATAAAGATAGCTAAATAGTATATATTACGGTATATAGAGAAACTATGTATATGAAATATCGTTGTAAATATTTAGAAATAAAATTATAAGAATAATAAATAAGTCAACTTCGAGTTTGAAAAAAAGTACTAACAAGCTGAGTCAAAACTTTAAAAGTGCAGCCCTAAACAAGTCTAGGGGAGCTCAGTTTCGGTTTAGTTCAGTTGCATTTATTTCCCTCTCACTTTACACTTTACGTGATGTGCATTATGCAAATAAATTGTTATGTATTTACTGCTATTTATTATTGTATTAAACGCATGTATGATGTGATATATTTTATTAGTGAATGATGATGATAAGAACAACTTCTATCCACTCATTTCTACCTACACACGTTCAAGCCACGAGAACAATAGTTTGATGATAAAATCATATTCATTCCACAAATAAATCTTATTAAATCGTATGTAAACACGTTGGCCATCATTTGCATCCATATAGATAATATGTTTTTAGTACAAATGGTGAGTTAATTATAGCATATTATAGCCCATTATTTAAGTCTAACAACGTCTTAACAACATAATAGATGAATTGACGGAAAAGATAATAGATGCAAGAATGAACACTTTCAAAATGTTATGCGCCTCTCACGGATGTATCATGCAGTGTCGATCCAACCATTTTTGGGGGGCCTAAAGCGAAGGTAAACTTGGGGCCCTTATCGAGAATAAGGGAGATGAAATTATGGAATACATAAACTAGACGATTGTCGTGTTTCATGTATGAAATTAAAGGAATTCAAATTTTGTTTTGAAAAGAAGTTTGATTTATATAATACAAATTAAAGGAAAGCACCCAACTTTATTTTATATTTACTAAATGGAAGAAAAAAGTTGTCTAAACCTGGAGAAAATATAGAAATAAAGTGAGCAGAGAATCCACTAAAAAAAACTTGTGTACTAGTAGAATCAAACCTATGTTTGAAATGAAAACTTTCAAAATGCTTCAGAAGCGGTAGTTTGGTCACCAGAGCAAGACTCGGTAGTCTTTCTTTTCTCAATTATACAATATATATACAAATATTTAAACTTTTTAAACAGGGCCTTATTTTATCGAAGACCTAAAGCCTTAGCTTCACCTAACATCACTATAGGGCCGACCCTGGTATCATGGAATGCCACCTCTAGTAAAGGCGTCACCAAATGGCAGATGATCATATCACCACTTTGAAGAAGTTTGTTACGAGGGTGTCAACTGTCAGCGCTACAAATATATGTTCTAGTTATTAGGTTTTGCATGATTGTCCAACATTTGACATGTGCATACAATTCATACTTTAACTATGAACATGTATATACCATTCATCAACACAACATGGGTTAAGCTGTATGCACACCCAAAACTTAATCTATATATGAATTTATTTTCATCTTAAAATCAGTCAAAATACAATCAATTTCATATCTAACACAACAAACTTTATAACTATATATACAAACATATTTGGATGCGTATCAAACACCAAAAAAATAATTTGGTGTTTTAGTCCGCCATTAACCAAAGTTCTAACAAAAAATTCTAAAATTTTATTTCTATGCGTAAATTCAATCAAATTTGTATTAAAACTACATATATGTATCCTTAATCCTTATTCCTTAACGCCATTTGATAGTAACGCATTTATGCACAATCTGACCAATTGACATGGTTGCTCGAGAAAGTACTTGCATCAACATAAAAACTAGTTGAAGCACCAGGCCTTGAGTTTCTGTTGATTTCTCTTGATTAATATAACGCTTTAAGTTATAATTCCTTTACTTCGATCGATTATGTGAAGAATCCAGGAATCCTTAACGCGAAGGCCCAAGCTCTTGTTCCCTTGTCTCTCTAAAGTCTAAACCATGTGAAGCTATATAAATTTTTGAATAAATTTTACTAAACCCATCATACATACATGACATGGATCTACAAACGGGCATTTTCCCGAGTTAACTAGTCAAATAATCATTCTTTAAGGGGCTGGTGTAATGAGAATCGCTTGAGTCCTCTAGCAAAGGTCTATGTCTATGGTTCAGGTTCAACTTCCACTAGTTTCCGTCTTTAAACGTCGTTGAGGCCATATGCCCAACACAACTATGTTTTACCGGATTTCCTTAATTAGAATGGCAATGATGAAACCCCCAGTCTGTCGATAATAGATTCTCACTGTTATGAAAAAAAAAAAAAACAACAACAACAACTAGTCAAATTAATAGCATGAACTTGGAGGT
Organism: Bidens hawaiensis; assembly: GCF_021521415.1. Lineage (NCBI taxonomy): Eukaryota > Viridiplantae > Streptophyta > Magnoliopsida > Asterales > Asteraceae > Bidens > Bidens hawaiensis. The sequence goes on from NW_027491273.1 coordinate 62,307, forward strand.
TCAATTCGATCAAAGGTCTCACATGTTACAATCATTTTATACTGTATTTATATATAGTCTTATATACTTGTATGTATTTCAACTGTTTTATTACTTCATACAAATCGAATCTCAAGTCTATTTATAATGTTACATTTAATGTGTTTTAATGTTAAATCAAAGTTATATGTTTGGCTAAGAATTGTTAATTAGTAATATTACTAAACAAGATTATGTTCGAACTACAATAAAATACATATTAATCAATATCTTATCAGACATTTAAAAGAAATATGTAAATTTATATGAAGAGAATAAAACAAAAGCGCCCATGGCCTAATGGATAAGGCGTCTGACTTCTAATCAGGCGATTGTGGGTTCGAGTCCCACTGGGCGTGTATTTTTGTGTATTTTATTTTTTGCACCTTTTTATCTCAATTTTAAATTTTTTACTTGGCAGCCATATCTTTTTTTTTCTAACAGCAATACATTTTATTACAATAAATAACAAAGAGCAGCCTATCTAGCAATAGGGAAGTTGGTGATATGAAACTTACACTATGATGCCGAGTCTAACGAGATTAGCTTTGCTTCGTTTCTTATTCAAAGAAAAGTGGTTGTTTTAATTTCGTCTATCATATTGGAGCCATTCGGTGATTTGTTGTTGAATATTTTGTCATTTCTTGTCTTCCAAGTGAACTAACATACGATCGGATAATCGCTTGTGGTTCGACAGTTTTGCAACTGATTTTGAGGCTTACTTTCACCATTGTGTTAATAGATGATAAGTTCATTATGCACCAATAGTAAACCTGTGACCACATTGCTCTTGGCTCTTGCAAATAGACAATAAGCTAATGGGTGATATGTCCATTTAGTAGCGTTCCCATGGAAGGCGAAGACTCGACATTTACTTCTCCTTTAGCTAATGCCTCTTTCAAAGCTATCATCATTTATTAAAAAATAAAATTAAAAAAATGACGTTCGATTCGGTGATGCCTTATATTTGATTCTTTCTCTTTGATCGCAACTCGCTCAATTGCTCATCTACTGAAGTTTCTATGTTTTGAAATTTATATTTGCAAATATTGGATTACATCGAAACAGAAGGCAAGCGGGCAACAAGCTGCGCCGCTACTCCTTTTTGAATCGCAAAACCCAATCGATTGGAATCGCTTTCAGTCGATTTCCTTGTCAGAACCGCAACACAAAAAACCGTATGAAATTATCGAATCATTTAGTTGGGTCTGCTACTTTGCTCGTTTATAAATAACGTAGTTAACAGTCATTTCTATCAAAATTTGAAGCTTTGAAAGTAATCGACCAAATCCGTATTGAGTTGTTTCAAAATATTGTAGTTGTACGTATATGGAAAGTTATTTTCTTTTCACTATCATATGCTTTAACTCTAGCATATGTGACTGTGCACTTTTTAATATTTGAAGTATGATTGTGTCTAAGAAAAATCATGTACAAATAAATACTTTTAGGCGTTAGGATCCAAAGCAAAAACATATTCTTTTGATTTTAAAATTCTCTTTAGAGTATGTGTTTACATCAAACTCACACTTATCGTGTTTGATTAAGGGGATGTTTGGGATTGCTTATTTTCACCAACTTATTAACTTTTTGAAAAGAAATAAAATGTTTGTGATTGCTTTTGATGTGAGAGGGAAAAGTTAATAAGTTATACTTTTATAACTTATTAACTTATTGAAAAGTTATAAGGAGTTTTGATAAGCAATCTCAGACGCCCCCCTAAATGTCTACAACATTTAAGATTATTATTTTTTTTTGTCTTGATGATGTTGAGTGGTGATTCAAGTAAGGTTTTGTTTGTTGTTGTGTTAAGGAGATATTTTTCTCCTCTGGTTAATCAACATCTTCATCAGTGACAAAGTGAGCCACTTGTGATCATTATGTTTTCATGTAAATGAGGCACGCCACCAATGTTGTCTAAAGGCAACCGAAGTCTCATGTCAAACTCATAAAATAGGATATTTTGCTTAGTAATATAGAAGATGGTTACCTTAAATATAATTATTTAAGTGATAAGTTTGACTTATTTAACAGTTGCTTTCATTGTTTGTTTTTAACAACTGGATACCTGAGATCACCCTGACAAATAGATTATCCTTTAACGTGAAAAACATAACGTGGTGACCTGGCCATCTACCCAGGAGGAAACCCACAACTAGGAAAACATCATGTCTCAACCTAAACTAATTAATCAAATTGCTCTAGGGCTCTAGGCGAGACTCGAACCTACGACCTCTCATTTATGCACCAACAAAAACATCGATTTTTTGTTTGTGAAAGTAAATTGAAATAAAATTTGAAACACAAGAACCAAAATATTTTGTTTGTGAAAGTAAATTGAAATAAAATTTGAAACACAAGAACCAAAATATAAGTTTAATTGGTTTTAAAATAAGAAACAAGTAGTTACCATTAGTTATATCTCAAACTATGTTGCAAACAAGAACAACAATAACAATACATCAGTATCTTTGTCAAGGATACTTATTCTTCGTTATAAATGTTTAAATCACAAATTGTTTTCATGTAGAACCTAGGCAAATAAAACTATATATAATATATCCCATCAAAATGTAACGGAATTCCTATTTCTCGTTCTATGCTTTCATGGTTTGAAGCTCATACGGCCGCTTTTGATCATTTTATGAACCACGGGTCATCATAGTTAGTATGCAATTTCTAATTTCTATATGTGGAGGACAAACACAATACAATTAACTATATAACTATTAACTAAATGAACCAACTTTTAGTTTCTTATAAAAAAAAGCTAAAAAATCACTATTTTATAGACATTTATGATTTATTGATCATCAACTAACCATAGTTACAATATTAATATCAGAAATAATTGTTTGCCAAACATCAAAGAATTTCATGAAATTGAATTGACAACTATTTGAAAAAGCATGAGACAATCAGACAAGAATTGATCTTGGTCGGTGGTGCGTATTCCTTTTTCTGCGTCTTCAAGATTTAAAATCCAATAAAAAATAGCAAAATTATCTATCACATATATAGGTAACTAGTGTTTTACCAGGCGCGTTGCGCCGGGACAGGTCTGTAAAAAAACAGACGGCGATAAACCCAATCGTTTTCGGTTCCAGGCATTGAGGCGATGAGCTACTGTTGGTAAAACCTAAGCGTTACCCCCCCCCCAAAAAAAAAGTCGTCAAAGTAACATATAAAAAGATTAACATGTAAACAAATAAACTATTTGACGTTTTATTTGGTCTGGAAAACCGAGCGATGGTAAAACCCAAGCGTTGTTGGTTCCGGGCATTGAGACAGTAGCTCGACTGTTCGGTCGGCTTCGTTTACTTTCGTTATGGTACCGGAGCTAAAAAACGAAAAAAAAAATATAAAGATTGAGGTGGACCAGTGGGGTGGTGTTGGCTGGTAAAGTCGACATGGGTAAATTCTGGAGCATTGTCGGTCCTGGGCGTTGAGTTGCGAGTCTACGAAAATTCGGTCTGGTTTCCGTTATGCTCGTTACGGTACCGAAATAAAAAGAACAAAATGACAACGACCAATACGGTGCCGCCAAGTGGCCCAATCGCCACTTAGCGGCACCAAACTTGTCATTTATTATATATAATAATTAGATATCAACGGTTGACCTTCTGGTCCAGTAACATAAGGTTAATGGCTAATGCCTGAGACTCAAGGTCTTAAATTCGGAACATGATTTAAGTGGTTTTTTTTTCATAGTATGATGGTTTATCTAGATGAGTCAGACCTAAAACGTTAAAATACGTATTAAAAGCTCAGTTATGTGATGTTTGTTTTTTCAAAGGTAAAATGTTTGTAGTCTGCGGGCCACATCTGCAGACATCTGTAGAAAAATATGTGGTAGTCTTCAAAGTTTTTTAACGTCTGTAGACTGCTAAAATAATTAGCGGTGGTGTACGAACTGTGGTAGTGGTTGGTGGTGGTGGTGGACAGTGATATTGAAGTGGACAGTGGTGGTGCATAGTGGTGGTGATGGTGGACGATGGTGGTAGGTGGTGAACAGTGGTGGTGATGGACGGTGGTGGTAGTGGACGGTGGGTGGTGGTGGTGGTGATGGATGGTGATGGTGGTGGGTGGTGGTAGCGGCGGATGGTGGGTGGTGGTGGATGATGGTGGTGGGTGGTGGTGGCGGCTGACAATGGGTGGTGGTGGTGGTGATGAGCAATGGATGTTGGTAGTGTGTGAAGAGGGCTGAATAAGATAGATATTAGATTATTTTTTAAGACCATAAAAACACTTTTTTGGTTTTTTAAAAAATTAAAAATAAACTGTTTTCAGAGGTTTATGTCTATGTGCACGTAAACATAAGGCCATTGTAGACCTTTTAAGCAAAAACAAACACAACCTTAGAAATTGTGTACTTCCAAACGTTGTCAACAAACATAAATAGATGCTAAACGAATTTATGATCATGGGTAAAACACAGACGTGCTAAAAATATATTATGTGGTGGAAAATAGAAAAAAGAAAAAGCTAAATTTAATCAACCCATAACTGTTGTTGAGTAAATACAAAATATCTCGACTTGAAAATAAAAAAAAATATACACAAAATTTTCCTAACAATCGATATCAACCTTAATTATAGGCTCTCAATGATATTTCTTTTTCATACAATCATACACGACCATTCGACTCTATATCCCTTTAGCGTATAATATTAATCTTAGACTATCTGTAATTACACATTTTGGGGCGGCAATTTAGGCTAAAATGTTGGTGTTTTGGGACGGTTATCGAGTCCGGTAATCAGGTATGAGATTATTTATGAATTTTTTTCACGGGTATTGGCTTAGTTATATGTCTGATAACATAGACCAGTTTACTCGAATATAAACTTGACATCATTTTATTTTTTATTTATTTTCCGTATATACGACATATAATTTATCCGATTATATTCGTAGTCCCTAACAACCCAATTTATTTGATATGAAATATAATATAGTTGATTTATTTTATGTATATATTGTATTTAATATACCCGAAGCTGGGTATGTGACAACCTTTTATAATCATGTATGGGGTGGGGATTACATAAGCATGTCCAACACAACACATTGCCATGAGTACCGATATTCACAACACCTAGATTTGTAGTACCGTAAAAGTTGCCTCTGCGATAACTATTTGTTGGAGATCAGGTTAAAGAATATAAAAATGAAATTCAATCTCAACTAAAATCGACTCTTTTCGATTTATTATAATTCTTGGCACACAAGTTACATGTGACATCCCTCGATTTCGGGTCAAATTGTATTCATTTTGTATTTGTTTTTATGTTGTAAACCGACCCGATTTATATCCCAAATATTTCAAATATATAAAATATTGGATTTTATGTTACTAAAACATTCCTGCTTGTGTAATTTGAAAAACCCCTTTTACGGATTCGAAAACGGACTTAAAACGCTCAAGATACATCAAAAACGAACTTCCGGACGTGAACCGACGTGCTGACCAGCAGCAGATTAGCAGCAGCCCCATTTTTGTTTTTTTTTTTTGTTGTTTTGTGACTTGTCTTGACCCCTCTTGCATGCAAACCTTGATATCACACCCTATGCTTGACCCTTTCAACCCACCCTATATATACACCCCTATCCCCTTTATTAATCTTTGCTCATTCATTTCTTTCTCTTCTAATTCTCAAGCATTCAAAAGTGTTCTTCATATTTTTTTGACAGTTTGACTTTCCAAAGTCAATCTGACCATAGTCTTACATTATAATCAACTTGTTAACACTTATTTATACTTGAAGATTGTTATACAACATATATATAATAGCACCCTTTGTACCTTCGGCGGGCATTTCTCCGGTCTCGGTCGGTTAAGTGTCCGGCCCATAAGACAAAGCTACATGGAGGACTCGTAGTAGTCCTTGATTATATATATTTTCCGCATCTAACTATCAAACTTGTTATACTTGTTTAACTTCTGCGCATCTTAGTTCTATTTTACATTTTGAGTTCCATGGTTATGGGTTTGTAGAGACTAGCCTCGGTTATTCCGTAAATAGTTCCAAACCGGAAGCCGAACTCTTGTTTACTAGTTTGTTTAAATAGTTGTATAAACATGTTTTATGTAAGATTTGAGTTTCTAAAATCATTTTAATTAGTTCCATGGTTATGGGTTTGTAGAATCTAACCTCGGTCTTATCCCGAAACAAGATCCGAACCGGAAACCGAACTTTCGTTTAAAGACTTTGTTGTTGACTTTTTGTATGTAAAACTTTGGTATTATTATTTATAAATTATTTTACAAGTTCTATGATGTCTGGACATGTGGTAACCATTCTTGGCCTTATTCCAAGATAAAAACCGAACCAAACCGAACTAAACCAAGTTTACTCGCTTAAGACACACAAGTGTGTTTTTAACTATTAAAGCTTATATATTTATTTAAAAATACTTTATAAACTGATTTTAATTATTTTCACAAAGTACTCGGAATGTTGAATCCAACTTGATCTTATAACAAAGTTTGGACCGATTAAACCGAACACTCGCTTAACGAACGTTGTTAGTTCTAAAACAATAGAACTACATACTTGGTTAAGTCTCTTTAAGATTTATTGAGTTATCTTGTACATTTATTATTTTGGGAAAGTTGACTTTGGGTTTGGTCAAGTCACAAAGACCCGAACCGACCACCCGAACACTCGTTAAAACCCGTTTTAGTATCTATATTATAAAGGGACTTGCTTTCTTGCATTTTTACCCACCTTATTACTTAACATAGGTTGAGTAAATTAAGGGCTAGATACTTTAACCCGGTTTCGAGCAAACTTACATTTTTAAAGGACTATTATTATAATTTCTTAAATATTTTCATTTTAAACCTTAAACTTTAAATTGTTTACATTTCTTATCATTTATTTTCGTTTAAAGACTTCCAAGATAACTTTTCTAATACAAGACTTCTTCTCCTTTAGGCTTCGTTCGTTAAACTCATCGTTCCGGTTAATCTCCAAATCATCAAATCTTTCAAGTTTATTACTTGAAGGTGAGTACTTTCATCCCCCGTTTTCATTCTTTTATATTTTGGGGGTGACATTGCAAACTTATTCAAATCCAAATGATTTATACTTGAGTCTTAAACCACTAATTTTATTGTATACTTTACTTAAATAAATACTTGATATGGTGATTATATGCTTATATGCTTGAGTGCTAATGTGTTTACCGCTTTTGGATGGATGATTCATAAATCCGAGTATATTTGGCATCCTCTTATAGAAAGGTGTCGTTAATGTATTCTTATTAACGATTTCATACAAAATCCGAGTATATTTGGCATCCCCTTATAGAAAGGTGTCGTTAATGTATTCTTATTAACGATTTCATTTATCTAAATTGTTGCTATTATTTATTGTTTTGTATACAAGTTGTGGAATTTCATATTATATATCTATTGTTTAAAAACTATGAAATTGCTCACCAACCTTTGTGTTGACAAAATCTATTTATGCAATGTTACAGGTTTGACTTTAGGTTGACTCGAGGACTTGAAGAAAAAGCGTTATCGAGGCTATTAGGATATTAGCAAAATGAACATTATATTATTTACTATAATTTGAATTCGGTTATTGTATGAGCAAGTTATGTGACTCTTTGTGTTTTTATGAATTTAGATGAGTTGATTAAATATTGTCACTTAATAGTGTCGTGTGCGATGAATAATCGGTTGCGCCCCGACGTTTCCGTCATGGTCGGGGTGTGACATTACATATATTCTAACTGTACATTTATACTAAAACTCTAACTTAAAAAACGAAGAACCTATTCTAATTTGAAAACCAAATTTCCATACTTTCAATTTGCTACCATTCAAAATAACATACCAAAATCAACAATATACCAACAATATACGTAACAATTGCCTTCTACTTTCTTTCTTATTCATTTCAAGATTAACACTGTGTAGCTTGTACGTTTAATGAGTATAGTGATGAGATAGAAAGAATGCAAATTATGATGTGTTTATGATGAGAAAGTTATCTATGTAAGTGATTTTATTATTTAAATGAGCTAATGGCTAAAATCATTATATCGGTAAACACTCATCTTTTGATATGAGAAAAACCTTTATTTAAGGCTAATGCTCGTGCACACACGCCTGAATGCATGACAATATGATGTGACAAAATCCGTTCAGCTCAAGAATCCAATAATTGAAACGCTATCTACCATTCTAGTCTCCTATCATCACCTGATGCTGAAAAAACTAAATATTGGTGGGCAAAAAACCTGAGTCACATGAAACACCAAGTCTCTTCCTTACAACTCCACCACTAGTTCATTAGCTGGTCAGTGACCTTTTCTATTATATTTTATATTTTTACTAGCTTTTATCTCCCATATTACGGGATTGTATACATTATTTGTTTCTAATATTTATATATTTTTCGGATTATAATTTCTTTATTGTAAGGAGTTAATAATACTTAAGATTTGATAATAAAAGTGTTACACAAATAAATGAGATGTTATAACCCAGTTTAAAAGCTATATGAGTTTGGTGAAACTCATGACTTGTTTATTTTTTTTACTATAAAATTGTTTCTTAATTATAAATAAAACCGTTTTAAAAAATGGAATATTAATGTTTCGTATATCCCTATTTTATAAAATTTTCATATCAAATATTTGGTGAGTTTAATTTATAATTTAATGAGATATTATAATTCATTTAAGGGCTATCTGGGTTTGTTGAGACTCATACACATAAATTCAAGTCAAATGCATGAGAAACATTCATTATAAATAAAACAATCTGGTGACTCGAAAGAATGTAGGGAGCAACCAAAAAGATTTTAAAGGTTTCTTTTATATATATTTATGATATTATTTTTTTTAGAACAACGACTTTCTTGTATTTAGGCTACCGCACTCTCTAAATTTGGAGAGCCCCGATGCCCCACTCTGGCCAGACCATGTTCACGCTGGCTTCAGAGTTTGGGTGAGATTCAAACTTGAGTCTCCTCTTGAGAACGCAAGCCTCCTGCTACTAGACTATAAACGAGGAATATTTAAGATATTATTTATTATCCGATAACAAATCTTTTAATACTAAAATAAATAACAAACAAATCGACAATCGGCCAGGGGAAGACTGCCAGTCGGTCACTCCTACTCAACCGCAGCGCCGCTTCTTCGGACACCGTCTGGGAGTCCAAGCTTCCGCATAATTATCGAGATCTGCTCGATCTAATGCCTCCCGAACGCTACCGAAATTTGTGTAAAAAAGACATATTTGCCCTCCTATCTCGACCTGTCCCCTTTGATGATGCCAATAAGGCAAGCGTTTCATGTTGTAGTTTGCAATGCTAATTGGATTTAATTCAATTGAAACAGTAGTTTTGAAACCGATTTGTAATTTTCCCCACCAAAACTGGTTAACCTAACCGAAACGGGCAAAACCCGGCCAAAACCCGAACCGAAACCGTTTGTAACGTGGTCAATAAACCAATTTCAACCTGAACCAAAACCGACTACTAACTAGTTTTGATTTTTGTTGACCAGACAGGTTTTAAGTTTTAAACGCCCATCTATTGTAAACTAGGGGTGTAAACGAGCTAAAGAGCCCGAACTTGACCAGGCTTGAGCTCCGCTCGTTTGACTTACGGGAGCTCGAGCTTGGCACGCGAGCTGTTTTTTCAAGCTCTGGCTTGGCTCATGAGTTGTTTTTTAAGCTCAGGCTCGGTTTATTTATTGTTTACTAGTTACATTATATGTGTTTTATTATTATTATTATTATTATTATTATTATTATTATTATTATTATTATTATTATTATTATTATATGTTGAGAAAACCTTAAACGAAGGGGCGGATCCAGCATTGGTTGAGGGGTAAACCGGCAGCCGCTACCTCTCAACAGTTTTTCTGAAGTACCTTTTTAGTGCAAATTTATTTTCTTCGTTTTATGTATAGGCTTATTTTTATAGCCCACGCTACCCTTCAGCATTTCTTGAAATCCGCCGCTTCTTAAATGAGTCTAAGCGTGGGTCGAGCTCATGTAGTACCTTAATTAAAGGAGCCAAAGATCTGCTTGAGCCCATGTTGTACCTTAAACACGCCAAAGCTTGGCAAGGTGAAATTAATACACTGAAGTCCAAAAGATGTAAAACTTAAAAACACAGGGGGTTCATTAAGGCTCAACAACCCTAAGCGAGCTTCCCATACAAGGGTCAAGCTCGGACTCGATAGCTAAATGAGCTTTATTTGAGGCTTGGCTCGAGTTCGAAAAAGCTCTCGTTCTGAGTTTTTATTTGATCCGAGCTCGAGTAGCTTGCAAGCAACTCAGCTCGTTTGCACCTCTATTGTAAGCCAGCAGTTTCTATGAAGATTTGTATGTTAGATGTCGTTAGCGTTGGTAAAATAAGAAGTAATGGAGTTTTAAGAATTATAAAGTTATATTTTAAGATAAAATATAACTGAAATCTTATTATTATTTACTAAGTTCTAATATAATGTTAGAATAAATTTGATATATCTAATTATTAAAAAAAGTATTTTTAATAGGAGAGAGACGTGCGAAAAGAATTCTAGACTTCACTAGAAGTTGACATATGACAACCCAAATTACTTATATCATAATAAGATATGATGGATTGTAATTTAGGTGAATTACATCTAAAATTGGAACGAGTGCGTCTAATGTTATGTGGATTGTACTGCGCTTGAATGCTCTCATGATGTGTGCAAAATTGCAGGAAGTGTGGTTGGATATGGTAACCGGAAGAGTATGTGTTTCAATCTCTGCAAAGGCAATGGCAATAACCGGAATCGAAGATCGAAGATACTGGAACTGGATTCGTACCGAAGAATCTAGGTCTGAATCTCTTCATTTGATTCTGTACCAACTTTTTTATTTAACTTAATGTACTAATTCTCTTACAACTTTTCAGGTTTAACATTGCAGCCTATTTGCAGCAAATATGGTGGTTTGAAGTAGACGGTTCGGTCAAGTTCCCGTTTCCAGCCGACATATACACATTATCATTCAGGGTACACCTAGGCAAATTCTCCAAACGTTTGGGAAGACGCGTTTGCAGTTTTGAACACACTCATGGTTGGGACATAAAACCGGTAAGGTTTGAGTTATCTACTTCAGGTGGTCAAGAAGTATGTGCTGAATGTTTTTTAGATGATTGTGATAAAGATGAAATGACCAGAAGTTATAAACGCGGTTATTGGGTCGAGTATAAAGTAGGGGAGTTTATTGTGAGTGCGTCGGATCCTGCTACTGAAGTCAGGTTTTCAATGAAACAGATAGATTGCACACATTCTAAAGGTGGGATTTATGTCGATAATGTGTCTATAATCCCGAGTGATCTTAAAAAGAGTAGGAGGTCATTGTTGAAGTAATCGTAAGAAGTAAGAACATGTTGTGTAGTTTAAGGTTTTAGTAAAGAAATACAACGTGGTTTGTTGATTGCTTTATTTAGGTACGGTATGCATACGTGTGATCTCCATGTACATTTGTAGTCGTGTTAATATATGGTCGGATGTACATTTGTAGTTGGGTTTAATGTTTATGGTCCGATTTTGTTTCGGTCACTGGGTTGTTGAACTTTGCATCTTCCTTGCCCGTTTTTGTGATGTTGCGTCATCATGGTCAGGATCATTTCGGGTTGATACGGGCCATTTATAATATAGGTTTATTGGATTTTAATAATCTCAATTAAATGGTATTTGTCGATAATAATCCCTATTCATTTTACCTTCACTGGCGGTCCCAAATTTGAAAAAGTTGGCCCCTAATGGTCCGTTGCTAAAAAGGATTTAACGGCGTTATACTTTTTTCAAATTTCAAACTAATGTTTTAAGTTCTTTTGGTCGGAAGGAGGATACGGGTCAATTGATATAAAACTTAGTTCCAAACAGAGCTCCAAAACCGCGAAACAATGTTTCAATTCGGGTGTTTGAACTTACTCTTAACAAAAATCAAGCCGTTTGTATCACCGTTTTGAGCTAAGTTTTGTATCAATCAACTCTATCCTCCTTCAGATCAAAATCCCCAAAACATTAATTTGAAATTCGGAAAAAAGTATAACGCCGCCAAATCTTTTTTAACAGGGACCATCGGGGGCCAACTTTTTTAAATTTGGGAACGTCCGTGACGATAAAATGAATGGGATTATTATCAACCAATATCATTAAGTATAAATTATTAAAATCCAATAAACCTATAACATATGGGCCGAGATGCAAACAATCACCAATAACTCAATAACTTAAAGCCGACTTGGGATGTTTTCTTAGGCTAAGTTTGTGGATTTGATCGCAACACAACTACATATCGGCTATTTAAAAGTAAATGAGTCGAAATTGTCAATACTTGCATAAATTCTTAGGTATTACTTGTTTCAAACTTAGATTAAGTACAATTGTAGATGGTGTGTTAGGGCGTTAGGCCATTGGGTATATCTGTATATATTCACGCCCATTAACATCACTTCACCATTCACCCCATTTCACTGACTTAATTTACGTCCACTTAAACCAAGGAAATACTTTAACCCTCTTAGTGACGTTGAAGTCCCCAAGGTTTAGCTCTCACCCCTCAACCACCACGCTTGTTAACTTGCTGACACATTTCCCTCTTATTCTCTTAACACCCTCAATGTAACACCCCGACCAAAGGCGGATTATACATCGGGGCGCCACATATTGTTTCATTACTCGTGACACTATTGGGTGTCAATATTTAATAAATACATTCGTTCGCGCACGCGCAAAGCAAACACAAATAATATAAATCAACATAAATCAATATATTATAAATCATAATATCCGAACAGCAATAACTTGTCTTGATACATTTTAATCTAGGTCAAAAGTAAAGAAAACTTCCTACGTGTCCACAAGCTCCAAAACAGCTACTGCAAACCTGAACATGTGTTAAAATAAACGTCAAACACTTGCGTGTTGGTGAGAAATCAAGTTTAATACAATACATAGATAACCATAAATCTGCGCGCAACATGTGTATGTCTGGGTTTCAACAAGGGTGTAATCAGATCGGGACCAACTCTAAGAGACAAGACTGCCAGTGCTCACAATTGAGCTCACAAACAAGACTAACTGTGCAAGTGTAACAAAAGAGAAAATCATAAACGATAGTTCTCCCGTGTTCATCTAATGGTACCATGAAAACTGCGGAATAGACCGACAAGACGGTTAATGATCCACACATACAAATAACAGCCAAGTCTACGTCCTCAACACATGGGATACTGCGCGACTAAAGTTCATAAACAAGTTTAAGACTCTAAGTTTGTATGAACACATGAACATCCCAAAACATTAAAAGCAAAAAGGGATTAGGTACGAGATTACTCACTTGATAAAGATGCGATGATAGATAAAGCAAGAACCAAACAAGCAAGTTAACCTATAAGTAAAGATTATTGTTTTAACGATCGGTTTTAAGTCTTGATTATAAGTTAGCATAATTAATAAGTAAATTATTATATATATATATATTACCGGAAAAGCAGGGCAGAACAGGGAGGAAGACGGAGGCAAGAGAGGAGGGAGGCGGCTGAAGAACAACGGCAGAGAGCAAAAAGGGAGGAAGAGAATAAGTGTAGTGTGTGAAGTGTTAAGAAAATAGTACTATATATAGGCAAACCCTAGGGGACACAAACCCTAGAAAAGATCTCCAAAAGTAAAAGAAAAGATATCAACAGTAAAAAGTTCTGAAAAGTAAAGATATCAAAAGATATGGTAGCAGGGAAAAAGAGGAAAAGGTTGACAGGATCCAGAAAAAGGCATGGGAGAGGACAGATAAAGTTACTGGTCAAGCATGGCAAAAGCAGATCTCAAAAGATTATGTCAGTCACTTTATCTGCCAACCAATGGGGTTGGCGCGCATGCTGCGCCGAAAGTAACTTTTCAGACATAAAGCAGATTAGGTCAACGGCTCAAAAGATAAGACAACTCAAAAGCAACGGCTAGATTAAACAGAAGAAAACTCAAAAGGTTTAGCGCGAGAAGGCTAAGGCGCTAAGGCAAAAGTGCGCGAGCGCGAAGGCGGACAGAACCAACCTTAACGCGTCCCGGGAAGAATCACATTTCTTAGCGCGCCGCGAGAGGAACTAAAATTCCTAGCGCTCCGCGGGAAGAACTATAATTCTTCGCGCGTCGAGGGATGAACTACGATTCTTAGCGCGCTGCGAGAAGAACTACAAATCCTTAGCGCGTCGCGGGAAGAACTACCGTTCTTAGCGCGCTGCGAGAAGAATTACAATTCTTAGCGCGCTGCGAGAAGAGTTCGTCTCGCGAATCGCTGTACAGGTGGTCTTCACGCAGGATTCCTTGTAAGGGGTCTGGCGCGTGGAGCTGCGCAGACAACCTTAGGCGGGAAGGAACAAAGGACAAGCAAAGAGTTAGAAGAAAAAGAGGGAAACAAGGCGTAAGGGCGGGACGGCGACAAGAGGGAAAAGAAGGCGGAAAGAGAGGAGAGGGACGGGACGGCGGAAAGAAAGAGAGAGAAAGAGGCGGGAAGGAAAATATATATATTATTATTAAAAATAAAGTATAAGTATAAATAAATACTAAATCATAAAAGAAAGAGATCGGGTCAGAGAAACGGGTACCTGGGTCGGGTCGGATCGGGTCAGATGTCACAGTCTCCCCTACTTTAAGAAATTTCGTCCCGAAATTTATCTCGAAGTAGGTTGCGCAGAGAACAGGTGCGGGTACTTGATCTTCATTTGATCTTCCCTTTCCCATGTAAACTCGGCTCCGCGCTTGGACTCCCAGCGAACTTTCACGATAGGGATACGACTGCGCTTGGTTTGCTTAACCTCGCGATCCATAATCTCAACAGGCTTCTCAACGAAATGCATAGTTTCATCAACTTGAACTTCATCAAGTGGAATGTGAAGGTTCTCGTCAGCTAAACACTTCTTGAGATTGGATACATGGAACGTTGGATGCACATTACTGAGCGCGGGCGGCAGGTCAAGTCTGTAGGCAACTTTTCCCACACGCGCGAGAATCTTGAATGGACCAACATATCGAGGAGCAAGCTTACCTTTCTTCCCAAAGCGGACAACACCTTTCCAGGGCGACACTTTGAGGAGAACAAGATCACCAACTTGAAATTCGAGAGGCTTCCGCCTACGATCTGCGTAACTCTTCTGTCGGCTTCTGGCAGTCAGCAGGTGATCACGGATCTTGGCGATTTTATCGGTTGTCTCTTGAACAAGTTCGGGTCCTGTGATTTGAGTTTCACCCACTTCGCTCCAACAAATCGGGGAGCGGCACTTACGACCGTAAAGTGCTTCAAATGGGGCCATACCAATACTGGAATGATAGCTGTTATTATAAGAGAACTCGATCAAAGGCAGGTGTGAATCCCAATTACCTCCAAAATCAAGAACACAAGATCGGAGCATATCCTCAAGAGTCTGAATAGTTCGCTCAGACTGACCGTCAGTCTGAGGATGATATGCCGTACTCATATCCAAGCGAGTTCCTAGCGCAGATTGGAGAGATTTCCAAAAGCGAGATATAAAACGGCCATCGCGATCGGATATGATGCTCAAAGGAGTACCATGGCGGCAGACAATTTCCTTGACATAAAGCTGCGCGAGATGCTCAACACGGTAGTTTTCACGAATGGGCAGGAAGTGAGCAGACTTAGTCAAACGATCCACTATTACCCAAATGCTATCATGTTTGCTTGCTGTCAAAGGTAACTTGGTAATAAAGTCCATCGCTACACATTCCCATTTCCACGTAGGAATTTCTGGTTGTTCGAGCAAACCAGATGGGCGTTGGTGTTCAGCTTTCACTTTAGAACAAGTCAGGCATTTAGCTACGAACACAGCAATATCCTTTTTCATACCGGGCCACCAATAAGTTATGCGCAAATCCTTGTACATCTTATCAGCGCCAGGATGAATAGAATACCGAGATTTGTGCGCTTCACTCAGGATATCAGCGCGAAGATTCTCATCAAAGGGAATCCAGATGCGATTGAGATAGCAGAGAATTCCACTCAGATTAGGGACAAAGAGTGCTTCCGCGCCACATGCTAACTCGGCGCGAAGGTTACCATTACTGATGGATGCGCGCTGCGCGTCACGAATACGCGATTCAAGGTTGCTTTGAATCGGCGCGAAGTGAAGCTGGGTGCGCGGCAAGATACAGTTAAGCTGGCAGGGTTTTCGGCTGAGCGCATCGGCTACCACATTAGCCTTACCAGGATGATACCGGATCTCACAATCGTAATCGCTGATGAGTTCGTTCCATCGGCGTTGCCTCATGTTAAGTTCCTTTTGATCAAAGATATGCTGAAGGCTTTTATGGTCAGTGTAAAGGATACACTTAGTACCATAAAGGTAGTGTCTCCAGATCTTTAAGGCAAAAACAACTGCACCAAGTTCGAGATCGTGAGTTGTATAATTCTTTTCATGAACCTTGAGTTGCCTTGATGCGTAAGCGATAACCTTGCCTCGTTGCATAAGAACACAACCGAGACCTTGGTTGGAGGCATCGCAGTACACGACAAAATCATCATTACCCTCAGGTAGCGCAAGAACAGGAGCTTCACACAACAATCGCTTGAGCGATAGAAAGGCTTCTTCTTGCTTCGAGCCCCAAATATATGGTTTACCTTTGTGCGTTAGAGCTGTTAAAGGCAAAGCGATCTTCGAGAAGTTCGAAATGAAGCGCCGGTAATAACCAGCTAAGCCCAGAAAGGAACGGATCTCAGAAGGAGAGGATGGCGTAATCCAGTTCTTGATTGCTTCAATTTTGGATGGGTCGACATGAATACCCATCTTGTTTACAACATGACCAAGAAACTGTACTTCATCAGACCAGAATTCACACTTGGAAAGCTTAGCATAGAGTTGCTCAGCTCTAAGCTTTTGCAACACCAACCGAAGATGTTGCTCGTGCTCGGCCTTGGTCTTAGAATACACCAGAACATCATCGATAAACACAATCACGAATTTACCCAAGAAAGGCCTACACACCCGATTCATTAGATCCATGAAAACGGCGGGTGCGTTGGTTAAACCGAAGGACATGACCAAGAATTCAAAATGGCCATAACGAGTTCGAAAAGCAGTCTTCGGAACATCTTCATCGCGGATGCGCAACTGGTGATAGCCAGAGCGGAGATCAATCTTCGAGAAACAAGAGGCACCTTGGAGTTGATCAAAGAGGTCGTCAATACGCGGTAAGGGATACCGGTTTTTAATGGTGAGTTTGTTCAACTCGCGGTAATCAATACACATGCGAAACGATCCATCTTTCTTTTTAACGAACAACACCGGAGCACCCCAGGGCGAAGAGCTAGGGCGAATGAATCCTTTAGCAGTCAACTCTTGAAGTTGGCTTGCCAATTCTTGCATCTCAGCGGGCGCAAGACGGTAAGGAGATTTAGCTACGGGGGAAGCACCAGGGACAAGATCAATACGAAACTCGACTTCACGAGCGGGAGGGATACCAGGAAGATCATCAGGAAAAACTTCAGGGAAATCACGCACAACAGGGATATCGCGAAGCTTCTTCTCTTCAGCAGGTTTAACCACATGGGCTAAGAATGCAACACACTTCTTCCGCATGAGTCTTTGGGCTTCGGCGCAAGACATAAGTTTAAGACCGCGGGAGGGTTTCTCGCCGTAAATATGAAGATCACCATTTTCTCGAGGTATGCGAATCATTTTCTTGGCGCAAATAACTTCGGCGCGATTCTTCGAGAGCCAGTCCATACCAATGATAACATCAAAGCTTCCAAGAGGCATAGGGATGAGGTCGATCAGAAAATCGTTTTCGTTAAGGTTAAGCGTGCAATCTTTAATCACTGAGTTTATTAAAACAGTTTCACCGTTAGCCAATTCAACTGAAAAATTTTCTTTTAAATCGTTGCGCGGTCGCGCAAGCTTCTGCTCGAAGGCGCGAGAAATAAAACTTCGATCGGCGCCAGTATCAAAAAGTATAGAAGCATAAAATCCGTTAAGCAAAAATGTACCATTAACTACGTCATTATTCGCTTGCGCTTGGTGCGCGGTTATATTAAAAGCTCGTCCACGCGTCACTTGGTTCGAAATCTGGTTCACCGGATTCGCTTGTGTGATTTGCACTTGTAGTCTCGGGCACGCGTTCCGGAAATGACTGGGATCACCGCAGTTAAAGCACGATCTGGGTCGTGGGTTTTGGTAGATTGATTGTGGGTTCTGCGGGTAGACTGGTGGTGTTGGCGCAATTGGATTGGTGGGAAGGACTCTACAGTTCTCAGCAGTGTGACCAGTACGGCCACATCGGTTACAAAGTCGACACGGGGTTTGGGTTGGGTGGTGAAATCTACAGGTTGGGCAGAAGGGATGGTTTCCTGTGTAAGGTTTCTTAGTTGGTGGGGCAGGGAGTGCTGGATTGGTTAGGGCATAGTTGTGAACTACAGGGGGAGTTGGGTAGGCTGACAGTGGGTTAGGCGCGTAAACTGGAGGTTGGTAGATGGGTTGCTGGACAATGGGCGGGTTGGTAAGCGCATAGGCCTTGCGCCTGCGCTTGAGGTTGTTACGGTTTGAGGGTTCAGGTTTGGTTTCTGTTGGTTCAGGGGCGGTCTTAGTGAGTTTGGTCTTCTCAGTTCCCCGCAGGAACAGGGTTCCTGCTCTGACATGGTTGTCGCTGAGCACAGCGGCCAACTCAATAGCGTCAGGGAGGGTTACTGGGTTTCTGGCCCATACAGAATCTTGAATTTCCATGGGGAGACCCCCAAGGAATTTTTCGATGGCTCGGCGGGAAGGGGTAACAAGGTGAGGGACAAGCAGGCTTAGTTCATGGAAGCGCGTCGCGTACTCGCGCGCTTCGCCACTGTATTGCTTAAGGTTCCAAAATTCCTCCTCCAGGCGCTTAACTTCGTTGGGAGGGCAGAATTCTCGCGTAAGAACTTCCTTGAATTCCTCCCATGTCATGCTGGAAGCAGCCTCTGCGCCACGCGCATGAGCTACTCCATTCCACCATGTAAGCGCTCTAGATTCCAGGACACTGGAAGCATACAGGGTTCGTCTGTCTGAGGGGCATTGGGTATGGAGGAAAGTGTTTTCTATTTTCTCAAGCCACTGGAGCATCACGGTGGCTCCTTCAAGACCTGTGAACTTTGGAGGGTTACCCGCGTTAAAGGACTTAATGTTATAACTCGAGGTATTGTTTTGGCTCAAGGCTTGGGCTATCGCGGCGGCCATTTCCTGGGAACGTTGCTGTCTACGCATGCGCGAGGCTTCTCTTCTCTGAAATCGGCGAGATAGCGGAGGCATTCTATAAAAGTTTTAATTTTGGTTAATGTCTTAGCGCAAAGTATAATCTCATAAAGCTTGGTTTCGCAGGGTTAGATACTATCAAAAGTTAAAGTAGAATAAATGACCCTAAATGCAGACTTAATAAAGGTAACAAATTCGAATCAAGAATCGACAATTCATGTATCACCATGACTTTCCGAATTCCCAATTTAAAATATACGAGCAAACGAGTATTGGAGATTGACGATTCATGTATCACCATGACTTTTCAATCCTCAATATAAAATATACAAGAAAATGAGTATTGGAGGTTGACAATTCATGTATCACCATGACTTTTCAAGTCTCCAACCTCAGAACATAATCGTAAATGGAAATTGAAAATCAACTATTCATGTATCACCATGACTTTTCGGATTTTCAAATCCAACAAACGAATATGTAAGTAAAATCAATAAAAATCGAAATTCAACAAAAATCGAAATATCGCGAAATAAAACATAAAATCATATACTGCGCAAGCGCGAGCATATTCATAAATAACGAGTAATTAACAATAAGCGCGCAAACATGAGATTTCTCTCATGCGCGAGAAGGGACTCTTAGGTATTCTAGGCCGTTACGTCTAACCACCTATCCTAAAGTCAACGAGCTCTGATACCAATCTGTAACACCCCGACCAAAGGCGGATTATACATCGGGGCGCCACATATTGTTTCATTACTCGTGACACTATTGGGTGTCAATATTTAATAAATACATTCGTTCGCGCACGCGCAAAGCAAACACAAATAATATAAATCAACATAAATCAATATATTATAAATCATAATATCCGAACAGCAATAACTTGTCTTGATACATTTTAATCTAGGTCAAAAGTAAAGAAAACTTCCTACGTGTCCACAAGCTCCAAAACAGCTACTGCAAACCTGAACATGTGTTAAAATAAACGTCAAACACTTGCGTGTTGGTGAGAAATCAAGTTTAATACAATACATAGATAACCATAAATCTGCGCGCAACATGTGTATGTCTGGGTTTCAACAAGGGTGTAATCAGATCGGGACCAACTCTAAGAGACAAGACTGCCAGTGCTCACAATTGAGCTCACAAACAAGACTAACTGTGCAAGTGTAACAAAAGAGAAAATCATAAACGATAGTTCTCCCGTGTTCATCTAATGGTACCATGAAAACTGCGGAATAGACCGACAAGACGGTTAATGATCCACACATACAAATAACAGCCAAGTCTACGTCCTCAACACATGGGATACTGCGCGACTAAAGTTCATAAACAAGTTTAAGACTCTAAGTTTGTATGAACACATGAACATCCCAAAACATTAAAAGCAAAAAGGGATTAGGTACGAGATTACTCACTTGATAAAGATGCGATGATAGATAAAGCAAGAACCAAACAAGCAAGTTAACCTATAAGTAAAGATTATTGTTTTAACGATCGGTTTTAAGTCTTGATTATAAGTTAGCATAATTAATAAGTAAATTATTATATATATATATATTACCGGAAAAGCAGGGCAGAACAGGGAGGAAGACGGAGGCAAGAGAGGAGGGAGGCGGCTGAAGAACAACGGCAGAGAGCAAAAAGGGAGGAAGAGAATAAGTGTAGTGTGTGAAGTGTTAAGAAAATAGTACTATATATAGGCAAACCCTAGGGGACACAAACCCTAGAAAAGATCTCCAAAAGTAAAAGAAAAGATATCAACAGTAAAAAGTTCTGAAAAGTAAAGATATCAAAAGATATGGTAGCAGGGAAAAAGAGGAAAAGGTTGACAGGATCCAGAAAAAGGCATGGGAGAGGACAGATAAAGTTACTGGTCAAGCATGGCAAAAGCAGATCTCAAAAGATTATGTCAGTCACTTTATCTGCCAACCAATGGGGTTGGCGCGCATGCTGCGCCGAAAGTAACTTTTCAGACATAAAGCAGATTAGGTCAACGGCTCAAAAGATAAGACAACTCAAAAGCAACGGCTAGATTAAACAGAAGAAAACTCAAAAGGTTTAGCGCGAGAAGGCTAAGGCGCTAAGGCAAAAGTGCGCGAGCGCGAAGGCGGACAGAACCAACCTTAACGCGTCGCGGGAAGAATCACATTTCTTAGCGCGCCGCGGGAGGAACTAAAATTCCTAGCGCGCCGCGGGAAGAACTATAATTCTTCGCGCGTCGAGGGATGAACTACGATTCTTAGCGCGCTGCGAGAAGAACTACAAATCCTTAGCGCGTCGCGGGAAGAACTACCGTTCTTAGCGCGCTGCGAGAAGAATTACAATTCTTAGCGCGCTGCGAGAAGAGTTCGTCTCGCGAATCGCTGTACAGGTGGTCTTCACGCAGGATTCCTTGTAAGGGGTCTGGCGCGTGGAGCTGCGCAGACAACCTTAGGCGGGAAGGAACAAAGGACAAGCAAAGAGTTAGAAGAAAAAGAGGGAAACAAGGCGTAAGGGCGGGACGGCGACAAGAGGGAAAAGAAGGCGGAAAGAGAGAAGGAGAGGGACGGGACGGCGGAAAGAAAGAGAGAGAAAGAGGCGGGAAGGAAAATATATATATTATTATTAAAAATAAAGTATAAGTATAAATAAATATTAAATCATAAAAGAAAGAGATCGGGTCAGAGAAACGGGTACCTGGGTCGGGTCGGATCGGGTCAGATGTCACACTCAACGCCCCCATGAGAGTGGTGTTTAACGCCCATTAACATGCCAACTCGCCTTTTACGCCCCCGAACAAGCTTTGAGAAAGAAGACAAAGATAATTCTGAAATTTACTGCCACACGTATAGTAAATAAAAATTTTATTGGGCCAAATATAGTATAAAAGAGTCTTTGGGTCAAGCAAGCCCTACACAAATTAGATCCTAAAAATTTTATTGGGCCAAGTTTTTTGGTACTCTTAAAAAATCTTTAATCGTGTAATTCAAAGGGAATACAAGGGAGTAGGGGTTGCAAACGAGCCAAGTCATTCGCGAGCAATTCGAGATTGGCTTGTTAAAAAGCTTGATCAAGCCAAGCTTAATCAAGCCCGAGCTCGAGCTTGAGCCTAAAAGTAAGCTCGTTTAATAAACGAGCCCGAGCCCGAGCCCGAGCCCGAGCTTCACTTATCGAGCTCGAGCCGGCTTATGAGCCTAAACGAGCCTGTCATTTATATAATTTTTTTTAAAATATATATTTAGTAATTATTAATTAATACATATAATCTTATGAAAAAATAAATAAAAATAACTTAGTAATATATATGATTTTATACATAAAATTATAATAGAAAAAAATATATAAAAATAGTTATAATTATATATAAAAAATAATTGATAAATAGTAAACGAGCCGAGCTCGAGCTTGAAAATCTACTCACAAGCGGAGCTCGAAAGGAGCCGAGCTCGAGCTCGGGCTCTGTGTAAGTTAAACGAGCCGAGCTCGAGCTCGAGCTCAAGCCCAGTCGAGCTCAGGCTCGGCTCGGCTCGGCTCGGCTCGTTTGCACCCCAACAAGGGAGATTCTGATGTGAAAAACTTGTATAAGAAAGTGACCCAAGACTTGCATTTTATAGTAGGAGAACATCCAAAGCGTCTTAACAGTGCCAAAAGTCGAACTCTCAAATGTTGCGACAGATGTGGGCTTTAATAGGCATGGTTTAGGGTTTCACGACTGACGTACGGTCCGTGTGTCATGGGGCACACACGAACCGTGTATGCATTAAACTATTGTGAGTTATTAAGCTACAATTGTAGGAAAAATCTCCAACATAAGCTCCTTTAGTGATTGGCGTGTCAACAATGCTTATCGTCCAAGTTGTTGCTCATGCATTTGGTGGCTATAGCGCTCGCAATTGATAGCGTAATTAGTTACCACTGATGACCAACTACCACTAATGATCAATTGCCAATAATGACTAGTTACCACTGATGACCAGTTATTGCCTTTTTGGAAGTCACCAGGTACTGCCCGACCGCGAAGGGGCGAGCTTTGAACCACTGGATTTGAAGCTGTCGAAAATGATAGTATTTATACAAGTCTTTGCTCCACACCACCTAGTTTTTAACAATGCTAGCTTATTCTAATTTATTTGGTGAAATTAAAAAAATCCAATTTAATCACAGAATTAGGTATTCTGGTCCAAATGTAGTACAAAGAGTGAAAGAGGTAATGTCATTTAGTTAAAACCAAAGGAAAAAAAAAATAGGTCAAAAATTCTAAGGGGTAATGTAATAGGTCATAATAAACAGTATTTGTTGCTTTGGTTTATATGCAATGAACTATTTTGTGTGGAAATTGTAGTATTAGATTTATTATCATTTCAGTCAAAAGCATAAGCTAGTATATATGTTTATTCTACAAGTTGTCTCTTTTCCATTGGTTTTACAATCATGGTCAACTTCTTAGCCCAACATCAGGGCAAAGGAGTAAATGCACCCGCAACGTGCTCGTGCTCGTGCTCGGTCAGCTGCTACATCAAAGATTCACGCAACAGAAAAACTCATTTTTTTTTCCAACTCTACAAACTCCTCATATTATCACCATTTTTCACATTTTTAATAATAAATTCATTTTTATACCAAATCAAATATTTATAAGATACACCATTTTATTAAATGAAATATTTGTTAAAGGAAATAAAATAGTGTAAGAATTCAATACATTAAAATTTTTAAGTAAAAAGACTATAATTTTGTTATTTAATTACCCAAATACCAAATTTACAATGATAAAATAAACACAGTTTATAAATGACTACATATACAACAAATGTTTTTTTTTCTTTTTAAATAACTTTAGGTTCACCTTAACCTTTGGAGACGTAAGAGTTCCTTACATGTTACATGTAGACGCGCCAAAATGCACCCTCACGAGCGTTGCATTAGAGCATTTCCAGCCCGTTCCCTATCATATATATAATATAATTACACTAAAAAAACATTGTATTTTCTCTCTATTGTTTAATTAAATAATATTTTTATACCTTTATTATCATATTTTCTCTCTCTTTCACTCACAACTACTTTATGAAAATATTAAAAAATTATACTATATCTAAAGTGAAACCTCAAATTTAACTTTTCCATATAAATTTTCTCCCCCCTTTACTCACAACACTCATAACCATACCATATAATTTACAAATCTCCCTCACATAATTTTGAGGAACGGATTGAGAACGCTCTTAAACATGCCCTAACATTCTCTCTTTTTGGTTGTACTTTACTTTCAACTAGTCAAATAGCAATGTTTTTTACACTAAATGACAAGTAAAAACATCTTAATTGATTTGATTCACCCAAAATTTTATCTTCTTTCTCTTACATAACACACAATAGATAGAGAGTAGTGGGGTTGATGCCTTGATGTTGTAGGGTTAAAATCTTTAATTGAACGTACGACATGAATTATTGATGCAAAACCTGCAGCCGAACTGAAGATATGCATGGTAGAATACTTGGTCTGTTAGGCGTTGGATCGATCAATAAATTCTGACCTGCGAAGCTAGGCATTCGGTCGGCGCAGCCTGCATCATCATAATCATCATCTTAAAGTTATAGTGAGAGAGCACTATTCCTATATTTATGGAGTTCTAGCTACCGGCAAGTTAATAGCCCCAGTGGTCCATGCATGCATGTGCTCCTAAATTTATGACAGCTTCCTTTTATTATCTATCTTGTGTTAATTGAATTTTGACTACCAGTGACCTTCTGGCTTAATTAATGGTAATCTGCTTGCTTCTTCTTAGGGCGGTCACTTTTATCCGAAACCTGAAATTCAGCCCGAGAAAACCTGAACCCGAACTCAAACTAACCCGAAAAGCCCGAACCCAAGAAAGGACCAACCTGAACCAAAGTAATTTGGGTTGGTTCTTGGGTCTGATTTCTAGTTTTCGGGTTATTTAAAAATATGATATTATTATTAGTTATGTACACAGTATACGAAACACTCTACATATTACACTTTTTTCCTATTCCACCTATTATGATTGATCGGACTATTTGTTGTTTATATATTATTTTCTATTTATCGCTAATAACAATTGTAGTCGAAGAATATGTTGCTTTACCGGGTTATGTTTATTTAGTATTTGGTTATTTACGCAACGAATAAAAAAGAATATGTTGCTATAATGTTCGCGATGTAGGTTTTCTTTACTTTTTCTAGTATCTTTTAGTTTTCTTAGATACCCGAAACCCGATTAACCCAACCCGAAAAAACCTGAACCTAAATAACCCGAACCCGTAAAAACCGTGAGAGTTTGGGTTGGGTTTTGGGTCTAAAATTAAAACTTCGAAACCCGAATAACCCGACCCGAAAAACCCAAACCCGAAGAACACCCCTGCTTTTTCTGGTAGAGGTTCAAGAACGAATTGATAACGGAAACATAAACGAGCACACAATATTTAGGGTAAACCTCACGTATTATTATACTCAAGAAACTACTCAAAACTTGAATACAATAACCCCTCTCACAATACCATAACCCTAACATGGCTATGTATTTATAGGGTGACCTTAACTTGGCCAACAAGTAAAGCCCAAATATAAAAGTCCAATTGTAACCCCATAAACCCATTACATCATTAATGAATTTCATAGGCCCAATAGGTCTAACCCGGTCACCTACACGTGACGGGCCTAATAAGATGAAAATTACCAACAATCACCCCCTAATTTCCGACTCGAAACTAGGAGATCTTCAACATTGAGCAATCTTCTCATCTCGTCAAACTTGATTCTTGCAAGTGCATTCGTAAGAATGTCAGCTCGCTGTTCCTTGCCACTAATGTGCTCCACTGCTAATTCATTCCGCTCCACACACTCCCGTATATAGTGAAATCGGGACTTTATATGCTAGCTCCGACTATGAAAAACAGGATTTTTAACCAAAGCAATTGCCGATGTGTTATCAATCATTAACACCACTTTTTGCAATTTCCTTCCGGTCAATTCTGCCAATAGTTCACCTAACCATTCAGCTTGTCCCGCAGCTGAACTCGCCGCCATGTACTCTGCCTCGCATAATGAAAGCGCTACGGTGCATTGATTTTGTGAGCACCAAGAAATCGGGGCTCTCCCATAATAAAACACATGACCGGTAGTGCTTCTTTCATCATCTTCATCAATGTTATGACTACTATCACTGTACCCGATCAACTCCTTTGATCCACCTCTTTTATACCTGATCCCCCATCCAACAGTTCCTTGAATAAACTGAAGAATTTGTTTAATTACTGCCAAGGGAGACTTCTTTGGAGTTTGCATATATCTACTAACCATGCCAACCGAAAACGCCAAATCAGGTCAAGTGTTTAACAAGTAACGAAGACACCCAACCAACTTTCGGTACTCCGTTGCATCTGCATCAACATCATCCTCGGCTTTAGACAATTTCACATTGGGATCCATGGGTACACTTTTTGGATGGCAATCCTTCATCCCAGCTTCTTTCAATAACCGTCGAGCATAAGCACTTTGATGGATTTGAATCTCATTCTCCAACTGTGAGACTTTGATTCCGAGATAGTAAATGAGCATTCCCAAATCAGACATTTCAAACTTCTTGGATATCGCAAGTTTAAACTGATTAATATGATCGTTGTTTGAACCCGTAACGACCAAATCATCGACATACACACCGACAATAATAATATCGGTTCCAATCAATCTCCGATACACCGCTAGTTCTTTCGAGCACCTCGTAAATTTCAAACCCGTTAAAATACCATCAAGTTTGGTATTCCATGCCCGTGGTGCTTGTCTCAAACCGTATAAAGCCTTGGTTAGCTTGTAGAACTTGTTTTCCTCCCCGGGTTTAACAAACCCATCTGGTTGAGAAACATAGACCTCTTCTTGTAGCTCCCCATGTAAAAATGCCGACTTTACATCCAAGTGATGTAATTGCCATCCTTCAGTAGCTGAAATGACAATGAGCATACGTATGGTTTCAAGTCTCGCTACCGGAGCAAAGACCTCATCAAAATCGACTCCGGGTTGTTGCACACAACCCTTTGCCACGAGTCTTGCTTTATATTTATTAATCGAACCATCTGCATTTCTTTTCACCTTGAAAACCCACTTCAATCCGATAGCTTTAGCCCCTCTCGGCAACTCGGTCAACTTCCATGTGTCGTTTCGTTTAATGGATTCGAGTTCCGTTTGCGTAGTCTTTATCCACTCTGGTTTGGATTTTGCTTCACCAAAATTCCTTGGTTCACCTTCTTCTTACAAAAGAAGTTCAATGTCCTCCACTTCCGAACATTGGACATAGTCATTGAACTTAGCCGGTGCGATCGGAACGCGTGTAGATCTTCGTAGGTTAATTTCTGGTTCGTCAAGTGCCGCTGTCGCTAAACCAGTTGCTGTTGGTGTCGCTAAAGAGGTTGCTGAGTTGCTGGAATTAGTGACCAGAGCATCAGAATCTGTCGCTAAAGGTGCTGATGGGCTGTCTGAATTAGCAACAGAAGCTGTCGCTGATTCTGTTTCTGAATCTGGCGACAATGCTGAATCTTTGTCGCTAATGTTGTTGCTTCCCATAGGCTCGGTTACAACTTGCTCAACTCCGGTATCAATAACCCCATTCCAATCAACCCAAAATAAACCCGGTGCTAGCTCCATTTCTTCATTGGTTTGACCCGAATTAGGCCAAACCCATGTCTTCTTCTCGTCAAAAACCACATCACGAGCTATCACAACATTCTGGGTATTCGGATTGAACAACCGGCAAGCTTTGAACCCGGTCTCAACTCCGATATGCACTAAACTCCTTGAACGATCGTCGAGCTTCTTCAAGTGAGTGCCCACTATCTTTGCATATGCCACACAACCAAATACTTTAAGATGAGCAATATTCGGTTTCTTTTGTTTTAGCATCTCGTATAGCGTTTTCTCCTTTAGGGCACGAGTAGGAATCTGATTCTCGATGTACGTTGCATGTCGGATTGGCTCACCCCATAAGTAATTCGGAACACCCATTGCTTTTAACATACTCCATATCATCTCCAATAAGGTTCGGTTCCGTCTTTCAACCACCCCTTTTTGTTGAGGTGTGTATGGTGCCGTTAGATGTCTTTGAATGCTTCCATGTCAGAATACTGGTTGAACTCATGTGAGGTAAACTCACCACCTCGGTCGGTACGAAACGTCTTGATCTTTTTTCCGACATCACTTTCAACCCATTCCTTAAACTTCTTGAAAGCTTCAAACGCCTCATCTTTACCCTTCAACAAATACGTCCAAACAAATCGTGAGTAATCATTGATTAAAACAAACATGTACCTATTACCCGCTATTGTTGGAGGGGTAATCGGTCTACACAAATCACCGTGCACAAGTTCTAGGGCTTGAGTCGCCCTAAACGCCGCCGAATTAGGAAAGGATTGCCTCGTTTGCTTCCCGACCAAACAAGACTCACACAACTTGTTTTCATGGGTAACGCCACGCATCCCTTCAACTATCTCCCTCCGAGCCATTAGCTTTATTGACTCAAAGTTCAAGTGGCCAAGCCTAGCATGCCACAACCAACTTGTTTCTTCAATTCGGCTAAGTAAACAAACCGGTTTACCAATATTTAATTATATCCGGTATAGCCGATTAGGGGAATGAGTCACCTTCATCAATAACCTACCTTGCCCATCATGCATCGTAAGGTAGTTATCTTTTATATGAATATCACACCCATGTTCCGAGGCTTGGCCGAGACTAATAATATTGCTTCGAAGACTCGGTATAAAATAGACATCCGTTAGCAAACAATGTTCACCACTTTTAGCCTCAAATAAAATCGACCCCTTACCGTTTATATCAACATAAGAGTCATCACCAAACTTAACCTTTCCCGTGACACGATTGTTAAGTTAAGAAAAGAAAGACTTGTTACCCGTCATGTGGTTACTCGCGCCGTTGTCTAGGTACCATTCATCACCATCTTTGGACTCGTAGTTTCCGGGTATAACCTTCTTTTCATTCAAGAACACCGTTTCTTGAACACTCTTCATCATAAATAAAGAAGGATCTCTTGTCTCGGATGCTTCAGCTAACTTTGCTTCACCTTGAACTTTCTGTTTTCGGTTGGGACACTTATGGACAAAGTGTGTAAACTTATCACATCGATAACATTGAACCTTTAAGAGGTCCCGGGTTTTTCCCTTATTTTCATGGTTTTCCCGGTTCATGGCGTTTTCTTGATGACGGCGGTTTTAACTCGACCTGCGACCACCTCGTCCTCGCCCTCCTCCACGTCCACGACCTCCACGAGTGGACTCACGATCATTGTACCGACTACTTGAGGATTCAGACCTTTGGAACATAAGCTTACCTTGGGTTTCGGAATGCATGTCTTCTTCCCGAATCCGCTCCTCGTATGCTTTTAAACGTCCCACCATGTCTTCAAACCCAACAGTTTTGAGATCCAAAGTTTGTTCAAGAGATGCAACAATTTGAATAAAATTCTTTCGGGGTAGACTTGAAAGGAACTTCTTGACCATCTTAGTTTCCTTGATCATCTCTCCTAAACTCGCCGCCTTCGACGCCGTACACGAGAGTTTCGCCACAAACTCATCAATGGTCTCCATATCTTTCATCCTCATACCATCAAACTCGTTCATGAGAGTTTGCAATTTTGCCTCCTTAACCTGATTAGCCCCCAGATTACGCGTCTTAATCGCGTTCCAAATCTCCTTGGCCGAATCAAGATTAACCACTTGCATGATTGTTGCTTCCGGGATCGACTGATAAATCAACGCAATCGCGATGTTGTTTTTATCATCGTCGGTTGCACCCGGATCAATGGTATCCCAAACCTTATGCACGTTTAAGAGTACCTTCATTCGAATAGCCCATACCGTGTAATTGGTAGAGGTAAGCATGGGACTTTGGAAAGCATTCGGGTTCCCGCTCGTCTTCATTGTTTCTTTATCACTCATCGTTCTTCGTTAAACTCCAACACGAAAACAAATTGATCAAAATTTGTGAGCCAAGGAAAAATAATAAAATCAACTTATATTAATATTTCCTTTGAATTCTACGTGAGCAGCAACAAAAAAAATCTCCTTTTTTTTTCCAACAGTGGCTTCGAAAGAATAGGAATTCACCAGTTGACTTCTAGTATGAAACCACCAATCAACTAATTGCTACTCCTTTTTAACTTTTCTTGCACAATCGGAACTTTGGCAGCGACGTTATCAAGTTGGATCACGGCTTCGACGACAGTGATATTAAATTGGACTAAAATCAATCACGACTTCGAGTAATCGATAAGAACCAAGTGCACAAGGCTCTGATACCAATTCAAGAACGAATTGATAACGGAAACACAAACGAGCACAAAATATTTAGGGTTAAACCTCACGTATTATTATACTCAAGAAACTACTCAAAACTTGAATACAATAATCCCTCTCACAATATCATAACCCTAACATGGCTATGTATTTATAGGGAGACTCTAACTTGGCCAACAAGTAAAGCCCAAATACAAAAGCCCAATTGTAACCCCATAAACTCATTACATCATTAATGAATTTCATATGCCCAATAGGTCTAACCCGGTCACCTACACGTGACGGGCCTAATAAAATGGAAATTACCAACAGAGGTTGGCGGTTCATGTCTAAGTTGCCAGCAGCACGGCACGACCATGTCCCCAGAATTTGAATACTCCTCCTCCCGTATCAATACCCAGTTTCAAATATATTTATACAAACATGCATTTAATATAAAACAAGCCTCTTTACTACTTGGTTTTAGATGTATTCATATATAAATTTTATATTAAACAAGTCTATACTTTATAATGCACTGGAACATACAATTGTGACGTATTTTAATATTGTATTTGTATATTTTTTGTTTGTTTTGTATTTCTTTCGTATATCTACTTTGTCTTCGGGTATTTCCTTTACTTTTCCTATAAAATATCAAATTTGTACCCTTCAAGATTTTGGCTGCCAAATTGATACGCAAAATTTGTTCATATATGTTAACACTACCATTTAAAATTGTTGTAACACAATTGTATAATACACTTAAAAAAGAAATGTTTTCATGTTTTTCTCTTTCAATATTATTTGATGACTTTCTCTTGAAATGATTTATGTTCGGGCAATTGTGTTGCCTGTTGTCAAGCTTCAGTTACCAAATCAATTCTCGTTTTTCATGGGTCACCAAGGTTACTTCTTAAGAACCTGCAGGCCTTGAAATGCTATCAATCTAGCATGTAAGAACTAGGTTTGGATTTGTGTTCACATGACCCTGGAAAGTAGTAAGCTACAGGTAAGGTTTCATAAACCGTTAAATCAATCGAATCCCTTTAACCGAAGCAAATCGCTAATTTGGTTGGTTTGATATCCAAACGGATCGTACCATCCGTTTGCAAATACTTATAAGTGACTTGGAGATGATGAAGACGACTTTAAAGGAAACCATTAATTGATAGATTTGCATAGTCGAAGTGCAAGGGAGTATGATGTGAAGAAAAGCTATATTTACAAGAGGCTTTCAAATGTTTTCTGTCTTCATATGTCAACCCGTCAACGAAACACTTAACCAATTCCCACAACTCGATCCGATGGTGCGGGCACTTCCTAATCATTTCCTTATAACGAGTAAAGGCCTCGTGAAACAACTCACCCGGTAACTGTGAAAAATGTCGAATTTCCATTCGGGCCTCGATGGTCTTTGACTGTGAATAATACTCGTTAAGGAAAACCTGCTGCATCTCACCCCAGTTCTCAATACTAAGCATCGGTAGTGAGTTGAACCAGTGTTTTGCTTTGTCTTTTAGTGAAAACTGGAACAACCGCAACCGAACCTCATCCTGATCGTATGTACCATCACCGATAGACCCGCAAATAGCTGAAAAATCTGAAAAGTGTGAATACGCGTCTTCAGATCCCAATCAGCGAAAGTGGGGAACTATGTTAATGTAGGACGGACGGGATTTGAATGTCGGTTGTCCCTGTATTTGAACCTATGGGACAATTGGTGAGGCACCATCTAAAATAACCGGTCTGAACCGACTGTTAACACCTTGAACCGGAGGCCCATAATTCCTTCGTCTGGCCCTCGGTTCATCAAAACCTGCCCGGTTAACCTGAATTGGATGTCTTCGTTCCTCACGATATCTTCCAACACCATCTCTGTCTCGGTTTCTGTTCCTCCACCTGTCACCTCTCACCATAACCGGTTCCTCTACCTCCTCATCTGCGTTTCTCGGCTCAAATCCGTCATTCCGTCTAACCCTCCAATCATCCTCATTACTACCAACATTCCTCGGTTCTCGTTCCTCCTCATCTCCCACTTCTTCGTCTTCAGTATGAATGCTGACATGATCAAAATCCCGTATAATCGGCTGTCGGTGACTAGGGGTATTGTTCGGGCTGATGGCCCGGGTCTGTCAAGGTTTCGGTTTCTGGATTGTCGGGCTGAATTTTGTTGTTGTGGAATGGTGTTTATCGGTGGTAACTGGTCATTTTTGGTAGATATTGGTTATTTGGTGGATTCTGCTCGGGTTGGAAAACATTGTTCTCGGGTGGTGGGTTTTGGTTTTGATTCTGGTTCTGGTTCTGGTTATGACCTTCTATGTCTGGCTGTCTGATCTGAGCTCGGTTCTGCCGAGCTATACGTTCGATTTCTAGCTCGTAAATCAGTGGAGAACCTCTTCCTGAATGGCGGATGTGCATAAACCTGTTACCTGCACAAACAACACACCCCGCGTAAAATGGAAAAATAAAACTAAACTAAAATTAAAAACAAAAACTAAACTAAACTAAACTAAACAAAGAAATCAATTAATCACAAAAACACTAAGCGCACTAACTCCTCGGCAACGGCGCCATTTTGATGCTAGACTGTCGCTATCTAGTCAAAAACTATTAAATCAGTGTCCTAATCACCTTAAACTAGTTAGGGTAAGTAGGGTGTCGAACCACGAGGAGTATGTGGTCGGTGTGCAGTGAAATCGATTCCTAACATTATGAAGTGAATTCTATCAAAGTGCTGATCACACTAGCAAACAATTTATATTTTTATAATAAGCAAACAAGCAATCACGTATTCAATCGATTAACAAAGACAAATCACACCCGGGAATCCAAGTATGTAACCTAACAGCAAACTCATGCAACTTAACAGATAAACTATCCTGTGTCAACTACAGACTGACTAACCGGTTAAACCTTAGGCATCCACGCTCGCCAACACACGGCACTGGTTATCAAACGGTCCCTGCCAGTGTGACCCAACTAAAGGCAAACGTATGCTTTCTTGCAATTAACAGGTCAAAACAATCCTACAAGCAGTTATCATAGCAACTGGCACACTAATCGTTCTGATCGAATTAAACCTAAACTGACGTTGTGCACAATCATACTAGACATCAATACTTATAGATTAACATCAAAGATAGTTACAATCAATTCATTCTTAATACATGAGAAAAACCGAAAGATACAATACTCTACATCCCGGGCATGACTCGAAGGAACTAGCCGCGCATCGGCATCTCTCGGGCTTCGGTTATGATCTGGTAGGACATGTATGATGCTTGGAGATGATTGGAAGTGATGGTGGCTCTCCTTTCTGCTCTGAAAATCGCCTGGAAGATGAAGAATGATGTCTAGGGTCGTCAAGATGTAATATAAAACAAAACCCTAACTTTCATGATTTTGGGGACCATCGCGTAGCGCGATGGTCTCCTCCCCAGGTCCATCACGCTACGCGATGGACCAGAAGTCAACACCTGATCAATAGTTCCAACGCGATGCCCCACCTTCAACATTGCGCTAAGCGATGGGTCTCTTCAGTCAGCAAGCCCATTTTAATGTCTCGGTTTGCCTGCTGGACATCCTGGGTCTTCATTCCATGCTCGTACAGGTCCAAATTAAACGCGTTAAGTACCTGTGACCTGAAACACAATAAACATGTATGAAGTACCAAAGTTCTTAAACTAAACGAGTAAAACGAATAAATTAACATACTAATATATGTACAAATAAACCGAACATCAATCTACCCGTGAACGACACCCTCCACCCTAATGTCTTGGTCCAACTAAAAGGAGGTGAACTACTAAGACAAACGATTTCAACCTAGCAAACCCTATGGTGATATCTACCACAAACAACCGAAAACAAGTAATCAGTAAACATGCAACCCTAGACTAAACATGAAACCAATTCGTGTAAGATAAGATCACATGGGGCTCAATAAGATAATCAAACACAACAACAAACACATAATGCAATAGATAATCGATCAATCATTTGTTAAACATCCAAAACACTCGTTAAATCATCTTTAATAACCAAACCTAGGTAGTTCTATGAAGCTTAGCTACTCATATCAAAATAAATCACAAAATCAGAAGTATATAGGTCTTTCATGAAATTCATAGGTCGATTACAAAAACGTAGCTACACCTACTATATTCACCGATAAGAAAAAGTAGCCGGTCATGGTATTCAAGAAAAAAGTGCTAGGTTTATTATTGAAAGTTTAGGTGTTGTGGACGTAAAACACGTACGAAAGTATTAGATTCTAGTAATTATTTTGGTCAAGATCATGAGCAACTTGTCTACTAACGTTTAGTGTATGCATTACTAGATTCAGCTAGCTGTTAGATGCATAAATTGATGACTCAACTCATGCATTAACAAACTGTAAAGTACAATAAAACATTTCACTTACTTTATAACATCTCACCAATTTTGTCTTATCCGAATCTGACATATTGTTTTGGAGAGTCAAATGATACCAAAAGTGCAATGAAAAGGTAATACAATTTTAGTAATGTGTACCTTGTGTTGTGTAACAACATTATAAAAGTTATATATTCTTTTGAAGCCTCGTGAAATAGTTTGATCGTGATATTGACGCGGCTCAACCAAACCATCGAGTTAGAAAACGCTAAAATTGAATGACGAGGTTGAACCGTAACAATATCTCGAGTCTAACAATGTATCATATGCCCTCTAAAGGTGAGTAAGTTGTCATTAATGGATAGACTATATTATGAGGTATTAATATGTTTATTATATGTAGGTTTCATTGTTTCAATGTTGCATTGTAGACCAATTTAAATGGTGGAAAACACACACCACAAGAAACTGTCTTCTGATTGCACAAGAAACCTTTCGATGATTTTTAAGATTTGCCGGCCTTTGCATTTAAATTATCGTGTATTTTTTTTTATCATAGAAAAAAGTTATACTTTTAAAAGAAATACGAAAACTTGAAAAAGAAAAAATAACAATGATAGGCTATTCTATTTTTACCCCTTCTGACCTTTCTTTGTGGAAAATTAATGAGATGACATCCTCTCATGATATTAGCAAATGTTTCTAAATTTAAAAGTACAAAATCTTTCTTACACCTTTTGGAAAATATATGGAATGATAAGAAGTTTTAAAAGTGTTTCATTTAAATTACTCGCAATTTTTGTTCAAATCAGGTCATAAAATCTTCAAATAGAGTCTCATTGAATTTTTTGTGCTTTAAGAAAGCAACGGATGAGAATATGTAGACATCGTGATTTGCAATATATGTGGTTTATATTTAAAAATTTAGAAAAAAACTTTAATTAAAAATAAAAAATAAACTTCATGCCAACACTCCATATAAACATAATTCAAAAAATAAATAAAATAAAATATAAAAGTTGAATGACTTAATTAAACACTTTTAAAACTTAGTTATTATTCTAAAAGAGTATTCTCCTTAACTGTTATACAAATGAGAAAACATTAAATTACAAACCTCAACTTAAATTCTATTATCCTAAGGCTATAAATTTGTGTCTTATAAAAAATATTAAATCTTCAGTAATAAAGATTTATAGATAAGAGAGTCGAGTGTTTTTTTTTGTCATGAGGTTTAGTTACTTACGCAACTTTAATTCAAAAATATTTTTCTCTTATATATGGGCCCTTGAGGTTTTAAATTCCAGTTATTTTCGTCCAAATCGCTAACGCTGTCTATCTTATAATGTTAAGTCAGAGACACTTGTGTACTCGTTTAATCTGTTTGGATGTAAGTGCTAGTTGTGACAATCTCATAGACGATTTTATAGGATGAATATTACATATATTTAATCATTTCAATATACCTTATTACAAATAACTTATAAAATAGCTATTTTACTCATGTTTTCACTAAAAATATATGATTGCTTATTACAACTGACCACTAATTTGCAATCACCAAGCAATAAGTTAGTACCGGGCTTACTTGCCGCTAATAATCCAAGTTACTAGTTACCACCAATCTTAGTTAAAACTGAAGATTATTTTTAATGCAACTCTTTTACCAGCCATGCAAACCGAAGCATTCCCAATGATACTTCAATATAGGGACGAACAAATCAGGTGTTGATACCAATTGGTATCGGTACCGATAGCGAATCGGTACCATGTTTTGATCTTAGTTAAAACTGAAGATCATTTTTAATCCAACTCTTTTACCAGCCATGCAAACCGAAGCATCCCCCAATGATACTTCACTATAGGGATGAGCAAATTAGGTACTCGTATCGATTGGTACTAATACCGATGCTGAACTGGTACCAAGTTTTGATCTTAGTTAAAACTGAAGATCATTTTTAATGCAACTCTTTTACCAGCCATGCAAACTAAAGCATTCTTAATGATACTCCACTATAGGGATCAACAAATTAGGTACCGGTATCGATACCAAGGCAAGTTTAAAGTTTTTGATACTAGTACGATACCAGCATTTCCTGAATTTTACATGAAATACCGGTAGGGTACCGATCGCATTTCTACTTCAATAAACATAAGAAAAATTCACGATGATCCGACAGCATGACCTCCACAAACCAGGGTGTTACCCTAACCCCGCCAAGGGACCCCTTGGAACCCGACCTAAGTACTTTAGATGACTCTTAGTTCTCGTAATCATGATAGTCTCGAATATGAGTGCACTGTACACCTCATAATTCGTACGAATGCTTATTTCAATATCTCATTAGATTAATACATTAAAATCACTAACACATTTCATTCATGAAAGAAAAAACTTTCAATTTCTCCTTTTATTTTTCTTAATTCTTAAAAAGTTATAACGCTACCATGGACAAATTTGGTATTTGTCACCAAGCAAAAGAAAGTAAACGTCATAATTGTGTCCAACTTGTACTATGCTGCTTGTTTGTATATAACTTTCACGCCAAAATTAAGTGGCTATGGTGTAAAAGCATTTGTATCATGACTGAAGAGGTAGGTCCCAGCAAAGCCCAGTTGGACCCGCAAGACTCACCTAGAACAGGGACGTCTGCGCAGAAACCAACTGGATCCGCAGGACCAACCATGCTCAGAGGCGTGACGTCCTTACGCGCAGTACGCAAGCTGGTCCCGCAGGAAATGCCTCCCGATGGTGAAGGACTCCGCCTGTTCCCGCAGCCTCGGATACAAGCCATCAGGGAAGGCCACCCGCGCAGCAAGGCTACACGCACAAGGCACTTAGCTCTCAATCACTCAGTGTCACCTGAAGGAATGAGCGAAGCCGGGAACAATCCCGCACAAGGGCGGGAGGGGGAATACTCCCGCCCAAATAAGCCAGTCCGTACGATACAGGAAGATCTTCTGTACTGTACCTGACGAGGTATGGGAAAAAGATCTGACTAAAGATACGACAGCTTACTGACACAGTATGGCGAGCAGCATGCTCCTGTACTGTGTCACTATTAGCCGCTGCCTACTCACCAACTACTGCCATACCACGTGCGTAGCCGGCAGTTGGTGGAAATGGAATGGTATACAGCAGGCCTGGTCATTATCAGCCGCTGCTTACCCACCAACTACCAGCAGGGCACGTGCGTAGGCTACTGTTGGTGGAACAGGAACACTGTTGCAGCTGGCCATACCTCCTTGGAAACCTACCTTCGGCTATAAATACCACAAATGGTATGACCATCTTATCTTATCATATTATCATCTTATATCATCATATTATACCTGATATCTGCTCTAGTAATCTCTTAAATACACATTTATATTTAAAGAGCAATCTAGTCTGATTCTCACGCCGGAGGGTGGTCACAAGGAGGAACCCCCCCTTCTCAGTGACAAGCTCACGGTGTCTGTTTTGCAGGTTATCAGAAGAACCATCTTTTCAGGGTCTAACCCCTCGTGGGAAACATCTATCTAACCCCCAGGTTACCAGTAATCTGCCCGGGGTCCGGTTAGTGTTTCTTCATTGGCGCCATCCGTACATAAAGCTAGAACTACATTTTTCTCCAGTTTTTCAAACTTTTATAAAGATGGTTAGAGAAATTCCGGTAACCACAACCCCAGCTACTGGGGGAAATACCGGCAACACAGTTTTTACAAACACTACCCCGGTTATCCAAGCCGGGGCAAGTGAAGTAAATTTTACGAACACTACCCCAGTTACTCAAGCTGGGGCAAGTGCAGTAAATGACCGCCTACTGGGATCCACTGATACCCAGTTTGAGAAACGAAGACTCCCCCGCCAAACTCTCGATGAAGTTAAGGCATGGGCGGAGGCACGACAAAAGGAATTCCAGGCTGAGTTGGACGAACGCTTGCGTTCCGTACAACAGGCCGACGAATTCGAATACTGGGAGGATGACTCGGAGGAATTCGACTCCGACGCGAACCCTCGCCATAGGGCAAAAGGGAAGCGTAAGGAAACGGAATCCCAACCGAAAAGGCATTTTGGACAAGCCTTTAAACCAAAAAGCACAGGTGGAAGTCCACGAGACTTCTCCAAAACGTTCAGACCAAACGTTGCAAATGCGGGAACGTCTAAATTTGCAAGGGACATTGCGGAAGCAATCGCCCCAAAAAGTGCCAAACAAATGTCAAGCATAGGCACATATGATGGTATATCTGACCCCGATGATCATTTGAACAGATTCATAGCGGGGGCAACCGTCAGTAGTTGGACAGAACCTACGTGGTGTTACATGTTCCAAATGACGCTCGTGGGGGCTGCTAGAGCATGGTTCGACCGTCTACCGGTCAACCACATCTACGACTGGGCTGACTTCCAACAGAAGTTTAGCCAACACTTCAGTCAGCAACGGAAGTATACCGAGGAGCAATGGACAATCCTCAAATGCATACGAGAAGAGGATGAATCTCTGCCAAACTTCATCACTCGCTTCAACTCAAAGAAGCTAAGTTTGGGCAATATCAGCGAAGATCTTGTTCGCGCTGCCTTCATCCAGGGCGCTCATGACCCAGAGCTCATCCACACCCTAACGGGTAAAGATGGCATGCCGTCCACATGGGATGCCATCATGACAGCAGCAAAACGCTATGCGGAAACGGAGAAGCAACTGGGTAGAGATCTCCCACAGAGCACAAACCTCTACACTCAGAAGACGAGAGAAGACAACGTCCTCACCGCCCGACTGAATAAAAAGCGGAAGTTAGGGATTTGGCATTCAAGGGTAAACTTTGACACCTCCGGCTTGCAACATCGATTGGGCGGAAGGGATAATGTACATCCGCACCGGAACTCCAGATAGACGCCACTCACCAAAAGCGTCACTGAGATATTCGCTACTGAAGAGCTCCCGTGGCCAAAGCCTCCAATAATCCGACATCGTCATGATGCTGATCGGAGCAAATACTGTGACTTTCACAAGACAAAAGGCCACAACACTGAAGAATGCATAGACGTAAAAGACATGGTCGAAGCATTTGTCAGAGATGGGACGCTCGCGCACCTCGTGGCGCAATAAAGGCTGAGCAGGCGGGTGCGTGTAGAACCTCAGCTGGGGAAAACACGAATAAAAGTTCCAGCTTCAATGTCGAGCCTACATGCTGCGTAAAGAACGAGATCCCGAACCAGGTGCGTATCGGCTCGATGGCACTCCCATCCCAGCATGGAAGGGAGCTCATTTACACAATTTGCATGTAAATCAATTTCAATTTGTAAAGAAAAGGCCAAGAGCCACTTCTAATGGAAATGATTCTCTTTAGAACATCGAAGTTGATGATTTTATTTTTCTGAACACTAATATGCCGGCTTTCACCGCATAATTACGTGAAGTCGTTGCGTGGGAAGGCGGTCCTACCCGCACAAACCCAATAACAAGACAAAACCTTCACGCAGGTCAGTTGAAGGAGAAGTTCAGCACCCAAAAATGAAAGTGCCGGTCTATCCGCACGAATCATAATGAGGAAACTGAATAATAACCTATCAATAACCGCGCGTCGAACGGTTAAACTATGCAACACTGGTGACGGCATTCACATTACGAGAAGTCATTGCGTGGGAAGGCGGTCCTACCCGCACAAACCCAATAACGTGACAAACCTTCACGCAGGTCAGTTGAAGGGGAAGAGTTCAATTATCCCATTAAATGAAAGTGCCGGTCTATCCGCATGAATCATGAAAGGAAACTGAACACTAACCTATCGACAACCGCGCGTCGAACGGTTCAAAACAAAATTCTTAAAAGGATAAGGAAAACCTACACGCAGGTCAGATAAGGGTAAAGTTTTGCCATCCTACTAAGTGCAAGTGACGGTTCTACCCGCACAATCACGAAAGAGGAAGCAAAACTTCACACCTATTATCAACCACGTTCAAAGGTTAACTTATCCTCAAAGATGAGGAAAACCTACACGCAGGTCAGATATGGGTAAAGTTTAGCCATCCTACTACGTGCAAGTGACGGTCCTACCCGCACAATCACGGAAGAGGAAGCAAAACTTCACACATATCTACCACGTTCAAAGGTTAACTTATCTTAAAAACTTGGAAAATTGCTAATTTAAACTAAAGTATGCAAGTCATAAAGTTTATAAAGCAAGGAATCCAATGAATCAAGCGGTCTTAGCCGCACAAAGATTTACATTTCATAAATATTCGTTACAAGAATGGCCGGGTGACTACCCGCCTACAAGAAAGTAAATCTATACAAACTAAATCTATCCTAGCAGCGGGAAGGGATCTTCAGGATCAGGCTTCAGGGCCACTTCCACTTGGACCAGCGCCGTCAGTAGAGCGTGGCTGTTCAAGGAAAGCCTTAAGGATAGGCAGCCCATCATCAGCAGCAGCAATTTCATTCACCTTCTCCACCACCGGATGCGGGAAGGCGGCGTATTGATTAAATGCTTGGTCATATATGGCTTCAGTATCTACATTGTACAAAGGGAAGTTGGATGGCGGGACGCCTTTCTCAACAAACCCTAGACCAAGCAGGAAGCCGACCCGTTCCCCATCCTAGTGAGAAGCGTTGAGGGCTGCGCTCATAGCATCGTCGTAGGATGTCTCCGAGAAGACCCGATGCACAACCTACATAAGAAAATATACAAGTGTCAACACCCTATTTACAAAGAAAAGCGTGAAGACATGAAGATAGACTTACCTGAGACAACGCTTCTCGAAGAAGCCATTCCTTGGCAACCAGAGCTTCTTGAAGGGCGGCTTGAGCTTGGGTGCAGGCGCGTTCGGCTTCGCTTTTGTTAAGATTGGCAAGTAGAACTTCCTTTGCGGCAGCCTCTTCGACACCCTTAAGCTTCCGCTCGGTGTGGTCAAGCACGCCCCTCTGGTCCAAGATCTCCTGGAGCTTCTTGGCATCTTCCATCGCCAAGGCATCATGAGCACGTTGGAGAGCCTCTAATTTGGCCTTGAGCTCCTCGTTCTCCACGCGTAAAGGCTCAGCAACGGCTTCAGCCTTGGTGGCCCTCTCGGTTGCGTTCCTCGCAGTCTCTTTAGCCAGCCGAAGCTGTTCGTTAACAGCTTGGGCAGCCTTGGAGCGGGCCTCGAGTCGCGCTTGAACCTCAGCCTCGAGGGCCTTGAAGGCCTTCTCCTTCTCCGCAGCAGCTGCGGCCAACTT
This sequence comes from Bidens hawaiensis, assembly GCF_021521415.1. NCBI lineage: Eukaryota > Viridiplantae > Streptophyta > Magnoliopsida > Asterales > Asteraceae > Bidens > Bidens hawaiensis. The sequence continues at coordinate 104,426 of NW_027491273.1, forward strand.
TTGGTTCTCCTCCCGAAGAGCCCGCGCTTGAGATACTTCCTTGGCGCGAGCTGCTTTCAACTTGTCGTTTTCACGACAAAGCAGCTCGACGCGCGGCTGCATCCGGGCTTGGAGAACTCGAAGCTCGTTGGTTAGCCTACCCTCCTGGTAGCTAGCCATGGCTTCCCCCAACGCACCATGGGGAGCAGCGTGGCGAGCCCATTCCACGCACTCCACAGGGGTACGAAGGGTTGTTCCTCGGCGTATGTTCCATCGCGGAACATACACTTCATTGGAATCCGACACTGCAGAAAACAAAAAGCAGTTACGAAAAGATGATAAAATATATACAAAATTAAGGCCAAAAGAACCCTACGCACCTGTAGGGTCGATTACAGGCCGATAGCCACCAAACCCATCACCTGAACCTAAGGGAAATCCATCCCAAAGGTCAGGCAGATGGGAAGGTAACAAAGATTGGCGAGAAGCCCCGCGCGTACCTGAAGGTTCGGCCGTCGAGGCCGATGGCGGAGGCGGCATGGTTTCGGCCGCAGTCGAGGGCGGAGGCATGGTGTCCGCCGCGGTCGCCGCCCCGGAGTCAGCAGCAACAGTAACCGCCGGCTCGGTGAAGGATGCTGTAAATATCGCACTCACCGCCGGCGGTGACGTCATCTCGGCTGGAACAGTCGGCTCAACGGAGTGAGCGACTGGACCAGCGGAAGCAGGCGCAGGCGCCTGGGTCGACGCCTCAGGTAGGCTGACCGAGCCTACCGTCATTGGCGGAGAGGTACTCCTCTGCGCTCCACCCTGGAATGCGCCAACATCCACGCCTGCGTAAAGAAGAAAAGTGTTAAAAGACAAGGATTAAACTACGAAGTTAAAAGCTAAGAGAGTTGTACTTACGGGTTTTCTTGAGCTTGAACGTACGGACGGGCGGGGACGAACCCGATGGAGCCGGTCTCTTGATGCCGGTCACCGTCGTCGTCATTGGTTCTCCGGAGGTAACAGTCATAGCCTCCGGAACAGTGGTATTCTCACCACCGGGGTTCCCCGCCACCTCTTCACTATCTGACTCAGTGTCAGATAGGAGCACTGGATCGGCTGTGGAGGCCGCCTTCTCCTTCCCTTTCCCGCCGGCAGCCCTTTTCTTCCGCACTAACGGAGGACCATCTGCGGATTCCTCAGAAGAAGACAGGATGTAAGGAATTCCAGCAGCGGGTACAGCACTGAGGAGTGGAGGAGAGAATAACGCCTTACCTGGCCGCCGGTGGCTCAGGATCTCGTGGCCCAGCGGATAGACCTCCACAAACCGATCCGCTGTTTGCTCCAGGATGGGCAACTCGTTCTCGTCAAGAGCACGAGTACCCACCCGCACGGGACCGTCAGCTTCCCGCGGGTACAGGAGCGACTCCAAATTGTTCCCCTCTGAAAGAAAAGAAACAGTTAGAAGACAAACTCATATCAGCAAGAAAGACAAGACATACCATAAGGAGTAGAGTTCAAACCGTATTCGAGAAGGATGGGAACCTGAGACGCCTCCTTCCATACCCGGCTCATCCCCAGCATCACCATCCCGGACTCCGCAAACCGGTAAACCGGAGATTGGACCCGGGATATCTTCGCAAACCATTCCGCCTCCTGGTAGTTGGTGGCGTGGTGGCTCGGAATGGCTTGGCCATTTTTAAACTTCATGGCAATGGGGAAGGCGCGGGCAGAAATGTAGAAGAACTCCCGCTTCCACGATCGGAGACTGCGCTCGGTGGCGCAAATCTTCAAACCCTTGATCCGGGTTGTCAGGGTGTACCACCCCTGGATGCACCTCCAAGTATAGAAGGTCATCAGGCGGTCCACATAGGGCTCAATGCCCAAAATCCGGCACACCCACTCGAAGTGGCGAATCTTGGCGATCGCCATGGGGTGCAACTCGGTCAAATGCACACCGTGCCTCTCCAGGACACGGTAAACAAACTTTGTCAATGGGAACCTAAGATTCCCATAGACAAAGAATGCTGCATATACCCCGATCTTGCCACTGGGGGCATCGTACACGGTCTGATGGGGTTCAGGAAACTCAGGCTCGAAAGGATCGAGCATGAACTTCCTAACAACATACCTGTACTGATCGCCGGGCATAGCACACTGGCATTCGCCAGCAGTACTCTTATCATCGACTACAGCTTCAGCATCATGTGAAGACATATTGCAGAGGAAGAAGAAACGATTTCGGAGGAATGCTCAACTGAATAAGAGTATTCACCAGAAATCGCCTTAGAGATGAAAGAGAAGAAGTGAAGATGTGAATTACAAAGGACCCTCTTCCCCTTTATATACTAATCGCAATTAATGCGATGAATTTAATGCGGAGGAGAGAGAAATCGAAGGTGCAATGAAACTATGACACGTGGCAAAAAGCAGGCTGGCAACAGCTGTTGACAGGACGCGTACCTTTAATTTCGCGGCCACGCGCCCGAAAAATCGCGCCCACGCGCCTGAAAAAGCGTCTGGAATGACCATGTACTGTCACGTCACCATAACTTCCTGCACGTCCTGACACAGTCAGAAGAAACCGTCGCACGACGTTTCAGATGTTTGGACTGTTCTTATCTTTCCACCAACGCTTCGAATTTCAAAATTCAAAATTCAAAATCAAAAAGTAGGCGGGAAAATACCCCTTACCTTGGCAAACAAGTAACCATAAGACGGCTGCGGGTACAGTGTTAAGGCAAAACCCTTCACATACCTAGCACCCGCAGGGAATTGAGGCCAAGAAAACCTTGGCGAACAAGTAACCGTAAGACGGATGCGGGTACAGTGTTAAGGCAAAACCATTCACATACCTAGCACCCGCAGGGAATTGAAGCCAAGTACCTCGGCAACCAAGTAAATATAAGACAGGTGCGGGTACAGTGTTAAGGCAAAACCCTTCAAATACCTAGCACCCGCAGGGAATTGACGCCAGGAATACCTTGGAAGTAAAGTAACCGTAAGACGAGCGCAGGTACAGTGTTAAGGCAAAACCCTTCACATACCTAGCGCTCCGCTGGGAATTGAAACCAAGAAGGATCTTCTGGGCAATGCTTGCGGAAAAGGATATAACATCCCCGCATAGCGGGAACGTCGAGAACTACGTTGTTTGAAGCTCCAGGATGGAATTGGTAGTCTTAACATAATCGATCACTATGTTCAAAACTACCAAAACCTCATGGAGAATCCACACAAGTGGGACTCAACGCTCCTGACTTGCGAGGAGGTTACAGCCTACCCGCATCATACCCAAAGACCAAGCAGGAAACTCGGGCATTTCTGCAAGTGACAAGGACTTCCGCGGGAGGAATTCCCATGGAAAACCTTAAAAAACCCTTTTCAAAACCCTCTGCTTAAGTCCAAAGTTCACCTCAATTTATTAAACACTCATGAGAAGAACATTGGACTGGGGGGACTTGAAGAGGTAGGTCCCAGCAAAGCCCAGTTGGACCCGCAAGACTCACCTAGAACAGGGACGTCTGCGCAGAAACCAACTGGATCCGCAGGACCAACCATGCTCAGAGGCGTGACGTCCTTACGCGCAGTACGCAAGCTGGTCCCGCAGGAAATGCCTCCCGATGGTGAAGGACTCCGCCTGTTCCCGCAGCCTCGGATACAAGCCATCAGGGAAGGCCACCCGCGCAGCAAGGCTACACGCACAAGGCACTTAGCTCTCAATCACTCAGTGTCACCTGAAGGAATGAGCGAAGCCGGGAACAATCCCGCACAAGGGCGGGAGGGGGAATACTTCCGCCCAAATAAGCCAGTCCGTACGATACAGGAAGATCTTCTGTACTGTACCTGACGAGGTATGGGAAAAAGATCTGACTAAAGATACGACAGCTTACTGACACAGTATGGCGAGCAGCATGCTCCTGTACTGTGTCACTATTAGCCGCTGCCTACTCACCAACTACTGCCATACCACGTGCGTAGCCGGCAGTTGGTGGAAAATGAATGGTATACAGCAGGCCTGGTCATTATCAGCCGCTGCCTACCCACCAACTACCAGCAGGGCACGTGCGTAGGCTACTGTTGGTGGAACAGGAACACTGTTGCAGCTGGCCATACCTCCTTGGAAACCTACCTTCGGCTATAAATACCACAAATGATATGACCATCTCATCTTATCATATTATCATCTTATATCATCATATTATACCTGATATCTGCTCTAGTAATCTCTTAAATACACATTTATATTTAAAGAGCAATCTAGTCTGATTCTCACGCCGGAGGGTGGTCACAAGGAGGAACCCCCCCCCCCTTCTCAGTGACAAGCTCACGGTGTCTGTTTTGCAGGTTATCAGAAGAACCATCTTTTCAGGGTCTAACCCCTCGTGGGAAACATCTATCTAACCCCCAGGTTACCAGTAATCTGCCCGGGGTCCGGTTAGTGTTTCTTCACATACCTTCGGCTATAAATACCACAAATGGTATAACCATCTCATCTTATCATATTATCATCTTATATCATCATATTATACCTGATATCTGCTCTAGTAATCTCTTAAATACACATTTATATTTAAAGAGCAATCTAGTCTGATTCTCACGCCGGAGGGTGGTCACAAGGAGGAACCCCCCCCCCCCCCTTCTCAGTGACAAGCTCACGGTGTCTGTTTTGCAGGTTATCAGAAGAACCATCTTTTCAGGGTCTAACCCCTCGTGGGAAACATCTATCTAACCCCCAGGTTACCAGTAATCTGCCCGGGGTCCGGTTAGTGTTTCTTCAATGACAATTGTAAAATTTCCCTTGTAAAAAGTAATATGATATTAAATTTATATATATGCATAAGTAAACAATAAAAAGTACTTGTACAGTTCTATGTGAGATTTTTTAAACTAACACTTTTGTTTGTATACCTAAAACTCGCATAGTCGCATGTACTTGTAATCATAAGCCTATGTGCAGCTGTTGATGTTAGACCATCCGTTATGGCTTAACTTGCAATGGCTAAATAAAGAATCGCGTCACTGTCATGTAGATAGTGAGACTTAAACTAGTCTGCCCTTTAACTAGCGTGCTTTTGTAAATTAACTAGGCTTAACTAGATATTGCGAAAAACACACACACACGCACTTCCCCGGCCATTTTCGGGACTGTATATTTTCAGAACTATTCACCTACAACAACTCATAATCATATTTCAATCCATGGTTTCGCAATCCAACATTCGGTTTGAAGATTCAAAGATGATGCAAGGCTAAAACACTCTAGCGATCACCTCCGGATGAATGATTCTTGTAAGATACTTTGTGATTTAATTATATTCGGTTATTTGGGATTGAATTATAACATCTTAAGTTACTTATAATTCAACTTGGGTTTTATCATTTAAACGATTGGTTGTGCACGTCATACTTTGATATCTTGTTGATTTGGTGTTTATCAGTTTGGTTTTTGTTTATGTTCTTGCAAGATATATTTTTTTGTATTGGTGTTAATAGAACCCGTTAAGTGCGGTTTCACAAGTATCACTAGTTTAACTCACTTATAGAGTGACCGTTAATGGTTTTTTAATGAACAAGATTAGTCTATTAATTAACTGTGAAAATCTGAAACCCAAAGTGGTTACTCCTCTTTCCAACGGTTTTCACAACTAAAAAGTAATTTCTTTTTGCATTTGTTTTTCACAATCAAATTCTCTAAATGTAGCTTGACATCGTTTGTTCAACCTAGATTAATAGTTAAATAGCATTTTCCAACAATTTCTTATGAAGATGACCTTATGGGACTAAAGAATGAAATTAAAATAAAAATAAAAATTATGGGGCTAAAGATAAGGGGCCAAAAGTGTAAATGATTTTTAAAGAACCAAAACTGAAAAGGTGAAGGACAAAATTGTAAGTAATCTTTAAATAACCATAAACGTTCGTGGAGGATTATGCCTAAAAGGGCATATTTGTGCTCTTAAAAATTGTTAACCACATGCATTAAGTATCAACAGTACTTAAAATTTAATCTAAGAAGTCTTTATGTTATACATATAATATAGTTGGATGATCTCTTATTAATTTGTGTTGTGAATTTAACATACACACCTATACTCGGTCTCTCTGTCTGCATACACATACATGCATGCATTTATATATAGATATAAGTGGATAGATGTATTCTTTTAAGTAGGGCCCCCCTAGTCCCATCCCCTACACAAACACTAGTTTGTGACTTATGAGTATACAAAATACATCCACACATGTGTATTTAAAGAAAAAACATATTTGAAGTGGTTCTAACTTTTAATTAGAGTAAAAAAAACATTACCAACATTTTAACCAAGTTTAATTAGAGAGATAGATATGATATATAGATGCAGTGGGTCAGAAGAAGCATGCAAACATTAAGGCATGGTACTGTCACTTTGTGTTTGTACATGTATATATGATCTAACCTTTTGTTCTCTCTAGGACCACCTTTATAACATATTCCCCAAACACCAGAGAACCACTGTTTACTTGTCCCACCCTTTATCAACTCAAGCATACCCTCTCTTGATATAAATATCACACCTTTCTTGCATCAAAAAGCACCATAAAACACACACACACACTACATAGTACACCTTTATTGCACCATCAAAAGCACAAACTAGCTACTACTATACAAATACTTGCATGCTAGATTAATCTTAAAAAGGAATTTCATAACAAAAAGAAGAAAGAATTGAAGGTGGTAGCTAGCATGGACTGGAATGATATGAATCCCAGACCGTTGATTATTCCTCGACCTGCAGTGCAAAGCTCGTTTGCATTTCGTTACAACTATAACAATGATCACTATGCCTACCCACCTGGTAAGTCGATTCTCGCTCCCTAAATTTACTCTATCATATATTATGTGTGTCCTTTTGTTAATCCTGTAACTAAATTCTTTTATTATTGTTTTATTTTATTGGTTTATAATTTCCTTAGTTAATTTATTCAAAGGTTGCATATTTATGGAAATTAACTCAAGGTCTTCAAAATTAAGCTTAGTTTCATAGTCTCTTGACTTTATCTTTAGTTTCCATATAAATTACTAGTTGATTTGATCTACATTAATTTCTTGGAGTGTGTAAGATAGCATACATATATGTAGAGGTGTACAAAAAAACCGGTTTGGGACCGGTTTTAGGCAAACCTAACCGAACTGGTTTGGGTTTAAAACTGGTTTCACCCAAACCGGTTCCCAACCCGACCCAAACCGTCAGTTTCAGGACCGGTTCCCCTTAAGATCTACCAAACTGGTTTTAAAACCGAACCGGTTTGAGAAAAACCGGTTTATAAACCGAACCGAACCGACGTGACCAGGTCGGCCTATCTTGTGTCTAAACCGGTTTATAAACCGAACCGGTTTGAGTCAAACCGGTTTTGACCAGCCATTGACCAAAACCGGTTCGGTTTATAAATCGGTTCGGTTTGGGTTTAAAACCGGTTTTGTACACCTCTACATATATGTATAATTTCAAAATTACTTCTTGAGCATACCCGAGTCGATCTATGTGAATCAAGAGCTTGTTCTACACAATGATTTACATGCATATACTAACACATTTATATATATGTGTGTTTCCTTTTAAGTGTCAAGAAAATGGAGAGCAAACAAACCATGCTAGGTTTATCATAAAATATCGATAATTTAACTGGTTTTGTATTAAGCCGTTCCTCTATACACATTATATACCAAATCTAAACATAAACATCACTTAAAAAGAACTTAGTATCTTGCACGCATGCGCATGGTCTATACTCACTAGTTTTCCATATGTTAGAAGACTCGTTGCGATACATACAAAATTATTTTCGAATAACGACTTATTTAAATTAGAAAGTGAAAATGTGGTTAATTTTTGGCATTGAATTATATAAAGATCTTATGTTATGGTCCTTCCACACAATCAATATTTTCACAATGGCTAACATAACAGCCTCAAAATATGTGTTAATAACTGTCCATTAGGAATATTTAACAGACATATATATAACGATACAAATAATGCAAGAATAGAAGAGATGAAGCATCAAATGATGCAGGCGCCATTAGCGATGATGGAAGTGAACCAAAACGAGTATGAAAACAACAATCTAGACAAGAAGAAAAGGCTAACAAGTGAGCAGTTAGAGGCACTGGAGAACACTTTCCAAGATGTGAAGAAACTTGACACTGATACAAAGATGAAGCTAGCCCATGACCTCGGTTTGCAGCCCAGACAGATTGCGGTGTGGTTCCAGAACCGACGTGCACGATGGAAGAATAAACAACTCGAGTGCTTGTATGACACCCTTAAACAAGAGTTTGATGTTGTCTCTAGGGAGAAACAAAAGCTTCAAGAAGAGGTACTAATTGATCAAATCATTCAACTGTATTGTATAATATTGTATTGATATAAAAACTACAAAAACTGTTCTAATATATTTTGGATCCCTTAAAGGTGTTAGCATTGAGAACCATACTACATGAACAAGTTAGCAAGAGACAAGGGGCGGGGTCTAGCGCGGGGTACACCTACAAGTCCGGTACTGAAGATACTGTTGAGAGCACATCCGCAGCTGCCAACAATCAGCTGACACTCAGTCAACATCAGCCTGTTGGAGCCATGATTGCCGCTGACAGCAACTATACGATGAACTATGATCCGGCCCCTTCGGCACCTATGCCATCTTACTCTAACTGGCCAGTTTTTTCGTCTTATCCATAAATTCCTAGATCTAGGAGCTAGCTTTTCGTTTACGAGATCATCAAATAACAGTTTTTTAGTTTTGTTATAGCAAGTAGAATTTAAGAAAACGTTATTAGATAAGAGTTGTTATGTATCATGATACTCGTTTCTGATGTGTTATTTACGTATCTGACCCTTGAGTGACATCAATTCACTAACAATGACTGTTAGTATATCTTGTGGAGGAAACTAATACTCATTACCATAGCATTAAACCTTTTCAAGCACACAAAGGATTTAGGATTCTATTCGATTTCTAGGCGAAGGTTAAAGAACCGAATTTGAACCCCGAACCCGAATCACTCCTAATATATAATTGGTTCTAGGGTTGAAAAAGAGCCAAGCTAAGCCAGGTTAGGCTAAGGCTCGGCTAGTTTTTTTCAACGAGCTAAATTGTACGTTGAACTTGAGCTCGACTTGTGAAATACTCGAGCCAGCTCATTTGTTTAAGAAAAAAATAATAAAATAATTTTATATGCTTACACATGTGTAAATAAAAAGAAAAAAATATATATTTATAACATTCACATAATGCACAATTAACAAACTACAAAATATATGATTTATATATATAGAGTTAGGTTAAAATAAAAACTCACTTGAGTTGTGAAAACTCTAGAAACTCATTTTAACCACATGTTTTTAATTAAAATTTAAATCTTGTGGTCTACAATTAAAGTTAATAAAAAATGTAAACATATATATAAAATTTTCTCTCTCCTGAAAACATATATAAAAATTAGTAAAAAATGTTAAAAAATAGCAAAAAAAATGTTTTTTTGATTTTTTGATGTTTTGTATTAAATGTAACAACATATATTACAGGTGTAACAAAAAAAAACGATGTTACATAGGGTTTTCACAACTCAAGTAGGTTTTCATTTTATACTTCCCCTATATATATATATATATATATATATATATATATATATGGGTTAGGTTATAATAGGAATTATACTTTTTGTAGGAAGGATAAAAAGTAATCTTATCCATTGATTTTGAATATGGAGGGTTGAGATTAATTTAGGGGGAGATCAAGTGTGAACACAAGATAAAGGGCATAAAAGGAATAACACATTTGTTGACTTTCTCTCTCCACATGCAAGGCACATGCCAAATTCCCCCATCATCTTAAAACGTCCATAACTTTTTTTTACGACGTTTTTATTGAAAAACAAATTCACCATAATAACGAGTGTCTTTTTATCTTTTATATGAGTACCATATGTAATATAAAAATTAAAAAAAAAATTAGTGGGTTTTTTACAAATTGTGTTTTACCGAATTGTGTTTTACAAAATTGTGTTATACAATAGTATTTTTCATTGTGTTTTTTTTTTCATTGTATTTTTTCCATTGTGTTATTTACATTGTGTCATACAATTGTGTTTTTATCATTATGTTTTTTTTTTCATAATGTATTTTTCCATTGTGTTTTTTCGTACTTTTCCGACGAGGTGGTGGCGGTGGGTGACGGTTGTGGTGGCGGTGGGCAGTGGAGTGGTGGTGGTTGTAAGAGATGAGTGAAGATGTAATTGGGTTTTATGTAAGTGGGTTTTTGAAATTAATTTAAGTGGGTTTTGATATTAAAGTATTAGACTAAAATACCCTCCTTCCTAGCCTTCTTAGGAAAATCAAACTTCTTAATTGAACCTAACCCATATATATATATATATATATATATATATATATATATATATATATATATATATATTTCAAAACTTGGGTTATACTTTTGGGTTATAACTGATATATATTGAAAATGGGCTTTATTTAAACGAGCCAACAAGCCAGCTAAACGCTAACCAGCCGAGGTTGATTGGCTCGGCCTTAATTGGCTTGTTTACAAAACCAAACCGAGCTGGCCTGGCTCGGCTCATTTACAAACAAGTCGATTTCGTGCAAGCCAAAAGCCATGTGCTTCTTGAAAAGCCGTAGTAGTTCTACATAACGAAACTAAAAAACAAAACTATCCAACCTAACCGTGGTAGAAACATAAACTCTCTACATTCTGTACATGCAACACCATGTTCCATATATCCTCCTGCCCTATTTTCCTGCTTGTTTTGACATGTTTTCTCTAACTACGAACTGCTACAAAACTCAAGAAATCCCATGAACTCATGATTATGGATCATCCTGATGCTTTTGTCCACACCAATGACCCCTGCGCATTGATCCGAGTTTATCATATTTTACATCTTCTCAAGCATAAAGCCAACAAAAGCGGATTTCGAAAGTTACCCATTGTAAGAGCACTGACAAAGATGACTGCCGAAAGAATGAATACTATAAGTGAAGCTCTCTGCAGAAATGCAATAAGTCTTCTTATGAAGAACTGACCCCAGAAGCCAGCCATAACGGATACCGCCATCAAATATAAAGCTAAAAGTCAAAAGGATTCAACGTGAGCGGGTCAACTTTGGCAGTTTTTTTTTTCTAATCTCAAACGAGTCAAACAAAAAATAAAAGTCCATATTTTTAATGGATACATAATTGAAGCATTATTATCTAACAAAAACTGAAAGTGGACCGAAAGTAATGTTTGCGGATTGAAATTAAATGGTGATGAAGATTATACCATGAGGAATCGGGAACCGCTTCAGAAGGTAAAACTCGACCACAGATAACGATGACGAAAACATCATCACAAATGTAGCCGTTGCACTTGCAACCTATGCAATATCACATGTTACAACTCTATCATAAATGCTGAGTTTTTATAAATTTTATTGAATTAAAGATGTATACAAGTTGTGTACCTGTGGCATGACACCAATCTCAAGTAAGAGAGGTCCAAGAATGAACCCGCCACCAGACCCCAACAGGCCGCCAACAGTCCCACCCAAGATCCCACAATATGCACAGAACATAAGGTTGGGTGCGGTCCAGTCGATTGCAGCCTCACAAACCGAGTCAGGGTTCCCTGTGTTTTTTCTTTTTCTGCTTTCTTTGTACAACTTAACGCATTCATACCCGAATACAACTAGTGCTATCGGAAACTGCAAGAAACATAATTAAATATGGCTTGAAAAGCATGTACAAACGGGTGACGATTATTGAGATATCATCGTTTGTAACTTCAGATTACCTGTATTATGGTGACTACCCAATATGATGTACTGCATACTATTAAGCCATTCTGCAGGAAAGCACAGTTTTGAAAAGTCAAAGGTTTGACTTATCGAATTCGAATTTATCATAGGTGAGGTTAGTGTTTTAGCTTGAAATACTTCCTAATATATATTATTTCATTATGTTAATGTGGCTATATGATTTTTTCCCTAAAGAGTTACAACTGAAGTCGATTTAAAACAAGAAAGAATATGTTTGACTCTTGAAAGTCAAACTATGCTTTAAATTTTGGATGGAGATGAAAATGAATGCGAAATCGTTACCTTAATGATCTGAAGAGCTAGAAAGGCGGCCCATACGACTATCAGGGCTGTAAGCATCTTCCAGCGTAAATTGAACCGAAAAATTTGCTGCACATTTTGGTAAAACGATAAAAAAGGGATTACACGATTTATTAAGTTGGCTGAAAACGTGAATTGTCAAACAAAAACGAAGTTAACGGTGATCACCATTGGCGTTTTCTCTTCTTTAGGAATCAGTGGCTTGTACGCATCTATTAGCACTAAATATAAAAATAACATAAAAGTCAAAGAATAAGATTCATGGGATATTCATAGGACAAAAAAAAATTCATGGGATATTCATTAGACTTACATTCCCCTCTAGAATTAACGAATTCTTTTGGCCTTTTAACTTCTTTCTGTCATAATATCAAGAACAAAAAGTGCGATCATAATATCAGAAAAGTTTGCATTTTTAACAATCTTTAGATGCTATAATCCAAATCAATATAATCCTTTTCACCTTCATTATTGTCTCTTCCTTCCACATATCAATAGCCTTGAAGAAAGACCTTAAAGATGTCCCTATTAACAATACGTCATTACACGAAAGTGAGTTAATGATTGCCTAATGAATATTTAAGACTCATTTGGTTATAAAAACAAACATCTAAATGAAAAATTCTATCTTTGGTAATTAAAAGGTCTACTCTACAAACAATCGCCGAAACAAGATAATTAATAATATTATAACAAGCAATTCTCTGTTTGTCGGCCGTTCAAAAAAAATTACTATTATAACAAAAGAAACTTTACCTGAAAACAAGAGAATGATGAGAATAGTGATGAGCCAATAAGGGAAAACAACACTAAGAGTCACACCAAGAGTGATTCCAAGCATGAGCATAGGCTGAAACAGGAGTGCTAAATCATAGTCAATGATTGGTACTTCTCTGTATGGATGTGGTATCCTTAGATTGTACCAAACTGATGATGCTGATGCCCCCATTATCATACCTTCAACACAACCCACATCATATTTCAATCATAAACTCAAATCAAAGCCAATATTTAACCCTCAAAATACCCAAGTTAGAAACTAGGGGAAAGTTAACGTCTATGCGGTCGATATCGCCGATATATGGTAAAATATCGGCGATATTGACCGATATCGGAGCAACATTTGACCAATATATAATTGTTTTAAGCCTTGTTTATCAATTTTTAGTGTTCAGTGTTAGTGTTTTAAGTGTTAATCAGTTCCTACCTGCTACGATTGTTAGTGTTTTGCAAGTTGCAAAAGGTTAATTTGCTAATGGTAAGAGAGTATACTGAATTATCAGTGTTAAATTCAATGTTGCAAAAGTCGCTAGGCGGACCTTAGGTGGCCGACTGGGGAGTTAGGAGTAGTCGGAGTACTCAGAGAGTACTCGGACATGGTAATTATAATGAAAATTAATTTTTGGACATTATATATTTGCCAAAATAAGCATGATTCACATAAAGGGTACTCTAGCTGACTCAGCAACTTTTGAATGACTTTTAACTGACTTTTAGAGAACCATAGCCTGCCTAGCCCGACTTTTGACCACCTAGCCCGACATTTTGTCCGACATTTTACCGACTTTTAGAAATTCCTAGCCCGACTAGCCCGACTTTTGACCGCCTTCGACTAATCTAAGCCGACTTGGAAAAAGTCTCCAAGGTAGGGGCCGAGGACCGACTAGTCGGCCTTGGAATCCGACTTTTACAACACTGGTTAAATTTCAATATATATGAATTTTAAATGATACTAAAATTACCGATATCTTACTGCGATAACTGATATCTCAGATATCCGTACTTGACCGATATCCGATACTTTTCCGCATTAACTGTTTAACTTAACGCGCACAAACTAAAAAGTTACACAAAACATGCAAATCAAATAGTGTAATTATATAAAGTAGTTGTTTTGTACAGTATACATGAATCAATTTTGATGAAACTGAATCAATCAAGAAACAGAGTAACATAAACCTAATTCTGTTTTCAGTACTTGTACCAAACTGATGATGATGATGATGATGATGCCTCCAATATCATACATTCAAATTCAATACAACCCACATCAAATTTCAATCATAAACTCAAAATTAAGTCAAAATTCACCCCAAAAATACCCAAATAATTAAAAAAATAAGGATCAATTTTAATGAAATTGAATCAATCAAGAAACAGAGTAACAAAAAGCCAACGCAACCCACATCAAATTTCAATCATAAACTCAAAATTAAGTCAAAACTCACCCCAAAATACCCAAATTAGAACCTAAAATGATCAATTTTGATAAATGTGATCAACCAAGAAACAGAGTAACAAAAACCCAATTCTGTTTTCAGTAATTCAATCATTATCATACCCAATAAGTCAATAACAAATAACTCAAAACCCACCTCCAAAATACCCAAATTTTAAACCTTTGAAATCAATTTTGACAAAATGTGATCAATCAAGAAACAGAGTACCAAAACCCCAATTCAATTTTCACTAATTAACTCCCAAATTGATATGAAAAGAGAAAAAAACATACACTTAGAAAGAGCAGCAGCAGATTTAGCATCAAAACCGATTATTAACGTAAGCATGGGCACGAAAATGCCGCCGCCACCGACACCGCCAACCGTTCCAAAAGCAGAGCCCAAGAACCCAATTACAGTTGCCAACACAAGTCTCCAATTCAACTCCAATTCCTGTATTAATTAAATCCCAAAATCAATTCAAAATAATGTGAATTAATGATACAATGAGGAAACTTACGGGCCAGATTTTGTCGTCGGGTTGTTTGGGATTTGGGGAAGAATGGAGGAGTGGTTTGTGGGTTTTGTGAATGATGTAGACGGTGAGGATGACAACCGAAAAGACGATTGATAGACCGAAAACGAACCCGCGTGTCGCCATTGATGGATTGATTGTTGGTGTGTGGAGATGTAAGCTTTGGGGTTTTGAATATTAATGGCTTCAATTTATGGAGGTGAGGAGGAAGAAGATGAAGAGCGGTGCTCACGTGTGATTCAAATATGGGAAAGTAATAATAATAATAATAATAATAATAATAATAATAATAATAATAGTAGTAGTAATAACCCGAACAGGGCTGGTACTGATCTTGAATTTTTCATAAATTCGGTACATGTATCGAAAATGTTCGGGTTGGTACCGGTATCTAGAGGTGGACAAATAAATCGGTTAACTGAGCCGACCCGAAAATTGAACTGAAACCGAATCGGTTTGAAACCGATTGTGTAGAAACCCATTTGGAACCGATTGAAACCGTAGGTTTGGAATCGGTTTGTAATTTTCTCCATCAAAACCGGTTCCAAACCAGTTAACTGAACCGAAACCGGTCAAACCCCGAACCGTAATCGATCAAAACCCGAACCGAAACCGATCATACCATGGTAAGAAACCGGTTTCAGCCCGAACCGAAACCAATCATAAACCGGTTTTGACTTTCCTTGACCAAACCGAACCGGTTTTGAGTTTTAAACCGATTTGTGCATCTCTACCGGTATCGTAGACAACATTCGGTAAATACCAGTACAGATTAAAATTTTCTCAATTCTGATTTCTTTTAGAAACTTGATGCTGGCACTGAAATGCTCGTTTACTACCGATATAAACTACCGATATCATTTGCTCGGCCCCTAGTTTTAATAATCTTAGCGTTTCCCAACTTAGAATATTCTTATCGTCATCGCTCCCAACCACCATTTATCATCAAGAGTCTCTCCGTTACTAGAAGATCAAGATTAAATATTTTGTTTTTATTTGAATTGAAGTTTCTGATTTTATCTTTATTTGGTTTTTAAGTTGAACTATGATTATCATCTATAAGCTGAGATCTAGGATTTATTGTTATTACTTATTGTTATTAAGAGCATCTATAAGTTGAGACCTTTGGTGTTTGTGAATATATATGTTAAAAAAATGGCGTTTTTTTTTCTCTATCAGTTTAGGAATTATTTGGTAGTCTCTTTAAAGACTATTAAGAGTCATTTTTGAGAATTTTCCTATTTTTAAGTTGTCAATTATGTGTAAGTGATTGTATACACATGTTAAAGGGTGTTTATTGTTGGAAAATTTAGTAAAATGTGTTTTACTAATATAATAATGAATGACATATATAATGAGTGGTTAGTGTAAATAATGCTATTTTACTAATTATGTTATGACTACTACTGTCTTGTCTTCAAATTGATGGTTTATATGACCTATTTTTTTGAACGGCCAACAAAAGCAAATTTATAAAATAAAAAACGACAAGTATAAGCCAAATAGACTAGCAAGACACTAGTCAACACAACCCCCAACAACAATTACACTTTAAACCTACACCAATCCTCCCATGACAAAAGAGGTCTTCCGGATCTATTTTTAACCCAAAGATAATATTGCTCACAAGACCACCCGCAGTCGCCACCAAACCGTTGAACACAATGTCATTGCGGGCGTTCCATAAACACCACACCGAGACCAAACAAACCGCATGGAAATGCTTTTAATAGGTTCATATGACCTATTAAAAGCATTTCATAAGAGCTCAAGAGTCTTTTTTATTACAATTTAATATGCCAATTAACTCTTGTTTATGGCATCCCGGTGTAATCTCGGGCGCATGGCCTTTTTCGACAGTATATGCTGTTTCGGCTGTTGTATCATGGGAGGCAGACGAACTCTTTAATAGAGACCCGGAATCTGTTTTAAGGAACTCTGTAACATCCTAAAATTTTAATGATGAATAAAGGAAGTTATGTTTAGTGATTTCGCGTAATTGATTAATGTCGGGGAAGGAGCGGGTCTTGGACTTGGATTAATTGAGATGGGTTAAATGAGAATGGGATTTCAGGGATATAAATACCCCCAAAATCCCAAAATATCTTCATTTACATCTATTTCTTCACACACTCAAAACACACACATTCTAACCGATCAAGATTCGAAGCCGAGACCCGAGATTTTGTTGATAGATCTGAGTTGGTAAGGTAAGAACAAATCCAACAAAGCTAATATTACTGAAAATGGTTAGGATTGGATGGGTTAACCGGACCCGAATCCCAAACTGCCCAAATCGGACCCCTAAAACGTCGATTTTAGGCCGATTTGATGGTTGGGATTTGTAGGCGCCGATCATACGATTCCGTGGGTACCAAAATCGAGTTATTTGGCTAAGAAACGAAGGATTTATGGGCAAACAGATCTGCAGCGCGATAACTTCGCCTGCAAGATTAAGTTCGCCTGATGAACTTCGCCTTCAAGCGTAACTTCGCCTTCAAGCGTAACTTCGCCTAAGGATAACTTCGCCTGAAGCCAAGTTCGCCTAAGGGTAACTTCGCCTGAAGTCAAGTTCGCCTAAGGGTAACTTCGCCTGAAGCCAAGTTCGCCTAAGGGTAACTTCGCCTGAAGCCAAGTTCGCCTAAGGTTTAACTTCGCCTGAAGCCAAGTTCGCCCGAGGTTTAACTTCGCCTGAAGTGAAGTTCGTTTAGAAAATAAATTAAAAAAATCTAATGAAAAATGTGTTAAGACAGTTAATGGAAATAAAATTTTTCCAAGCTGACCTAGCAGCTCGACCCCAGCCAGGGGCTCTGCCCCTTGGACCCCGCTAGGGGCTGCCGCCCCTAGACCCCGCTGCCAGGGGCGCTGCCCCCGGACCCCCGTTCGTTGTGGGTAGTAATTAAGACTGGAAAGATGTTATAAGTAGAGATAGTTAAATTGATATGTATACTTGTTATACAGTCAGCCGTGCACAACTGAAGAAAGGGATTACGATCAACGGAGAACGTAACCGTGTTCAGGTGAGTTTCTAGCCCCATTTATGTGTTATGTTTTCGGGACTGTGTGCATACTCAACATGTTTGTTAATACACTTATCCTAAGAGATAAGTGTATGCCTTATGTGGATAATGTGAAATGTATGAATGATTGCTTGATGGTATGTGAACGATCTTAGGATATTGCACGTATTGTCAGGTTGTAACGCTATGTATAAGGTAAGTATGTTATATATGTTTATGTGTATGAACATAATAGAGATAATAGAAGAAATAAATGATAATGTATGGTTGTATGGTTACGAAAAGGGTACCGAGCCCTAATAATACTCGAGGTATGATGTATGGTTGTATGGTTACGAAAAGGGTACCGAGCCCTAATAATACTCGAGGTATGATGTATGGTTGTATGGTTACGAAAAGGGTACCGAGCCCTAATAATACTCGAGGTATGATGTATGGTTGTATGGTAACGAAGAGGGAATCGAACCCTACTAATATTCGAGAACTAGGGAACCGAACCCTACTAATATTCGAGGAAAGAGGGTACCGAGCCCTAATAATACTCGAGGAAAGAGGGTACCGAGCCCTAATAATACTCAAGGAATGTAGGGCGTAATGCTCTTTATAACATAAGATATGAAAGTAAGTTAATACAAAAGAAAGTAAGAAAGTATGAAAGTAAGAAAGTATGAAAGTAAGAAAGTATGAATGTATGAAAGTATGAAAGTATGAAAGTATAAAAGTATGAATGAAAGAACATAATGTTATGTGAATGGTATGATTATGTGATTATTTAGAACTCACTCAGCGTAGCTGACTTTTAGTATGCACGCAGGTGAGTAGGATGAGGCAGCTCGCTTGAGGAGACACATGGCACTGAACAAGAATCTGGCATCTGAAGACCTATGATGTGTTAATTTTAATGCTTTAATGTGAAGGACAATAAATGTTTTGAGACAAGTTATGAATTATGTAAAGTTTTATGAAAGTTTTATATTCCGCGTAAATGTTTTAAATTAACTCTGATATTTAGAACTGTGTTTATGAGTAAATCCAACACGTAAGTAGGGTTACCGGTAACGGGGCCTTACAAGTTGGTATCAGAGCAAAGTTCGAGAGATTTAAGCATCCTACATGCTTAGACTCGAACAGAGTATGGGATATAAGTAAGAAATGAAAGAAGATGTCAGTCCAAGAATGCCATGTGTCGCTCAAGCAAGATTAGTAAAGGTAAATTGTATGATTAAATGATATATGTTAATGAGAAAGAAAATATATGTGAACAAAAGGGATAGGAATAATTGATTGTTGATTTGACTAATTGCTTAAGTAGAACCAGCACAAATAGACTCATAAAGGGAAGTGTATAGGACACGGAAAGCAATGTGATCAGCTAATCACAGCTGGCCACTGTTATTACCTGTTAGCCTTGCTATCCTTGTACTAAATAGTTCCTTGAGTGATGATGTTTGTGTTTTCCCCTTAGAATACAATGGCTGGAGCTGGAGACATTGTTGGAGCTGGAGGTCGCACTGGACGACGTGGTAGGCCTCGTCGTGTCCAGCAACCTTCGGTTGAGACAGCTTCCAACACCGAAGCTGAAGGAAGCGCAGCTGGAATAAACCCGGAGAACAATGAAGGAGTTCAACTGGATCCCGCCATTCAAGCAGCTATTGTTCAAGCTGTGGCCACTGCTGTGAAGAATATTACCCCGGGAAGGTCTGCTGGAAGCCGTGAAAGAACTGTTGAAGGGGCAGGTGGTAATGGTAGAAAGGATGACGAGAGGGAAAGGGGTGACTCAAGTGAGGTAAGGTCTGTAAAAGACGATGATAGGAAGAGGGGCCGAGGCGGTTGCAACTATAAGTCCTTCAAAGGTTGTGACCCGCCTAAGCTGACTGGTTTAGGAGACGCGATCGCTACCCTTCAGTGGATAACCGCCATGGATAAGGTTATCCGCATTAGCGAGTGCCGTCCCGATCAAGCTGTCGGTTATGCCACCCAATCGTTTGAGGATGAGGCTATGTATTGGTGGGAGAGTGTGGAGCAGAGGAAGACCCGAGAAGAGATCAAAGAGATGAGGTGGGACGATCTGAAGGAGTTAGTAATGAAGAAGTTCTGTGCTGACGCCGAGGTTGAAAGGGCGGAAATGAAGTTCCTAAACTTGAAAGCTGGGACGATGACACATCGTGAGTACACTACAGAATTCAACCGAATGTCTAGGTTGGTACCCGATATGGTCAGCACTGAGGCTAAGAGAATCAAGTGTTATGTGAGGGGATTACCACAGAGAATCCGCATGTTAGTCAGGACAAGTAAACCTGCTACTTTCGATTCTGCTGTTGAGCTCGCAGAAATGGTCTATGCAGACCTGGCTGCGGATGATGTAGTGGTGGGAGATGAGAAGAAAGAGAAGAAATGGGTCGCTTCTGCTAAACGACCCGGTACCCAGATGTGGAACCCTAAGAACAAACAGCCGAGAGTTTGGGAGAACAGGTCGTGCAAGACTTGTGGCAAGGCGCACAGTGGTGAGTGTAGGTGGGGAAAGGGTTCGGATACATGTCACAAGTGTGGAAAGATACATGCCGGAGGATGTAGACTTGGGTCGAATGTTTGCTACAAGTGTGGGAAGGCAGGTCATTATGCTCATGAGTGCAGTTCTAAGCCTGCATGCTACAAGTGTGGTAAGATGGGTCATTTTGCTAGGGAGTGTACCGAGAGTGAAGCTGGAGGTAGTAGAAGGAAGGATGCCGATCAAGCTGGGCCAAGAACTAAAGCCTACATGCTGACCCAAGAGCAAGCCAAGCAGATTCCTGATGTTGTGACCGGTACGTTCCTAGTAAACGGCATTTCTGCTTTAGTATTATTTGATTCTGGTGCGAATAGAAGTTTTGTAGGTACGACATTTAGTAAACTCGCTAAAATGAAAGGCTGCCGAGTGTCTGAAACTTTTGTAGTAGAAACCGCTAGTGACACTTCGGTTAAAATAACAAAAATGGTTAAGGACTGTAAGATAGAATTGGAAGGACATGAGTTCCCGATTACCTTGTACGTTATGACCTTGGGAGGGTTCGATGTGGTTTTGGGTATGGATTGGTTGTCTGAGTTTGAGGCTCAGATAGTATGTAAGAGTAGGATTATAAGGTTAAAGTCATTGGATGGTAGCGCGGTAACGGTCTATGGTGATAAGGAAAGTTCTGGGCTCAATGTCATTTCGATGATGAAAGCCGAGGGTTTGCTAAGGCTAGGGTGTTGTGCCTACCTGGCGTATGTCGTCAACGCTACGGCCGAGACGAAAGAAATGAAAGATGTTCCTATTGTGCGCGACTACCCAGAAGTATTCCCTGAGGATCTTCGGGGTTGCCACCAGAGCGAGAGATAGAGTTTCAGATAGATTTAATACCAGGAGCCCAACCTGTCGCAAAAGCGCCTTACCGTCTAGCACCGTCCGAGATGAAAGAATTGATGTCACAACTGCAAGAACTCCTTGACAAAGGTTTCATAAGACCGAATGTTTCCCCGTGGGGCGCACCAGTATTGTTCGTGAAAAAGAAGGATGGTAGTATGAGGATGTGCATAGACTATCGTGAGTTGAATAAGCTTACGGTAAAGAATAGATATCCGTTGCCAAGGATTGATGATCTGTTTGACCAACTGCAAGGTTCAAGTTGGTTCTCACGAATAGATCTCAGATCAGGCTACCATCAGCTGAAGGTGAAAGAGGCAGACATCCCTAAGACAGCGTTCCGAACGCGGTATGGACACTACGAGTTCCTCGTAATGTCATTCGGTCTAACCAATGCTCCTGCAGCATTTATGGACATGATGAATAGGGTGTGTCGACCGATGTTGGATAAGTCGGTTATCGTCTTCATTGACGATATATTGATTTATTCAAAGAGTGAGTCTGACCATGCCGAGCATCTGAGAGAGGTATTGGAAGTTCCGAAGAAAGAAAGGTTGTACGCCAAGTTTTCGAAATGCGCGTTCTGGTTAAGAGAAGTGCAATTTTTAGGTCACGTGATTAATCCGGAAGGAATTACCGTGGACCCAGCTAAGATTGAAGCGATAACGAATTGGAAGACTCCGCAGAATCCGACTGATATACGAAGTTTCCTAGGGTTAGCTGGCTACTATAGGAGATTCATCGAAGGTTTCTCCAAGATAGCCGCACCGCTGACCGGTATGACCCGAAAGTCGATAGTATTCAGTTGGGGAAAGTTTCAGGAAGAAGCCTTTGAAGAATTGAAGAAGCGGCTCACGCAAGCTCCAATCCTTACTTTGCCCGATGGCGACGAGGATTTCGTTGTTTGTGCTGATGCCTCGCATCAAGGGTTAGGTTGCGTGTTGATGCAACGGGGGAAGGTGATAGCTTACGCGTCTAGACAGTTAAAGGTCCATGAAAGTACTTATCCGACGCATGATCTGGAGTTAGCAGCTGTAGTGCATGCTCTTAAGTACCATCTGGGTGATTGTGGACCGTTTGACCAAGAGTGCTCACTTTCTGCCCATACGAGAGGCCATCTCGTCAGAAACGTTAGCAAGCTTGTTCATCAAGGAAGTTGTAACCAAGCATAGAGTACCGTTATCGATCGTGTCCGATAGAGATACACGGTTTACTTCGAGGTTCTGGAAGAAATTCCATGAAGCTATGGGGACGAGGTTGAACATCGGTACGGCGTATCATCCTCAAACTGATGGACAGTCCGAAAGGACGATCCAAACCCTTGAGGATATGCTACGTGCTTGTGTTTTAGATTTTGGTGGAAGTTGGGATAATCATCTGCATCTGGCAGAGTTCTCCTATAACAACAGTTACCATTCAAGTATTGGTATGCCACCGTTTGAGATGCTTTACGGTAGACGATGTAGAACCCCGGTGTGTTGGGGCGAGATTGGTCAGAAAGAAATGGGAAGCCTAGAAGTAGTTCAAGAAACGTCTTCAAAGCTCGATCAGATCAAAGCAAGATTGAAAGCCGCGCAAGACAGACAAAAGTCTTATGCAGATAAGCGGCGACGACCAATTGAGTTTAGCATGGGTGACTATGTGATGCTCAAGGTCTCGCCTTGGAAAGGAATTATCCGTTTTAGGAAAAGAGGAAAGTTGAGTCCGAGGTACATTGGACCGTTCAAGATTGTAGGTCGTGTGGGTGAAGTAGCTTATAAACTGGATTTACCCGATGAGTTAGAAGGAATTCATTCAACCTTCCATGTTTCTCATCTGAGGAAGTGTCTAGCTGATGACACGTCTCACGTGCCATTAATGGACATTGAGGTTGATGAACAATTGAACTACATCGAGCAACCGATAGAGATCGTTGATCGCAAGGAGAAGCAGCTTCGTCACAAGATTATTCCTTTGGTAAAAGTAATATGGAAACACCGCAAGGGATCAGATGCTACTTGGGAAGCCGAGGATGAGATGCGCAAGTTTTACCCTAGTTTGTTTATGTAATAGTTAGGTTTCGGGGACGAAACCTCTTTAAGGGGGGAAGACTTGTAACATCCTAAAATTTTAATGATGAATAAAGGAAGTTATGTTTAGTGATTTCGCGTAATTGATTAATGTCGGGGAAGGAGCGGGTCTTGGACTTGGATTAATTGAGATGGGTTAAATGAGAATGGGATTTCAGGGATATAAATACCCCCAAAATCCCAAAATATCTTCATTTACATCTATTTCTTCACACACTCAAAACACACACATTCTAACCGATCAAGATTCGAAGCCGAGACCCGAGATTTTGTTGATAGATCTGAGTTGGTAAGGTAAGAACAAATCCAACAAAGCTAATATTACTGAAAATGGTTAGGATTGGATGGGTTAACCGGACCCGAATCCCAAACTGCCCAAATCGGACCCCTAAAACGTCGATTTTAGGCCGATTTGATGGTTGGGATTTGTAGGCGCCGATCATACGATTCCGTGGGTACCAAAATCGAGTTATTTGGCTAAGAAACGAAGGATTTATGGGCAAACAGATCTGCAGCGCGATAACTTCGCCTGCAAGATTAAGTTCGCCTGATGAACTTCGCCTTCAAGCGTAACTTCGCCTTCAAGCGTAACTTCGCCTAAGGATAACTTCGCCTGAAGCCAAGTTCGCCTAAGGGTAACTTCGCCTGAAGCCAAGTTCGCCTAAGGGTAACTTCGCCTGAAGCCAAGTTCGCCTAAGGGTAACTTCGCCTGAAGCCAAGTTCGCCTAAGGTTTAACTTCGCCTGAAGCCAAGTTCGCCCGAGGTTTAACTTCGCCTGAAGTGAAGTTCGTTTAGAAAATAAATTAAAAAAATCTAATGAAAAATGTGTTAAGACAGTTAATGGAAATAAAATTTTTCCAAGCTGACCTAGCAGCTCGACCCCAGCCAGGGGCTCTGCCCCTTGGACCCCGCTAGGGGCTGCCGCCCCTAGACCCCGCTGCCAGGGGCGCTGCCCCCGGACCCCCGTTCGTTGTGGGTAGTAATTAAGACTGGAAAGATGTTATAAGTAGAGATAGTTAAATTGATATGTATACTTGTTATACAGTCAGCCGTGCACAACTGAAGAAAGGGATTACGATCAACGGAGAACGTAACCGTGTTCAGGTGAGTTTCTAGCCCCATTTATGTGTTATGTTTTCGGGACTGTGTGCATACTCAACATGTTTGTTAATACACTTATCCTAAGAGATAAGTGTATGCCTTATGAGGATAATGTGAAATGTATGAATGATTGCTTGATGGTACGTGAACGATCTTAGGATATTGCACGTATTGTCAGGTTGTAACGCTATGTATAAGGTAAGTATGTTATATATGTTTATGTGTATGAACATAATAGAGATAATAGAAGAAATAAATGATGATGTATGGTTGTATGGTTACGAAAAGGGTACCGAGCCCTAATAATACTCGAGGTATGATGTATGGTTGTATGGTTACGAAAAGGGTACCGAGCCCTAATAATACTCGAGGTATGATCTATGGTTGTATGGTAACGAAGAGGGAATCGAACCCTACTAATATTCGAGAACTAGGGAACCGAACCCTACTAATATTCGAGGAAAGAGGGTACCGAGCCCTAATAATACTCGAGGAAAGAGGGTACCGAGCCCTAATAATACTCGAGGAAAGAGGGTACCGAGCCCTAATAATACTCGAGGAATGTAGGGCGTAATGCTCTTTATAACATAATATATGAAAGTAAGTTAATACAAAAGAAAGTAAGAAAGTATGAAAGTATAAAAGTATGAATGAAAGAACATAATGTTATGTGAATGGTATGATTATGTGATTATCTAGAACTCACTCAGCGTAGCTGACTTTTAGTATGCACGCAGGTGAGTAGGATGAGGCAGCTCGCTTGAGGAGACACATGGCACTGAACAAGAATCTGGCATCTGAAGACCTATGATGTGTTAATTTTAATGCTTTAATGTGAAGGACAATAAATGTTTTGAGACAAGTTATGAATTATGTAAAGTTTTATGAAAGTTTTATATTCCGCGTAAATGTTTTAAATTAACTCTGATATTTAGAACTGTGTTTATGAGTAAATCCAACACATAAGTAGGGTTACCGGTAACGAGGCCTTACAAACTCGTGGTTATACATTAACACCGCTTTTATAATAGTTTGGCATATTTAGACTTACGGTGTTAAATCATTAACACAACTTTACATGTTTCGATGCACATGTTTGCCACTCGCCTTATGGTATACATGTCGTGTACTAGTAACTTATAATGCATCTTAGAATTTTAATCCTTCTTAGCTTAATCATGCATCCTATAATATGTTTTATTTTGTATATGATTATTAGGATGATGCCATGTGTTATTTACGGAGATGATTTCATGAAATAATAATTTAGTTTAAATGATAGAGTTACTAATACTTTTTTAGTGTTTTAAAACCGGTTCAAACGGATCGGTTGAACCAGTTAAACTGGATTTCGCACAGCAGGCCGGTATTTTGAGCCAGGTATTTTTGGCCGGTTTGCTAGAACATCGTACCCGTGGTTTTTTCTAAAATATCGGTTTTTACCGGTAAACCGGTTTTATGTCCAAGAAATTTTTGATATTTGCGACTTATATTTTATCAAAATTACCTTTAACCCAACAATTAATATTCAAATGTGTAAACATTAGGACTGTTTTTTTTTAAATTGAGTGATTTTGTATTATTTTTTTAATATGAATTAACTTTTGGATTATTTTTTGTTATGAAATTATTTACTTTTGGGTTATTTTTGGAGTTAAAGTTGTATTTATAGGAAATTATAAGGTAAACTATTCAACCAGTTGAACCTCCCGATATAACCCGGTTCAACTAGTTAGACCATTTTTTAACGCAATCCGATACGAGTAAAAAACCGGTTTTTAAAACATTGCTTTTTCTTATAATAAAACCACTTAAGATTTTTACTATTATTCTATGATTATGAACCTTGATAATTCTTTAATTGGAATGACCTTATGGTGATGATTGATGTGTAGAAATGAAAACGAAATAGAAAGAATTATTTTTGAGTGAATTTCTAAATGAATCATTTTGAGTGAATAAAGAAATAGTGTTTGTATGGTCATAATTCGTTATCTAGTCATTTCACTGTTCCTAAAATATCATCATCATCGTACTCAGTATATCCCACCAATAGCAAAGCTATAGTAGGGTCTGAGGAGGGTAAGATGTAGACAGCCTTACGTCTACCCCATAAGGATAGAGAGGCTGCTTCCGGTGAGACCCCCGGCTCGATAGTAGTTTTGCATCAAGCCTTGGACATAAGGCACATAGCACTAAATCATCGGGACACCGGCTGATCGATGCATGTACCCTTGTCTTTCGGCTATCAACGCCACTACATGATGCCTGATTAACCGTCCGTCACTTTTAACGTTATTTTCACGAGATTAGTAAAATAACGTCAAAATTAGTGCAATTTCACTTTTGCCCACCCGAGGGTTCACACATATATACATCATATGTGCGTACCGCAAGCAGGGCTAACTGTTCCTAAAATATCCTAAACTAATTTCATCCACCTTTGTTTTTTCTAAATTTTAATTACATTTCATCGTTCACCTACATCACCTCCACCACCCTACCACCACCGCCCACTGTCACCCCACCACTACTCATTGTCACCTCCACCGCCACCAATCACCTCGTCCATTTCCACCCACCATCGCAACCAGCGCCCGCCACCACAACCAGCACCACCCATTCCCACCACCACCATCCACCATTATTGCATGTCGCCACCACCGCCAACCACCATCACTGACCACTATCGCCACTCCCACCACCACAACCATCACCCACTACCACAACTGCTACTCACTAACATTTTTATTTTTATTTCTTTGTCTTTTTTTTGTTTACCAAACAACAGAAAGTAATGATTCGTTTAATTACCGCACGGTCACCATAAATCTCGACGGAATGATAATTATCAATTTCATTCTTTTGTCAATTTTATTACCTCGTTCATTCCATTACTTGATTATTATTTGACGAGTTTAACTTTTCTTGACAATTATCATTAGTAGGGCTGTAAACGAACCGAACAAAACTAGGCATTGTTCATGTTCGTCCATTAAGTTTTTATTGGACAATCAAACTGTCCTGAACACGTAAAAAAAAATATCGTGTTCTTGTTCGTTCATTCGTTAAGATAATACTTTTGTTTGTTCATTCTTTATTTCATAAACGGACACAAATTAACAAATGAACACATAATTACTTAGAAAATAAAAATCAATATTCTCTTGTGTATCAGACATAATCAACAAAAGTATATATAAAGTTAAGTTCTTTGACATATAGTTATCTGAAAATACTTAGCCATAACTATCATAAACATAGTTATTACAAAATAATGTTTCGAAGGGGTGGGGAATAGGAAAAAAAATTAATAATACAAGTAATTTAAATGCTAGAGTAAAAAATAAAATTAACAAAAAAAAACTTTAATAACCAAAAAAAAAAAACAAATGAACGTAAATGAAATATAGTCGAGCACATAATTGAACGTTCATGAACATAACTAAACAAACATAACATCTATTTATGTATGTTTGATTAATCAAACGGAATTCTTTACATCTAATTCATGTTTGTTTATTTAATAAACGCAAGAATGAAAACAAGCTTCGTATGTCATCACTATACAATAAATGGATAACTACACAATTAAGTAAGTTAAAGTAAATATCTTTATATTTTTTTTCTTCGATTGCATCTTTAAGTTAAAAGACTAAAAAAGTAAATATCTGCCAAGTTCAAACAACACTTTTATTATAACCTTGTTGGGTTCATCGAATGTAGTACATTTGTGTCGATATCTAAGAGAAGGAATAAAAAATTTAGGACATCGTATGGTTATGCACTTTTTCACTCGTCTAGTGATTAAGGTGAAATATTAATTTTTATATCACGGTGTCCGGTTTCTATTGGTTTTGTGCAAATTATTATCTTAGTGGCAAACCTTATCATTTTAGCATTGTATATAGTAGAAAAGGTTATTATATATTGTATAGCTAGTGTTTACAACCCTCTTGTTACGGAGATTGTTTTACATTATTCGTTTATAATAATTAAATACTTTTTTGGATTTTAATTTTATTTATTGTAAGAAAATTAATACCATGCTTAGGGTTTGATGATAAAATGATTCCACAAATAAATGAGATGTCATAACTCAGTTTAAAAGCTATCTCGGTTTGGTAAGACCCAAGGACCCGCTTGTTTCTTAATTATAAATATTTTTTTAAAAAAAAATCATATATTTATTAGTATATTCCTATTTTTTAGGATTTTCACATCAACTATTTGGTGAGATTAATTTTAATTTAGTGAGATGTTATAACCCATTTTGTCACACCCCAACCTAAAGCGAAAATGTCGGGCGTGAACATGATTACTCATAGCTCGAGGTAACTATCATGTAATAAAAGTGATAATATCTAATAATAATTTTTATTCCCTTTAAAACAAAACATCCATAAATAGCAAATAATTCCAAACAATAATCCATGATAATAAAAGAAATAATCCAACTTAAAAGTTAAATAAATTGTTCTTGAATAAGCCTATGGTCTCAACTAGCAATCCATGACTTCAATTCTTCAATTCAAGATGAATGTGTCAAAATGGGTAGAAGCAATCGCCACCAAGAGGAATGACCATACTGTTGTTTGTAAGTTTGTCCAGTCCAATATTTTTTCACGTTTTGGTGTTCCCCGCATTATCATTAGTGATAGGGGTTCACATTTCAAAAACTTTAATTTTGGCAAACTACTTAAACGGTATGGCGTAAACCACCGTATTGCCACTCCCACCCTCAAACGAGTGGGCAAGTGGAGGTTTCCAATAGGCAAATCAAAGAAATTTTACAAAAGACGGTAAGGCCCGATCGGAAGGATTAGTCAAATAAACTAAATGATACTTTATGGGCTTACCATACCGCTTATAAAACGCCTATTGGAACCACCCCCTATCGGTTGGTTTACGGAAAGGGATGTCATTTACCAGTTGAGCTAGCCTATCGTGCTCTATGAGCGGTTAAGAATATTAACCTAGATTATGAGTGTGCAGGTAAGCAAAGAAAGTTGAACATATGCAAGTTAGAAGAGTTGAGAGATGAAGCTTACGAGTGTGCGTCCGCATATAAAGACAAGATTGTCACACCCGGCCCTGAGCGGCGGAAACAGCCGGGCGCGCGCGAGTGGGGATTGATAATTTAGCACGGGCCATTGCAAACATTCAAAGATTTTCATTGCGCATGAAGTGTTTAATACAAATACATTACATTGTTTAAAAATTACATAAAAACATCCAAGTATAAAACTGTTGAAGATTTCCATGCCATATCCCCTTGCGCGGCGGGAACAACCACGCGCATCGAAGGGATAGAACTAGAATCTTCCAAAAAGCTAGTTTTAGATGTTCAGCGTGAGGTGCTCTAAGTGTGACTCCATGCGCTACCTAATTATCTCCTGAAAGACACGTAAAAACATTTGAATCAGTATAAACTGAGTGAGTTCACAAGTTTTAGTAACTTGATAAATCGTATTGCATCATAATCTTGATACAAATCATTCTGAAACATAATTCTGATAGCATCATTAAAACACATGCTTGGTAAGACCTGGTTCTATCAACATATTCTGATAAAATCGTTCCGCGGGTTACGCGCGAACATTTCGGGGAACTGTGCTCGTCTATGCAAAGTGGCGCTGCCACTACGAGCTAAAATAAGTAATACCGTCCCGCGGGTTACGCGCGAACGTTTCAGGAAAATGTGCTCGTCCATGCAAAGTGGTGCTGCCACTACGAGCTAATCAATAATTCCGTCCCGCGGGTTACGCGCGGACGTTGTGCCGGAAAACAAGGCGCTCGTCCATGCAAAGAGGCGCGACCCCTACGAGCGGGCTCAAACCCATAGTACTGCCCCATGACCATACTAGGCACTCGTCCATGCAAAGAGGTGCGACCCCTACGAGTGGGTGGATCAAACCAGCAGTCCCTACCCTTAGAGTTCCAATGGTAAAGTGATCACTTACTCGAGTTCTAGCGCACACACATCGAAAACCTTAGATAACCGTTCGCATTGCTCATCATGAAATATAATTTAAACACATAATCGCTTGCATAGCTTGTAAGTATACCATGATAAAACATTATTTAAGTACGTGTCCCTCGCCCCGAAAACAGTTTAAAAACAGTGAAAACAGCGAGAATAGGGGCTGTGAGACTCACCTGTGGTTCTTGTTAAGGGATTAATCGAGATTCGGGTTTTCTTGGTGTTGGCCTCGGAATCGAAGGTCTAGAATACGATTAAATAACAAGTATATATATTAAGATCAAGAATTAGGAGAATATAAGGGTTGGAAAGCAGATCTCAAGGTTATATTCTAGGCTTACCTGGTAACAGGATCGGAAACGAAAACAACGGATGCTTGGGAGATGATTAGTGCAAGTTGCAGTTCTTAAGAGAGAAGTTTGAAGTGTGTTTTGGTGATGATAATTTAGGTTACATATTTATAGGCAAACTCAAGGGAACACAATCCCTTGCTCTAGGGGATTGTAATCTTTTCATATCTAGGGGTAATGATGATAAAGTATGGAAATTATTATTATTTATTTAAAAGTGGAGTAGTGGATAAAAGATTTTGATTTTGATTTGGTCAGGACATGCAGGTCTGTGGTTGGTGGGAGTAGGGTGGCTGACAGTTGACTTTTCATGTTACAGTGTGCTTTTTCAGGTACTTTGTCAGTGTACAGTAAAAAGTGGAAAATCTCTGAAACACGCTACCGTTTCTTTTTGGGCGGGAGTAATCTCCTTACAACTGGAGAATAGACTAAGTGTTCTGCGCGTATTACTTTGTGCGCATAGCTTTCTGCGTGAAGGACATTTCTTTGCTGCGGGTAGGTGCGTGACCTTCTCGCGGTCAGGGACATTGAGTTTCATTTGTAGATTCTCCAGGTGGTCTTGGTATTTCAACATAGTGATCAGTTATGTTGAAGTCAATTCCATCTTGGAGCTTCAGACAAACTAGTTCTCAATGTTCCCGCCATGCGGGGAGGTTAGTTCCCTTCCGCACGCGCATAAACGATTTAGGGTGCACCCGCCTTAGCATCATGCGTGACGGTCAACCCATTAGACATCATAACGTTAAGGTACATGAAAACATAAAGCCAAAACATTCGCGCATGGCGCATATAACATATGCTCACGCTGGTTCTTAACATGGCGCGCTCGCGCAGGGCGCACATAACAAATGCACGCGCTGACTATCATGGCGCGCTCGCGCAGGGCGCACATAACAAATGCACGCGCTGACTAACATGGCGCGCTCGCGCAGGGCGCACATAACAAATGCACGCGCTGACTAACATGGCGCGCTCGCGCAGGGCGCACATAACAAATGCACGCGCTGACTAACATGGCGCGCTCGATATTTACAATCACCTAATTATTAGGTTGATTACTTAGTTTATAGGATTGAGAAATTTACCGGGTGTCACATTCTCCCCCTGTTAAGCGAATTTCGTCCCGAAATTTAGGAGACGCTGCTGGCAGAAGCCATGTTCTGAAAGAGGTGTGGGTATTTCTGGCGCATTTGATCTTCTCTTTCCCAAGTGAATTCAGGCCCACGCTTTGAGTTCCATTGAACCTTTACTAACTTGATTCGACTTCTGCGCAACTTTTGTTCTTTCCAATCGGTTACGGCTATAGGCTCTTCTACGAAGTGCAGTTGTTTGTCGATGTGAATCTCTTCCAACGGTAAAATCAACGTTTCATCAGATAAACACTTTTTGAGGTTGGACACATGAAACGTATCATGAACTCCACTGAGTTCGGCGGGTAAACGGAGTTTATAAGCAACCGGACCGATCCTTTCCAGGATCTCAAATGGTCCAATGTAGCGCGGATTCAACTTTCCTCGCTTGCCGAAACGGGGGACTCCTTTCCATGGAGAGACTTTCAAAAGTACTTTATCCCCTACTCGAAATTCCAGTGGTTTCCTTCGCACATCTGCGTAGCTCTTCTGTCTATCGCGCGCTGTCTTAAGGCGATCCCTTATCTGAAAAATCTTGTCTGTTGTTTCTTGGATCAATTCTGGACCAGTCATTTGCTTGTCACCCACTTCAGCCCAGCACAGTGGGGATCTACACTTGCGCCCGTACAAAGCTTCGAACGGCGCAGCCTTGATACTTGTGTGATAACTGTTGTTGTAAGAAAATTCAACCAATGGGAGATGAGTATCCCAGCTACCACCGAAATCGATTGTGCACGCGCGCAGCATATCTTCCAATGTCTGGATTGTTCGCTCGCTTTGCCCATCCGTTTGAGGATGATAAGCTGTACTCATATCAAGGCGAGTACCTAGAGCTCCTTGTAACGATTTCCAAAATCTTGAGGTGAACCGACTATCTCTATCAGAAATGATGGACACTGGGACTCCATGTTTTGAAACTACTTCTCGAATATACAATCGGGCTAACTTTTCCATCTTATCGGTTTCCTTGATCGGCAGGAAGTGCGCTGACTTAGTTAGCCGATCTACAATAACCCAGATCGTGTCATAACCCCCAGGTGTCCTTGGCAGTTTGGTGATGAAGTCCATAGAGATTTGTTCCCACTTCCACATGGGAATTTCTGGCTGCTGAAGTAACCCCGACGGCTTCTGATATTCAGCCTTTACTTTTGAACACGTCAGGCACTTACTGACATACGTCGCGATGGCGCCTTTAAGATTGGGCCACCAATACAGCGCTTTAACATCTTGGTACATCTTGTCTGCGCCAGGATGTACGGAATACCGCGTCTTGTGAGCCTCGTTTAATACTCGCTCACGCAATCCTCCCTTGAGAGGGACCCATATGCGGTTAGCGAAATATAGATTGCCGTTCTTAAGTTCCAAATTCTTAATCATACCCCCAAGGGATTCGTTTTTAGCAAACTCTGGTTTCAAAGCTTCTTGCTGAGCGTCTCGGATGCTGGTAAAGAGATCTGCGCGAATGGTCAGCCTTAGAGCCTTGACTCGTAGTGTTTTTATTCGCTCCTTCCTACTTAGCGCGTCTTCTACCACATTCGCCTTTCCAGGGTGATACTTTATTTCACAATCATAATCGTTCAACAATTCAACCCATCTTCGTTGCCTCATGTTTAAATCCTTTTGATCAAATATATGTTGAAGGCTCTTGTGATCCGTAAAGATTACACACTTTGTACCATAGAGGTAATGGCGCCAAATCTTTAGCGCGAAGACAACCGCTCCAAGTTCCAGATCATGCGTTGTGTAGTTCTTTTCATTGGTCTTGAGTTGGCGCGAGGCATACGCTATGACTTTGTCTCGCTGCATAAGGACACATCCGAGTCCCTGATGTGAAGCGTCACAGTAAACGACGATGTCGTCCGTCCCCTCGGGCAGAGACAAAATTGGCGCACTACATAACTTCTGTTTCAACATTTGAAACGCTGCTTCCTGATTTTCGCCCCAAACAAACTTCTTGTCTTTCTGAGTTAGCGCGGTCAGAGGTAGAGCTATCTTGGAGAAGTTCTCAATGAAGCGTCGATAGTAGCCAGCTAGTCCTAGGAATTGCCTCACCTCAGTTGGGGTTTTTGGCGCTTCCCAGTTTTCGATGGCCTTGACTTTGGAAGGATCAACGTGTATTCCTTTCCCGTTTACAACGTGACCGAGAAAGTGAACTTCTCTAAGCCAAAACTCGCACTTGGAAAACTTCGCATACAACTTTTCTTTCCTCAACAATTCCAAAATCAATCTCAGGTGTTGCTGATGCTCGGCCTTGGTCCGAGAATAAATCAGAATATCATCTATAAATACAATCACAAACTTGTCCAAGTATGGTTTGCACACGCGGTTCATCAGATCCATGAATACAGCCGGCGCATTAGTTAGCCCGAAAGGCATCACTAAGAACTCATAATGGCCGTATCTAGTTCGGAAGGCTGTTTTCGACACATCTTCCTCATGGACCCTAAGTTGGTGGTATCCGGACCGTAGATCTATCTTCGAATAATAACTGGATCCTTGCAACTGGTCAAATAAGTCGTCAATCCTCGGTAAGGGGTACCGATTCTTGACTGTCAGCTTGTTCAGCTCCCTATAGTCAATACACATCCGGAACGAACCATCCTTCTTCTTAACAAACAGTACTGGAGCTCCCCAAGGTGAAAAGCTTGGACGTATGAAACCCTTATCCAATAGTTCCTGTAACTGATTGGATAGCTCTTGCATCTCAGATGGAGCTAGTCGATAAGGCGCTCGAGCTACTGGCGCAGCTCCTGGGACCAAATCAATACGAAACTCGACTTGTCGCGGCGGCGGTAATCCGGGCAAATCTTCAGGAAAAACTTCTGGAAATTCGCGCACTACTGGTAAGTCTTCAATTCTTCGCTCATCTCCTTTCTCTACGACATGCGCCAGGAAGGCGTAGCACCCTTTCCTTAGGCACTTACGCGCCTTTAGGCACGAAATTAGTTTCGTCGCAACTCCCCTTCTTTCCCCTTGAATCACCAAGGTTTCTCCGTTCAACAGTGGGACCCGAACCTGCTTCTCATGGCAAATAACTTCCGCGTGGTTCTCGACTAACCAATCCATACCTATCACAATGTCAAAACTTCCCAAGTCTATTGGCAACAAGTTAATATTGAACCCGTGACCTCCCATGACTATTACACATTGTTCAGTTCTTTCGTTTGCGCATAACTGCCTACCATTGGCTAGTTCTATAGTATAAGGTGTGTCTAGCCTACTGGTTGCTAGGCCTAGGGAGTCTTTAAACTCAGCGGATATAAAACTTAGGTCAGCGCCAGTATCAAATAAGACAGATGCAAAATGTCCGTTAAGCAAAAACGTACCGGTTACCACATTCGGCTCTTCTTTAGCTTCGCCTGCGCCGATCACAAAAGCTCTTCCGCGAGCTTGGTTTCCCTTTTGCGGGCAATCCCGACTAAAATGCCCTGGCTTCCCGCATGCGTAGCAGTTGTCGCTCGCTCCAGCTTCTCTGACACGGCAATTCATCGTCTTGTGCCCTGGTCTGCCACATTTGGCACATTCAATTCTTGCGCATTCACCCTCGTGGTGATACTTGCATTTGTTGCACCATGGGCGAGGCCCGCTGTATCCTCTCCTTGATGGCTCCGCGGCTTGGATCGCGTAAGCCCTTAAGCTCTCCTGCTTCTTGAACGGTGGCTGCTTGGAGTCGGACCCTCGGTGGTGAGAGTTCCACTTCCTCTTGGGATCAGAGGTTCGCTGCTCGATTCCGCGCGTAGTTAACATACCCGCACGGACCGTATCCCTTGTAAGGGTGATGGCCCGCGCTACCGCCTCATCAAAGGTTGGAGGCGCTGCGGCGTTGAGCGGAACCCTAACAACAGGAGGTAGCCCAAAGATATACCTCTCGATCTTCTTTTCCTCCGTGTTTGCCATGTCTGGCACCAACTGGCAAAGCTCGTTGAACCGGTTGTTGTAGGCGTCGATATCCGTTCCTACCATGGTGTGGTTCCAGAATTCCTGTTGTAGGTTCTGAATTTCTGCGCGAGAGCAGAACTTTCTCATCAACATTTCCTTCAGTTCCTCCCAGGTCTTGTGAAGAGCAACTTCTCGCCCCAAGGTTTTCACTTGAAGCTTCCACCAAGACGAAGCTGCTTCTTGGAACATGCAGGTCGCGTAAAGGACCTTCTGGTTCTCACTACATCCGCTAATGGAGAGAACTGTCTCCATCTTGTCAATCCAGTTGTAGAGCCCAATGGCCCCTTCGATACCCTTGAATGGCCAAGGCTTACAGGCCATGAATGTCTTGTAGGAGCATCCTTTGTCCAAGGCTCCTGATTCGGGTTCTGGGGTCTCATTCTGACGACCCTGACTTGATTCGGCCTTGCTGGCCTCATGTGTTGCGATTGCTTGCGCGATTATTTCCGCGAGTTCTTCGGGTGTCATGGTAATTCCCTTGGCTTTAGTTGGAGGCATTCTCGCTTTAAAAGAGTGAAAACATATCAATCTTAGCGCATGTATTCTGAGCACATAATGTTATCATTATCTACTAGACACTGTGTGACCCGTGTTCCTAAGTGTGTGTATAGTTTCTTTTGAAAATATTTTCTTTGAAAAATATTTCATGCGATTTCCCCCAACGGTTATAGTCTAGGTTAAAACTTCTTTTCCTAGTTCGCTATAACCAGCGCTCTGATACCAATCTGTCACACCCGGCCCTGAGCGGCGGAAACAGCCGGGCGCGCGCGAGTGGGGATTGATAATTTAGCACGGGCCATTGCAAACATTCAAAGATTTTCATTGCGCATGAAGTGTTTAATACAAATACATTACATTGTTTAAAAATTACATAAAAACATCCAAGTATAAAACTGTTGAAGATTTCCATGCCATATCCCCTTGCGCGGCGGTAACAACCACGCGCATCGAAGGGATAGAACTAGAATCTTCCAAAAAGCTAGTTTTAGATGTTCAGCGTGAGGTGCTCTAAGTGTGACTCCATGCGCTACCTAATTATCTCCTGAAAGACACGTAAAAACATTTGAATCAGTATAAACTGAGTGAGTTCACAAGTTTTAGTAACTTGATAAATCGTATTGCATCATAATCTTGATACAAATCATTCTGAAACATAATTCTGATAGCATCATTAAAACACATGCTTGGTAAGACCTGGTTCTATCAACATATTCTGATAAAATCGTTCCGCGGGTTACGCGCGAACATTTCGGGGAACTGTGCTCGTCTATGCAAAGTGGCGCTGCCACTACGAGCTAAAATAAGTAATACCGTCCCGCGGGTTACGCGCGAACGTTTCAGGAAAATGTGCTCGTCCATGCAAAGTGGTGCTGCCACTACGAGCTAATCAATAATTCCGTCCCGCGGGTTACGCGCGGACGTTGTGCCGGAAAACAAGGCGCTCGTCCATGCAAAGAGGCGCGACCCCTACGAGCGGGCTCAAACCCATAGTACTGCCCCATGACCATACTAGGCACTCGTCCATGCAAAGAGGTGCGACCCCTACGAGTGGGTGGATCAAACCAGCAGTCCCTACCCTTAGAGTTCCAATGGTAAAGTGATCACTTACTCGAGTTCTAGCGCACACACATCGAAAACCTTAGATAACCGTTCGCATTGCTCATCATGAAATATAATTTAAACACATAATCGCTTGCATAGCTTGTAAGTATACCATGATAAAACATTATTTAAGTACGTGTCCCTCGCCCCGAAAACAGTTTAAAAACAGTGAAAACAGCGAGAATAGGGGCTGTGAGACTCACCTGTGGTTCTTGTTAAGGGATTAATCGAGATTCGGGTTTTCTTGGTGTTGGCCTCGGAATCGAAGGTCTAGAATACGATTAAATAACAAGTATATATATTAAGATCAAGAATTAGGAGAAT
The DNA here is from genome assembly GCF_021521415.1 of Bidens hawaiensis. NCBI lineage: Eukaryota > Viridiplantae > Streptophyta > Magnoliopsida > Asterales > Asteraceae > Bidens > Bidens hawaiensis. Next base: position 142,201 of record NW_027491273.1, read on the forward strand.
ATAAGGGTTGGAAAGCAGATCTCAAGGTTATATTCTAGGCTTACCTGGTAACAGGATCGGAAACGAAAACAACGGATGCTTGGGAGATGATTAGTGCAAGTTGCAGTTCTTAAGAGAGAAGTTTGAAGTGTGTTTTGGTGATGATAATTTAGGTTACATATTTATAGGCAAACTCAAGGGAACACAATCCCTTGCTCTAGGGGATTGTAATCTTTTCATATCTAGGGGTAATGATGATAAAGTATGGAAATTATTATTATTTATTTAAAAGTGGAGTAGTGGATAAAAGATTTTGATTTTGATTTGGTCAGGACATGCAGGTCTGTGGTTGGTGGGAGTAGGGTGGCTGACAGTTGACTTTTCATGTTACAGTGTGCTTTTTCAGGTACTTTGTCAGTGTACAGTAAAAAGTGGAAAATCTCTGAAACACGCTACCGTTTCTTTTTGAGCGGGAGTAATCTCCTTACAACTGGAGAATAGACTAAGTGTTCTGCGCGTATTACTTTGTGCGCATAGCTTTCTGCGTGAAGGACATTTCTTTGCTGCGGGTAGGTGCGTGACCTTCTCGCGGTCAGGGACATTGAGTTTCATTTGTAGATTCTCCAGGTGGTCTTGGTATTTCAACATAGTGATCAGTTATGTTGAAGTCAATTCCATCTTGGAGCTTCAGACAAACTAGTTCTCAATGTTCCCGCCATGCGGGGAGGTTAGTTCCCTTCCGCACGCGCATAAACGATTTAGGGTGCACCCGCCTTAGCATCATGCGTGACGGTCAACCCATTAGACATCATAACGTTAAGGTACATGAAAACATAAAGCCAAAACATTCGCGCATGGCGCATATAACATATGCTCACGCTGGTTCTTAACATGGCGCGCTCGCGCAGGGCGCACATAACAAATGCACGCGCTGACTATCATGGCGCGCTCGCGCAGGGCGCACATAACAAATGCACGCGCTGACTAACATGGCGCGCTCGCGCAGGGCGCACATAACAAATGCACGCGCTGACTAACATGGCGCGCTCGCGCAGGGCGCACATAACAAATGCACGCGCTGACTAACATGGCGCGCTCGATATTTACAATCACCTAATTATTAGGTTGATTACTTAGTTTATAGGATTGAGAAATTTACCGGGTGTCACAAAGATGAAAAGAGTTCATGATGCTAAGCTGAGAAGAAGGACGTTCAAGGAGGGGCAACGAATGTGGTTGTACAATTCGAGATTGAAGCTTCTCCCTGGCAAATTGAAGAGCAAGTGGACGGGACCTTATCAAGTCAAAAGTGTTGGAAAGCATGGAGAAGTTGAGATCGAAGATTTTGATGATCATCTGAGGCAAATGGTGAATGGTCGTTGGTTGAAGCCCTATTTGGAGGATGCGGATTTGAACAAAGAGATACATGAGTCGGAGGTTTGCTTTTTGGCGGACGGGCCGACTTATTCGGTTGATTGAGGACCAAGGAATGTCGAGCTGTAGACATTCAATTCAGCGCTAACCGGGAGGCAACCCGGCATTTGTAAGTTGTATTCTTTGTATAATGAGTCTAGTTAGCTAGTAGTTTTCCTCAAATTGTGCAGTGTAGAGCAAGGATCGAGTGTGGGGAAGCGATACGATGATTAGCATTGGAGAGGAGTTGGTAAGCACATGCGTCGCTAGAAGGAGCCCTAGGTACGTAGGTGATTGGTATTTGGCGACTGAAGTTGGTGACGGGGGAAAGCAGCTTAAAAAACACTTAAAAGACTGAGGTTTTAAAACGAAAAAACCGTAAAAAGTTTTCTGTGAAAATGCAACTTCGCGTATCGCGAACGCGAAGTTGCTGGTCGCGCATCTTCGTGTATCGTGAAGATGCAGGAAGTCAAACGGTCAGTCTAGCAGTCAACATTCAACGGTCAAAGGTCAACTGCATCTTCGCGATACGCGAAGATGCTTGAATCTGACGAAAAAATAGTTAAAACCGGATTCCCTATCACTTTCACCACACATCTCTTATCTTTAACCCTATCCACACATACAATTCCGGCCGCCACCACCCCTGTCACCACCGTCGCCGGCCGCCACCATCACCACCGCCACTATTAGCATATATTTTCATCATCTATAAGTAACCTGATTGAAAGGTATGTTGTTCGTTTTCCTTGAAATTTATTTATCTGTGTTTTGAATCGGGTATCACAGATTGTTTAGGAGTATGGAATGCATGTTGATGGGTGTTTATTTGGTCGGGATTGACGGGTTTTTGTTGATTTAGTGGGTGTTTGATGTCGGCTTTACTGGGTTGGGTTTACAGGATGATTGAAGTTTCAGCCGGATTTTGGAAATTGTCGTGAAGTTTTTGAAGAATGGTAGTGTTTTCAAAAGATTTTTGGTCACCGGAATAATTTTCCGGCGAGTTGTCGAGTCGAGGTTTTGAAAAAATTTAGCAAAAGTTTGTGATTTTGGGTTGATATTTTGATAAATGTCGGTGAGGTTGTGTATTTTTGAATGATGGGAATTTTTCTGGCAAAGGGGCCGTAAAAAGTTTTTGAAAATTAACAAGTATGTGTCGGTTTGTGAAAAAGAATGAATTTGAAAAAGTGTTTGGTGTCGGGTATGATTTTTGGACGAAGATTGGGGTATGCTTACACGTTTTGTTTTGCACGTGCGGTTTGAGGGTTTTATTTTTCTTTTGAGTCTTTTGATTATTAAAATTAAAAAAAAATTAAAATTAAAATTAGTGTAAGTTTTTTTTCTATTAGGGGCAACCGCGACCGAAATGCTATACGGTTGTCGCCCGTAGTTGTTTCGACATGTTCTTAATTGGTATATTTATTTGCAGATGTCGAGGAAGAGGTCAAAGCAACAGCAAACTTTTGATTATGCCTCACAGAAGCATAGGCGTGTAGAGATTCGATATGCGGTGAATGAGATTGAGGTTTTTGGGGCGGCAGTTGCAGATATCACAGGGGGGAGATGATGAGGACCACATTATCTTACGATTTCTTCCCGGCACTCCGGAATACATGATGTTTGAGCGTATTCGTGGCATGCAGTTATTACGACATCAGACGTTTGATTGGGAGGTGTTAGAATCCATTGGGCAAGTTGGGAGAGTTAATGAGTACTTACCGGGACGTTGGGCAGATGTATTGAGGTTTGATAATAAGCAATATGTAGAGTTGTTCTACGAGTTTTATTCTACTTTTCGACATAGTCCAGGTGATTTTGATGAGCCATATGCAGTCAGTTTTGCTTTGGGAAGAGAATTGTTCCAGTTTTCGGTTCCCCCCTTTGCTGTGATAGCGGGGTTGTATGGGCCACATGAGGTTGATGGGCCCGAATTTCGTGAGAGTATTCGAGGGTTTACCACGGGTTCTACTGCGTCTCGCCCGTTTTAGATTTCGACTACTGACTTGGCTAAGTTCTGGAGTACTATTGCAAATGGTGAGCATTCGAGCAACGTTGTCGCGTCAGCCATTCGGAATCCACTCCACAGGTATATGCATAAGGTGAAAGCCTCCACTTTCGTGGGCCGAAAGTCGGGGCGCGACAAGTGTAATAATATAGACTTGATGTGTTTAATGGCCACGACTAGGGGCAGGAATGTGAATATGACTACTTTATTGTTGAGTTCGATGGCAAGAGGAGGCCGTAGAGCAAGTTCGGCCACAACTAAGTTGGCATTAGGGCCAATTATCACGCGGATTGCTGAATCGTTGGGTGTGTTTGGCCGTTATCCGGTAGAGTATTTTGAGGAGGGACCAGATACAGATGTTGTGACACTCGATGATGCCCAAAAGGCGGGCATACTTACTTATGGAGATCCACCGAAGATGGCGGATGTGAGAGCAGAGGGTGGTTCACGGGGGCAGCGTGTGGAGAGGCCACCTGCCGACCATGCCAGAGGAGACAGCCCAGTCCACCACCGGCGCAGCACCTGCAGCCCATGACCTTAGACTACATGTTTGAACAGCAATTGCAAATGAGGGACGAATTTCATGGGTATCGAGATGAAATTTGTGAATATAGGGATGAGTCACGGGGCTACTTTAGAACCATGTTTGATCATTGGAATATTTCACTGTCGGGTATTTTGCAGCAGCAGCCACCTGCTACTAGTAATTTTGATATGGGTGGTACTGAGTATGGGCATGTATATGGAGGAGGATCTGGTGGGTATGGAAATGTGTCAGCTGGGGGGTATAGTGGTTATGGAAAGTATGGTACTGGTGGATTTTACAATGCAGGTGTAGGAGGATCAGGAGCTGGTGATGATGGTGACCAGGAGGATTCTGATGAGCAGTAGTTGTTGAAGGATGCAGCTGTCCTGATAGATGTTTGGGTCTTATTTTCTGGTTTATTTTTTTTTATTATGTTTTTATTATCCTATAGGTTGTACGAAGATAATTATTATTTTGCTTATGGGTATTATGGGTGGTTTGGTTGGGACACTTGATAGGATTTATTCTTTTGGGTAGTTGCTTGTGTATATTATTGTTGTAGTTGAACTTTGTGGGTGTAGTTTACTATAAACCCTCACAAGACCATACTCGTCCACCCGGGCTATCGGGGGGTTTAAAGGGCTTGTTGCGTACGCTAAATGCAATCGTGATTCCTACGAAAGTGAGTTAGGTCTTTTAATATTTTTACTCGTTTAACAAATTTGGTTATTAAATTAATTAATCTTGGTTGGTAATTTAAAATTAATGGTTTTGCAAACGGTTTAAAAGACCTATATTTTTAACATTTGTGAGAAGTTTGCTTCTACGTGTTTCAGAGTTTGAAGATTTTGTTTTGAGAGTTGAGGAGTAAGTTCACCGAGAGATCACCGAGGGCACGAGAGTTGCACATGAGAGTTATATTTTCTATCAGGTGATTTCGTTTTCATAACTTTATTTGTTTTATTAGTTTTTGTGTTAAAAGTGTAATTGTATAAATGTATAATCACCATCACATTAGGCCCGGTTTTTAAAATTGTCAAAGTGAATTTTAACCTCGTCCCTATTTTTAGTTGTCACAAATTTTAAACATTGAGGACAATGTTTGCCTCAAGTGTGGGGATGGAGGAGAAATTGAAAATTTAAAAGTTTTCATGTTCCTTGAATTAAGATTTTTTTGCACAATAAATGGAAAATGATAGAAAAATCGGGGGTTATTTTTCAAAATTATTATATAATATGAGATAATAAAAATGGGAACACACTTAATTTGGGATGTGTCAGTAGGCTCAGCTTTGAGAATGAAAGGATAATTTGGTTGTAGACTTAATTGAATTTTAAAATGATTGATTTTTAGTGGGAAACGCCTTCAGGGTTTTGTTTGTTTAGCTAAACCTGTGTAAGGACTGGAATGAAAGATTAGGCCATACTAAGCCTTTTATTAGATTTGATCACCAAAAATATATTTTAATATGAATAGTTTATAGTACAATGGTTGGATAAGCTTAACGTTAGAGAATGCTAGATGGCTTGTGATATAAACATAAATGAAAATACTGCTAGTTAAGTGGTTAACACTTCATAGGCGTATGGTTTTGTGGCCTTAAATCCTGTGTTGATGGGATGCCCCGGGGTTTGGAGACCATGGGTCGATATGCGGTTTATCATCTGGGTATGCGAAAATCCTAAGTGGATTTATGTATATTAAAAAGAGCTCAAAGAGCAAACCCGCAGTTTATCTGCCAATTAATAAGTCAATAAACATGATCACAAAAGGTGCTTTCAAAGTACAAATTCACTACTGACTTGATCATTCACGTTGTTAGTCATATGGGGTCCCCGTGCTCGCGTCTCATTACCATTAAGAAACGGACCACACGGGACACGTCATATGGAAGCCCTACAGATGAATTCGTGCCTACTCACGTATGGTGATGGACTTCGGGGTATTGCTTGATAGCAGGGGTATGTCATGTAGTGGGGGGCTATTTACTAGTTGGTTACCTAATTGCACCTTAATCGTATCTAATGGCCATTTTGGTACACTTTGATGCTTAAGTTTAGGGGTTGGTTTCGATAAAATATCCAAGATTGTCTTAGCTATTACATATAGGCTTAAAAGTTGTACACATGTGCAAAATTTTGATCGTCTAATTTTAAAGTTTAAGTCGAGTTGAGGTGATCTGGTTCGGTAAAACTATAATGAAGCATGGTAATGCGGCTTCAGGGCTTTGAGGTGTGGGTTCCATTCTAATCATATGAACAAATAAAACTTTCACACCTTATTTTTCCCGGTAAGTATTGAGGCATGGGCTTAAGTGGACAACAATATCGGCAATCGCGGTTTTTGTGTTCAATGTGCTTAATTAAGATAATCTATGAAGTATTTTGAGAATGATCTCTGATTCTGATTCCATTGCAAAATCTTTTTCGGGACGAAAAAGGATAAGTGTGAGGATGTGATGGTTGGGTAAAAGTTAGTTAATTTTAGTTAAATAAATGAACGAATATTGGTACTTCAAGCATTGTTATGTGTTTTCAATGACTTGGAAGCTATGGTGCTTATCGAGGATATTTACGGGCTTGGAATGAAGATTTAGAAGTGAGAGATTGGAAGTGCACGTATCACGAGGCAATAAAGAGAATAAAATAATTTTTCTGCTGAAAAGTGTATATTCGAGATACGCGAAGATGCAGGAAAGGCAACTTCGCGATACGCGAAGTTGCAGGATTGAGGCCCGACTATTTTGTCATTCGCGATATGCGAAGAAGCAGGTTAGGACATCTTCGCGATACGCGAAGATGCTCAAAGTCGGCAAAAATTAGGGGTTGCCTTATATAAACCCCTTAACCTCCCCATTCGGCATATTACGACTTCCAGAGGCAAAAGAGGCTGTGTTGGGCGACTTTCTACCATTCCAAGGCTTCCGGTTCATCTCGGGTTTGCATGTTCACCAAGATAAGTGATATAATTGATATGTCAATGCTTGGCTAAGTTCACATGTTCATTCTAGGGTAGGTTTTTGTGTATTTTAACTTCTGACCAGATTCATATGCTTAATGTTTGTGAGCTTGATTGAGTTATTGCTTTGGTCTTGCTTAACTTTTGATTGATTATTTAAACAATTTGTGTTTGGGATTATTATTAATTAATACATCACTTGTTTGGTTGTGTTCATCAACATTTAGGGTTTAAGCTCTTGTGTCATTGAACTAGTTATCATCAAATATTGTCTCTTAATTGGTTTTAACAAGCATAAATTGGTAATTAGGTAAACCGAGTTCAATTGTGTCATCAATTCGGTCAGGGTGTCGTTTAACATCACAATCAAACTACTAGGTTTAGTAATTACTGCATATTCAAGATAATTGAATCTGGGATTAAGTTGAATGTCACATAACCCGAACCTAGAATGAATGTTTTTTATTAATATTGTTTACAAAGCTTTTCTAAGTAATCGTGTAGTTTAATTAATCCTTTCTAAAAACCGTTTGACATCGTTTGTTCGTCTTAGTTAATTAATTAATTTAGTTAAAATTATAAAATAGTAAATTAGCATTTTCCTTGAGTCTCTGTGGAGACGACCTTACTTACCCCTACTAGTTTATAGGTATTTAAGTCTTTAATTAATTGTTTTTGAGTAGACCGCGACAGCCTACGTCATACGGCTTCTAGGCTTATAAGCTTAGTAGCATCTTGCTACAGTTGCGCAACGGTAACTCAAGTCTGAAAAGTTAAATTGGACGTGACTTAAAGTAAAAGTCTACTAAAGCAAACTTAGGGGCTTGTAAATGCCTCCCCTGTTCTGACTCGTGGAAGCTCTTATCTACCATTAAAAGGAATCTAAATTCGTCAGCATTTGGTAACATTCGTTCTAACTCTCTCGCTCTCTTACTATAACTCTCATCTCTTTACTTATCACCTCTTGAAAACAAATATCTTACTCTCATGATGGAGACTGGCCACTTGAGACCTTCTCCTGTGATGAGGCTAATGGTTGCTCTTAGAAGGTCTAGGAAGCTCTGAGCTAAGGAGGTTCTAAAATCTATCGATCTATATTCTTGTTGTAACAACACAATGTATCTAGTTCTATATTGATATTAAACTGGAAATTTACTTCGAAAAAGCTATGTTTTCAAATAATTTGATATGGATTAATTATTATTAACCTTTTAATACATCCAAGAATTATGGCCCAAATGATGATATTTTTAGTCAGAAAAAAGTTAATTAGGCCCAAATGAATATGGTTTAATTTAATGGGATTTTATCTTAGGAATTACCTACTTGTCTAAACTCCTCCACTAGCCCATAAGTAAAAAAAATTATATTATATATCTATCTATTTTAATAAAGTAAAATGTTTGACGTCACGTGTCGTTGTAATATCTAGCCTTTTGGTGTAAAAACGGATTTTCTTTTTGACCCATAACCGGCTAAATTGTGTTCCCCGATATGCCCTAAAACCATTACCTTCGGCGTCGGCCTGGTAAAAAGCGACGAAGGAGTAGCGATTAATTAGAGAAGAATCAAAATATGGTGGATTAGCTGCTGCGATAGATAGGTAGGTAGTTTTTTTTATCATTAATAAACATCCAAACGATTTACAAAGAAGTGGCAGGTAAGCGAGCAACAACCCGCGTCGCAACCCCCCTTGGATAGCAATCACCGAATCTTTGACCATTATGATTTGTTCTTCTTTATTTCGATCAATTAGTTCAATTTTAGTTTTATCTGTTCGGTTTTTTCAAATCAAAATAAGCTATTCAATTTTCTTTATTTAGATGTGTCAAAAATTGGGTTCCAATATGTAGAAACATAGATATTACATCAATATAGCAGGTAGGCGGGCAACAAGCTGCGCCGCCACCCCTTTCTGAATTGCAAACCCTAACCTGCTAAAGACATACCCCTGCCCCTTTGGAGTCGACACATTGCTATGCACAACATGTTGGACCCTGGTTAGAAAACGGATAGCTTCCGGTGCCAAGGAGCCAAATGTATCAAAAGCCAGAGGGACAAAAACATGTTGGTTCTCTTCGCAGGCTTTAACATGTTTCTCCAGTTTCACCAAGTAATTTTATATAACAAATCCTTGGACACAGTTTCACCAAGTACTATGGTTTTGATTGATTTGTTTGTCGTAAAATCGCATCTGTTGTTTGATTGATTGGTTTCCATGGGTATCATTACTACCGTTACCTTGCTTGCCAGATATTTGATAAGTTGCTCAAATGAAACTTCGATTAATTTTGACTTAATGTTTATTTTGAACAATGAGTTGTTTGAGTTGCCAGCCATGTCTTATTCATTATACTGTGTTTGTATTGTTATGGAGGCATTTATTCGGTTTTGTTTAATTAGTTATTCCGTCTTTATTTTGATCATATCCTTCTATTAGGTTTAAAGCAACATTTATTCTTTGTTTTGTTTCTTGTGATTGAATGCATATATTCTTTTTTATTTTCTTTCTAATCAAGGAGTTCTATCTTCTTTATACAATTAGATTGATAAATCAATATCGTACTACTTGGTTTGGTAATCTTGATTAGAATAAATTACTCCATTCATTTTAGTAATAATGATTAGAATAAACTAATACTTATAGAAATGCATCAAAAATGTTTCATCGCAGGTATTGTGTTTATGTCTTTACTCTTTTTCTAACAGATAGTGGTGTAAGTATGTACTTATTGTTGAAAACTTTGAAAATAAGCTCACTAATTTGTATTGTATGGACGAACCCCCAAACTAGAAGTCAGAAATAGAAGCCACATTTGGGATTTATAATCGAAATCTTGATAGTGGAAATAATGGGTATGCTTGCCAAAAAGTTTTTATGAGCTTTTAAGAGCTTGTAGCTTCAAGCTTTTAAGAAAAAACTCATACTCATTAAAAAACTTTGTTTGGTTGAAGAAGCTTCAAACATTTAAGTTTTTAGAAAATGCTACTACTACTAGCGTTTGAGAAAAAAACTACAAGCTTTTACATTTGAATTTTCAAGTTTGGTATTTTGAACTTTCATCCACTTTTGTTAATTTATATAATAGTTACATATTTTACCTTATTCAAAACTAACTACCCCCATTACTCTTTAAAATACCATAACTTTTTCGCACGTTAATATTTTTTTAAACAAATTAAATCATAAAAAAAACATTTTATTCTCTTTAATTTGAGTACGAAATTGTTATACTTCTTTAACTTTAAAAAAATTAGTATACAATGTGATTACCGATTATGATTACCAACAAGTCAAGTCAGACGAGCTCGGGTATGTGTAAGACCAAATTAGGGTCGGAACGAGTCAATACAAAAAGGGTTAATTTAGTTCGGTTCATGTCGGTACGGTTTTGAGTCGAAAAGGGCCAGGTCAGAACATGCTTCAGATTAAAACGGTGCCGGGTCAAAAAGGGTTCCAGATCAAAAGAGGTTGGTTTAAAAATTATCTATTTGAAATTATTGTATATTTCAGCTTTGTTTCTTGATTTTTGCCGCCGGTTACACGCTTACGGCCTTTGCACAAATTAAACGTCTGCATTCAGGTTATGTGTGCATTATTATCAAGTAAATCACGTACCGACACTGATTATGCGGTTGAAGTCAGGTTGCGCGCGCACTCCGCGGCACCGCGCGGACACCCAACTAGTTTTATTAAAAGCTCCAGATACTCTGCCAAACACCTAAATATATCTAAAAAACTACAGCTAACAGCTACCAGCTTCCAGCTAGTTTTGCCAAACATACCCAATATGTAATTTGTATGCTGGCTTTATGGTCCTTTCTTACATTTGTTAAGAATCTGCGTACTCATGAAATTATGCATTTGCAATCAATGTTTTCATAACCGGATCGGGCACTGAACCGGTCGGGTTACCGGTTCAACCGGTCGGACCGGCCGAACTCAAAATTTCTAAAACAAATGTTAAATAAAAAAAATATATAAATATTCCATAATAAACCGGCTGAACCGTTCCGGTTCACCGGTCCGGGTTTGCGGTCGGACTGGTGATCCGGTTCGGATCGGCCGGTTTTTGAGAAGTGAGTGAACTATATCGAACCGGACCGGTCGGATGACCGAATCCCTATCCAACCGGTAGACCGGCCGGACCGGTCCGGTTTTCAATACATTGTTTGCAATCCATGTTCAGCACCAATAATAATATCAAGTGTGTATAAATAACAGCTAAACACAAACTTCATACATCATACTATGCCACATAAACAGTAGCTTTATATAAATATAAAATAAAGTGCCAAAATCATCCTTGAGGTTTGATGATAATGCGATTTTCGTCCAAAAATTTATTTTTTGCATTTGAACTATCAAGGTTTCCCACTTATTGCCAATTGCATCCAAATCGTTAACTTCATTAATTTTTATAGTTAACTCAAGGGCAAAATTGTCTTTTTACTTGTTTCCTTTTTTAATTATTTTGAGTTACATTCTGGGTCCACACTACCCTCTTTCTTCTCCATTACCATCCTTCTTCAAAACATATTTATTTTCAAACGGAATCTTCCCCAAACCCATCTTCAACCCTTAATTCTTGCACCCACAATCATTCACACATCCCCAAATCTATTCACCATTAATATCCAGAAATCTCTTACATTTCAAATCGTTCGAATAATCTCACCAAAACCTTCTAGTCTCCACCACCCAAGAACTACCCCACCATCTATGTTCTTCACCTGCAAACGAGTTTGGTCATCAATGTTGGTGCGATTCGAGCTCGTTTTGCTGTTCTGACGGTGACGTATGAACCATCACTAATGGTGTGATTTGGGGTTTCGATCTAGACCTAGGGTTTTGGTGGTAGTGGCGGTTTCAGGCGGTAGCGGTGGGTAGGAGTTTCAAGAGGAGGCGGTGAATTTGGGCGAAGTTGGGTTAGCTAGGTTGTTTTTTATCGTCAAATTGGATGTGATTGCCGGAAAATCGAGTCGAAGTGGTGGATGTGTTATCTGATGGCTGTAAGGGGAGAGGGGGAGAGAGTAAAAGAGATGCGATCGTGCCATTGGTGGTGGAGGCCGACGGTGGTGCGGTAATGCTGGTGGCCATGAGTGGTTGTGACTGGTTGTATAATACATATAAAAAAGTTTTCTTTTTAAAGTTTATAATTTTTGTAAAAAGACCAGAATGCCCATACATATTTTATGAAAAGACAACTTTACCCATGAGTTAACGATGAAAATGAAAAGAGTTAACCTTTGGATGTAATTGGCAAGAAATGAGAAACCTCGATGGTTGAAATGTAAAAAATAAACTTTTAGGACGAAAATCTTATTATTGACCAAACATCAAGTACAATTTTGACACTTTACTCTATAAATCTCACATGCTTAGTTTAAGTCAAAGTGTCAAACACAATATCTGGAAGTAGTTTAATAACATAAACTGAACAAGTTTGTATCTTTTTTGAGTTTTGACCACTTGAAGACATGATGCACAACCAGACACATACAACATGGGTTGAATAAAGGCGGAAGTGAGTTTCATGGTTATCTATCTTTTATACAGAAAAGCTCATTTTGGGTATTATTTATTATTTATTTAGAATTTATTATTTATATCTTTTGTTTTTGCAGGAGATGGTAAAGAACCTGATAATGACCATGAGGGGAACGATTACACAATGGAAGGTTAAAGGTATCCGTGCTCGTAGCCGAACTATCTCCCGAAATTTAAGAGGTGCATTAGCAGCTGCAAATATGGTTTCAATCACATTGAATCATGAACTTGAGTCTACAGGTTTATACAAAACTAGTAGTATTACCCGGCGCGTTGCGCCGGGGCAGGTTGGTAAAATCCAGGTGCACGGTAACAAAACCTAAGCGTTGTCGGTCCCAGGTGTTGAGGTGGTAAGCCGACGCGAAATATGTTGGTTTTCATCACGCTTATTACGATACCGAAACCAAAACAAAAACAAAATGGGCATTCGGGCGGTTTTCGTTATGTTCGTTACGATACCGGAATTAAAATAAAACACGGTGAGTCCACATGAATTTGGTCGGATTTAGTTATGTTTGTTACGATACCGGAACTAAAACAAAAGCAAAATTGGCATTCGATCAGTTTTCTTACGTTCGTTACGATACCAGAATTAAAATAAAAACAAAATGTTGCGGACCAATAAGGTGCTGCAAAGCGACTCAATAGGGCTTTGCGGCACCACAGTTGTGTTTTATACTTATTAGTAATAATATTTAGCAACGTATGTTGTTGACGATTTCTTTGCGTTATACTATTGTATAAGAAGTTTTATATTAAGTTCTATAAGTTTTGGCTAAGGATTTAAAGTTTTATTTTTGAGTTATTTTGAGAGCAAATGGTATTTCTGGATTTTTTTTTCATTTTGCAGTTGCAAGAGGTTTACGATCCGGAATCAATACATTATTAGCAGTTGTGGCAACAATCGTATATATACATACATCGTATATATTTCTGTTTTATAGGTTAAACGGGTCACATATTATTTTTCTGTATTTCAGAGGGTATTTGGTGTGTAGTGGGCCAGTGGTTATAGTAGTTAACTTGGATATACAGAACAAAATTGATTTGTTTGGCTGTGAAATAGTTTGAATGCGAATTACGGATCAAAATAGTAAGAAAAAGATAGTTGGGGTAAAAAATTACTAACTCAGTAAGATGAATCGGGTCAAAGAGATGATACGGGCCAAAACCAACTGTTTTTAAAGTTTGCGTACACGGGAAATTAATAATTCGATTATTTGGAAAAAATGTGAAAATTAAAGATAGAATACGCTGTATCATATACAAAGATGTTTTCTTATAGATTTATGAATCATGAATATTTTTTTTCATTTATTATTATTATTATTATTATGACAATGATATGTAATACATTTTTTCATATGCATTATTTACGAATTTCTTAAGTTGTGTTTTTTTATAGATTTATGAAATGTATTGTTTTTCGTTTATTATTGTTATGACGATGATATGTAATACATTTTTTTATATACATTATTCTTTATGATTTCTTAAGTTATTCTTTATTTTTTATTATTTATTTGAATTTCTTAAGTTTTTCTTTATTTCTATTATTTATTATTATTTATTTGAATTTCTTAAGTTATTCTTTATTTCTATTATTTATTTCATCACACGATGACATGTAATACATTTTCTCATATATATTATTTTCATAAATTTTTTAAGTTACTCTTTATTTTTTTTATTTATTTGAATTTCTTAAGTTATTCTTTATTTCTATTATTTATTTCATCACGTGTGATAAAGCTAGAAGATATAGAATTTATCTATGCATGCATTATATAGTGTTACATTTGTAAAAATAAAAAATATTACATTTATATAATAATAAAGGTTATTGAATTTATATAAAATAAATAATAAGATGAATTTTCGATTAAAGAACTTTCACCAAAATACTAAAACTACCAAAACACTAATTAAACCATACATGACTCAAGTTAATTATAGGCTCATTAAACATTTAAACTTTATTTATATAATTTTGATTTATTACACAACAGAAAACACAAAAGCATACAATAAAACAACCAACACAATCCATCAATAAGCATTAACAAGCACACAATAAAAGAGCCACACAATCCATCAATAAGCATTAACTAAAGATGTCCATGAGATCGTCCTTTCCCTCTTCTAGCCGCCGTAGCACCCGCAACGGCCTCTTTCGTTCCTCCGCCGCATTGGTCACCGTGTCTTTCGTACCCTCCGCATTGGTCACCATGTTTTTCGCTTGGCCCAATAATTTGACTTTTAGTTCATGCATGTCTTAAAAATCTTTCTATTCTAAAAGTTCAGATTATAGTTATTCTAATATAAATCTTTTGTAATCAAATGTGATAATTGATACATTAATTATTCCTAAAAAAGTATACCATATAATGGGCAAAAAAGGTGTTCGCAATTCAACGACCCTCCCATTTTGATATGTACTATATTAAAAAAATAACCCGTTCTAAAAATGATCCGTTATCATGAAAATGATCCATTTTAACTCATACTCGTCACTCAACCTGGATCCATCCATTTCAACACCTCTAAAGGATGTATTAACAAAACCAATGTCATATTTGTACCCAAAAAGTAGTTAAAACAAATGATCCGTTTTAACCCCCAAAGAGTAGTTAAAAAAATGATCTGTTTTAACCCACATCTGAAGGATGCCTAAACAAAACCAATGTCATATTTGTACCCAAAAAGTAGTTAACACAAATGATCCGTTGTCTGTGAAATGATCCGTTTTAACCCAAACTCGTCACCTCTAAAGGACGTCAACAAACAAACCAATGTCATTACCCAAAAAGAAGTTAAAACCATGGTTGTAAAACTCCCGACTAGGCGCCGAGTACTCACCGAGTAATCGCTACAAGGTATGATGCGGAGGCGACTTAGGCGACTTTCTTTAACTCCGTCTAGTTACTCGGCATCGATCAAAAGTGGTCAACCTTCGCCACAATTGGATCTAATCGGTCAACTCGAGCCAGCTATTTACTTTAAAAAGTTAAAACATAATTCATATTTCTATAATATTAAAGAATGACTATCACATTTTTAGTTAATTATCTTCAAATTTTAGATACTTTAGTATTTAAAAATGTATATTTTTTATTTATGTTAATATTCACGTATTTTGTTATATATATTAGTAGACTTTTGATACTTGACATATATATAAGTTTCCAAAAATTAATCTCATTATAAATTTATCACGCCCCAGTACTCCCCGAGTATTCTTCGCCTAGACCGAGTACTCGCAATTCCCCAGTCGACCGCCCTGGGAGCGCCTAACGACTTTTGCAACCATGGTTAAAACAAATAAATCCATTGTCATGAAAATAATCCGACAAATGATCCATTGTCACGAAAATGAAAACACCTAACGACTTTTACAACCATGGTTAAAACAAATAAATCCATTGTCATGAAAATAATCCGACAAATGATCCATTGTCACGAAAATGATCCGTTTTAATCCAAACTCGTCATCCGACATGGACCCATCCCTTTCAACACCTCTAAAGGATGTCTTTTTAACAAAAAGACATGTTATATTTGTAACCAGAGAGTAGTGTGTTTGTAAATAAAGAGAAAAAATAATCTGGTTGATTTCTTTCTTTTTTTTGGGGGGTAATTCCATGTTAAAAAGAGTCTTGAAAGCGATAGCTAATTTGACCTTAAAAGTCAACAAATCTCAATGAATTAAGTAAAATTTGCACTATTAAATTCATATGAATGTGAATACTCCATCCAATATAGAGATCCCACAAGTAATTTACATGACCACAAGAATCAATTCACAAAAGCCCCAAACAATAACACACTCCCACCTCACATAACCATAATCAACTATTGGCCAATAGTAATATTGTATTATTCTAGCAAGTAATAATATAATTCAAATATATTTTATATCAACATATAAAACAAAAGAAAGAACTCAGTGACAACTACCTTACAAACCCCAAAATGCACAACAGAAAACACAAACCACATAACAAAACAACCGCCAACAAAATCCACAACCATAAACCAAACATCAAATTAACCTATTGCCGACGTGTCTCCTCTCCTTCCACCTTCCTTATGTGTGCCTGCCTCCTCTCCTTCCACCTTCCTTATGTGTGCCTGCCGGAGCACCTCTCCGGTCGCACCCAACGGCGTGTCGTCCACGTCCACCATCGCCTTCATCCCCGTCCCCAACCCTCTCTTATTAACTTCCACAGCCGCCACCGCGGCTTTGGCGGCATCATCTCTCAGGTTCATAGCCTCCATCCGCTTCCTTGCATCCTCTTTTGTCACATCATCAAACATTTCCTAATCAAATAAAATCATTCATATTATTACTACTTCAAATATTATTATGGCAAATATTATTATGGCATACCAAATTTTACGCAAGATGTACATTATTATATATTTGCTAAAAAAAAGACTAAGTTGAACTTAATTACAATTACATTTTACTAACCTTTGTGGACTCACTAGTTTCAGACAACTTCTCCTTAGCCTCATCTTTCTTTCCAGTTAATAAATCCATGGCTTTTCTCGCGGTGTCGGCCGCGGCGTCCTTTAATCCAACCATCTTCCCCACCACCGTATCCTTCCCTTCCTTCGCTTTCTCTGCGGTGTAGTCTTTAGTATCCACAGCCTTTTTAGCGGTGTAGTCCTTTGCATCCGTGGCTTTTTGGGCGGCGTAATTACCATATTCGGATGCCGTATTCACTGTCACGTCTTTTGCATCTTTTGCCTTGTCTGCGGTGTAATCTCTGGTGGCGGCCGCCTTGTCCATTGTGTAGTCCTTAGCGGCAGCCGCCTTGTCGACGGTGTAGTCCTTGGCTTCTTTAGCCTTCTCCATTGTGTAGTCCTTTGTGTCGTAAGCCTTTTGAGCAGCATAGTCCTTGTATTCCCCCATTTTCTCCATTGTTGCATCTTTTGCTTCTCCAGCTTTGTTCACTGTGTAGTCCTTTGCGGCAGCCGCCTTGTCCATTGCTTCTCTTGCCTTCTCTGCCGTGTAGTCCTTTGCGGCAGCCGCCTTGTCAACCGTGTAGTCCTTGGCCGCAGCAGCCTTGTCCATGGTGGTGTTTTTGGCGGCAACCGCCCTGTCTACCGTGTAATCTTTCGCAGCAGCAGCCTTGTCCACCGTGTAGTCCTTGGCCGCAGCCGCCTTGTCCATGGTGGTGTTTTTGGCGGCAGCCGCCCTGTCTACCGTGTAATCTTTCGCAGCAGCCGCCTTGTCAGCGGTGTAGTCCTTGGCAGCATCCGCCTTGTCAGCTGTGTAGTCCTTGGCTGCAGCCGCTTTGTCATGGTGGTGTTCTTAGCAGCAGCCGCCTTGTCAGCAGTGTAGTCTTTCACGGCAGCCGCCTTGTCCATGGTGGTGTCTTTCGCAGCAGCAGCCTTATCAACTGTGTAGTCCTTGGCCACAGCCGCCTTGTCCACGGTGGTGTCTTTCGCAGCAGCGGCCTTGTCCACCGTATAATCCTTAGCCGCAGCCGCCTTGTCCACAGTGTAATCCCTAGCTTCTTTCGCTTTCTCAGCCGTCACATCTGCAGCCTCTCGACCTTTTGCCGCAGTATAATCCTTATACTCCCCCGCCTTACCCGCAGCCTCCCGCCCTTTCTCCGCGGTATAATCCTTATACTCCCCCGCCTTACCCGCAGCCTCCCGCCCTTTCTCCACCGTATAATCCTTATACTCCCCCGCCTTACCCGCAGCCTCCCGCCCTTTCTCCACCGAATAATCCTTATACTCCCCCGCCTTACCACCCGCCTCCCGCCCTCTCTCCGCAACATAATCCTTCCCTTCTTTCGCCTTCGCCGCCGTAACATCCACCGCATCATTCGCCTTCCCAGCAACCGCCTCTTTCGCGTGCTGCAACGTCCCAGTCACCGTATGAATAATACTACTAATAATCCCGGGACGGTCTTCATCACTACTCATTATCTTCTCATGTCTTTCCACCACCACTTCACCGGTCCTACCTGTGACATCTGCCCTGATCCGACCCGACCCAGGTACCCGTTTCTCTGACCCGATCTCTTTCTTTTATGATTTAATATTTATTTATACTTATATTTTACTTTTAATAATAATAATATATTTTCCTTCCCGCCTCTTTCTCTCTCTTTCTTTCCGCCGTCCCGTCCCTCTTCTCTCTTTCCGCCTTCTTTTCCCTCTTGTCGCCGTCCCGCCCTTACGCCTTGTTTCCCTCTTTTTCTTCTAACTCTTTGCTTGTCCTTTGTTCCTTCCCGCCTAAGGTTGTCTGCGCAGCTCCACGCGCCAGACCCCTTACAAGGAATCCTGCGTGAAGACCATCTGTTACAGCGATACGCGAGACGAACTCTTCTCGCAGCGTGCTAAGAATTGTAATTCTTCTCGCAGCGCGCTAAGAACGGTAGTTCTTCCCGCGACGCGCTAAGGATTTGTAGTTCTTCTCGCAGCGCGCTAAGAATCGTAGTTCATCCCTCGACGCGCGAAGAATTATAGTTCTTCCCGCGGCGCGCTAGGAATTTTAGTTCCTCCCGCGGCGCGCTAAGAAATGTGATTCTTCCCGCGGCGCGCTTAGAAATGTAGTTCTTTCCGCGACGCGTTAAGGTTGGCTCCGTCTGCCTTCGCGCTCGCGCTCTCTTGACCTTCTGTGTCTGCCTTCGCTCTCGCGCGTGCGCTCGAGCTTTCTCGCGCTGAACCCTTTGAGTTTTCTTCTGTTTAATCTAGCCGTTTGCTTTTGTGTTGTCTTATCTTTTGTGCTGTTGACCTAATCTGCTTTATGTCTGAAAAGTTACTTTCGGCGCAGCATGCGCACCAACCCCATTGGTTGGCAGAAAAAGTGACTGACATTATCTTTTGAGATCTGCTTTTTCCATGCTTGACCAGTACCTTTTTCTGAACTGCCCATGCCTTTTTACTGTTCCCTGTCAGCTTTTTCTCTTCTTCCCTGCTGCCATATCTTTTGATATCTTTTACTTGCTTTTGGATATCTTTTGTTATCTTTTGTTTTGTCTTGTTCTGTTTGTCTTGGAATCTTTTCCCCTTTTTCTGGATTCATGTCTCCTAGGGTTTCCCTATAAATAATAGTATTATTTTTCCTAACACTACACACACAAACACTTAATTTAACCTCCTCCTTGCTCTCTCTGCCGCCTCCCTCTCTGCCTCCGTCTTCCTCCCTGTTCTGCCCTGCTTTTCCGGTAATATATATTATATATAATAATTTACTTATTAATTATGCTAACTTGTAATCAAGACTTAAAACAAATCATTAAAACAATAATCTTTAATTATAGGTTAACTTGTGCTTGTTTAAAGTTGGTTCTTGCTTTATCTTACACCGCATCGTTTATCAAGTGAGTAATCTCGTACCTAATCCCTTTTTGCTTTTAATGTTTTGGGATGTTCATGTGTTCATACAAACTTAGAGTCTTAAACTTGTTTATGAGCTTTAGTCGCGCAGTATCCCATGTGTTGAGGACGTTTACTTGGCTGTTTATTTGTATGTGTGTATCATTAACCGCTTTGTTCGGCCTATTCCGCAGTTTTCATGGATCCATTAGATGAACACGGGAGACCTATCGTTTACGGTTTTCTTTGTTTACACTTGCACAGATGTTTTCTCGTTTTTGTGCTCAATTGGGAGCACGGATTGAACTATGAACTATGAGCTATGATCTATTTAGGCTTGATCACAATCTGATTGCACCCTTGTTAAACACCAGACATACACGTGTTGCGCGCAGATTTATTGTTATCTATGTATTGTATTAAACTTGATTTCTCACCAACACGCAAGTGTTTGACGTTTATTTTAACACATGTTCAGGTTTGCAGTAGCTGTTTTGGAGCTTGTGGACACGTAGGAAGTTTTCATTATTTTGGACCTAGATTAAAATGTATCAAGACAAGTCTTTGCTGTTCGAATATTATGATTTATAATATATTGATTTATGATGTTTACTTTGCGCGTGCGTGAATAAATGTATTTATTAAATATTGACACCCAATAGTGTCACGAGTAATGAAACAATATGTGGCGCCCCGATGTATAATCCGCCTTTGGTCGGGGTGTTACACTACCGTGCCGATTAATGTCCCTAAGCTCGTCCACGGCCGTCCGTGCCGCCTTCTCCGCAACCTCTTCCTTGCTTCTAATCTTTATTTGATGCCATTGTAATATGAAAATGTAACTTGAAATATTTAGAGAGTATGTTATATGATTGTTTAGTATGATTGATTAACAAAGTGTGAAGGAATTTATAGGAATGTGTAGTTTTATGGAAGGGGTTGTCGCTAAGGAACCGAATTCGGAAGATTAGGTTTCATGGAGGTAAGGTGGTATGGCTGCTTGCCACGTAGCATTGTGGATTGGCACGTGGACGTCATGCAGAGTAGTTTGGTGGCAAGTTTACTCTATTGGATAAAGTAAGAAGAACTGCTCGAAACAGATACGTGAACGCTTTAGACACTATGAATAAAATTTGTTACAAAGAAAATGATAAAATTGTTTAATTAATTAATTAAAGATTTTTGAATCTTTTTTAAGAAAACATAGTGTCATTTGATGAGCTTATTAAAGTAGCAGTATATATATAATCCGGAAACTATAATTCGGGTGTTACAATTTGATAAGAAGCGTGTTGTGGCGGAAACTATAATTCGGGTTGGGTTCTGAATACAAATTGTATCGAAGTACACGTGAATATAACTATATATGGTGTACTTCAAAAGGAAGTGAAATTAATATAATTGGAACCCACGTTCGTTTTGTTTTCATAAAATTTATTAAATAAACACCTAATTGAAGTTAAGTTTATATTGTTAAGGGTAACTCCTAATTAAATAGTAAAAGGAGTGAATTTGGATAATAAAAAACCAAAAATAAATCGATTGAAATAAGACAGGGGAGGTGGCTTTTTTCTAACTCGGGACACAGGAATGGAAAGGCGAGATGCTTACCACTTCATCATCGCCTGGTTGAAAACCTAATGGATGTGTGTTTAGGGGCATGTGTGTTGTGACATACAATCATCATCATTGAGAAGTAATATCACAACTCATAATATAATCTTGATCATTAACAAAACCAAAGGATTAATTAAAGTTTACACATTAACAATATCCAAGAGCATTCACTTAATGGAGATTTTTGTAACACTTTTTCATGTAACAATCGTATTTTCTTCTGTGGGGTTTTTCAAACGAGTTAGAATATTTATTTATAGTTCATTAATAGCACTGGAGTTATGACGTGCATTCTCCCATATGTGTTCATAGTTGCGAGGTACAAATCAAGAAATCTATAATATATATGACTTTCTTTTAAGTTGTTGATGTAACTTTATCCAATAATACATTTTGCGGACATATTGTACTATATATTAAAGGAAACACGCTACTACAATGTTTTCTTTAATATATAATATAAATTTGCACCTTAGTTCTTGAATTTTAGATTGTTTCAATTTAGTCCCTCTAAATTTTAATTTGTTTTAGTTTTGATCCATAGTATTTTTTTTTTGCTAAACTTTGTTTGCTTTTTACTTTAGCATCTCAAAGTTTTCATGGTTTTAGTATGTACCTTAACATGTGTTTTCCTTTTCATATAGTTTTTTGTTATTACTTATACAATTAGTTATTGATTCTTTGGTAATCTTTAGCATACGATATTTTAAAAATTTTTGTATGCCGTTACGACATGCTCATATTTTTATTTGTCATGCCGTTAAAATAAAGTTGTATTCGCAACAACTTATGTAAGTTCCGATAAAAACGGAGTTTTTTCCGCAATAGAATATTTTTTTTATATTGTAACCACATACTGAGTGTAGGTACCACATCAATGCCATAATTAGCCGAACCAATACCAACCAAATTCTTTTGATAGTTAGATAAACTTTTATTTTGTTGTGCCGAAGCGATATTCGTTACGATGTGTTTGCGTATTCGCGTTTTAATATGCGGGTCAGTTGTCGAGTTCCCCGCGCAAAGCGCGTTAGGAACACTCTAGTTAGATTTATGATAAAGGAAAGCAATTTCAACAAAAAAAATATATAGGGACTAAAATATCCAAAGCTAATATTAGGCACGCCTAGTACGTTGCACCCTTGTGTTTATAAAGGGATGTCTCTTTGCACACAAATGATTTCTACTTCCGAATGTGACTCCATTACCTAATAGATGACTCATTTTCTGAAAATGTATGTAAAAGCTACGGATCATCAATGAACTCACAACAAGTTGCGAACCTTTCGTTAGTTACTAACTGAAATCCTAACTTGGGCATCGTACATTTCAAAAGATACTTTGGACAAGCTTGGAGAAACAATAACAAAAAAGCCATACTGATCCAGAAGCTAAAATTCAAATAGACGTTGTTGTTCAACCACATTTGTAGCAGTGGGTAACATCAAGAGTCATACACTGAGCATATATAAATAAGTGCATCCTTCAAACTTTTGGTAGAGAAAGGAAATACAAGTTCAATATCTTTGTATTTTAATCTTATTAATTATGATATGAGCTTAAAGCGCTCTTGGTGGCCCAATCATTTATACTTGTTTGTTTGAATTGAAATTGACCCTAAACTATAAAAAACGATGATATACAAGACGCAACACTAGTATGCAAAGTAGAAAAGGGGGAACATTAAGAATCACACGAATGAATAGAGAAGAAAAGGGAAAAAATCATCTCAACAAACAAGATGATTCGTATTTTGGTTTCTACTTCAAAAACCTATATCATATCTATTTTTATTTTCCTAATTTTTTTTATTGTTTCAAGCTCCCATGTTTTTAGTTTGAATGGGCATTTTAGAGCTTATCCAATGCGGATGCCTAGATTCGACGTGAAGTTAACGTGGAGGAGTGAGAGAGACAAAAAGGAAGAGAGGATGAAGTGGGTCCAGAGTTTTGAAGATAAAATCGAACGCTCGGGCAGGTTTTGTGTGCGAGAGAGAGAGAGAGAGAGAGGCGGACGGTAATCTCACTACAACCACATGTTATTCTCATAGAGCACTTAATTTATTGCAATTACTAGAGCGGCATGTAAGTACTAAAAATGGTCTATGAAAGAAAAGTTTCATGAGCAAGCCCTCATATATTTGATTAGATAATTGTTCTTATCTCATCAAGTCAAGTTCTACGACCAAATGGTCATTGGACTATCAGGACCAAGGTGATTGATAAGAGTTTGCGTTTTCAAATCGTGAGGATTCAAGTCTCAAGATTGTAAAAAATGTATATTTAAATAGAGCAAGATAATATGTTAGGTTATATTCTAGCAAAAACAAAACCGATAATTGTCTTTGTCATTTGAAACTTTAAAACAAGATATTTATAAGAAAACGTATCACTAGTGGTAATTTCAGTAACCGTAACTTAAAAGTAATATGTTTTTCACCAAGATGCAAGTGAAAGGGAAAAGAATACTTCACTACATAATATTTTAGCTCACACATCTCACTTATAATGAATACCATATTTTCTAAACATCAATAAGATAAAAGAAATCAAGCTAGGCAAATTAAACAAGCGAAAATTGCAAAACAAATTCCACAAAACCACCCAATTACAAGCACCCGAGCTCACATCAGCGCCCCCCCCCCCCCCACCCCAAACGTATACTCCCATCAACCAGTGAAGCCAACATAACACCATTGTCCAAGGTCTTGCCCAAAATTTGAGTTGTGCCATTTCAAACATGCTATAATCAAATTATATATAAACGTGCTTAGTCGACAAAATTCAAAAAGATTTAACAATTAGCAAATCCTTAATCTACTTAGGAATTCGTTTTGTCGCACATATAGGGCTTGTTACGGATGTATAATGTGTTTTTAAGATTAAAAAAAATGCAGTGATGTCTGGGATGACGAGGGTTCCAATTAAGGTTAATATTGAACCGATGAGCTTTTTTACCTTTTTAGAAAAATTAAGATATTTCTATATGATGTACCAAAATTTTATTTCTATACTATTTTGTGCAATTGACCGTATGTAAGGAAGACCATTATCGATCATGTCAATTATTTCATATTATAGCAATCCAAAGTTTTAGTGGCATTGTGTAGACAAGCTTAATTTAGAACATGGATAGTCTTTCCATATTATCTTGTTTTCCTTATTTTATCTCGTATGCCACATCAACACAGCATCAACTTTTTTTTTCCTCGCAATTTTTCTTATTTTTTCCCAACATCATGGTGTCATGCGACTTCTTCCCATTTCTTCCTAATGGATTCCATCACACACAAAGTTCTGGTTTAGAGAGTTCTATGTTCAGATTTTTTCATATAAAATAACCAAGGACTGTTTTCTAGATATTTTCATCAAAATATCCAACAACTTGTGATATCTTTTGGTTGTTCTAGCAGCTTTGGCCAGCCTTTTCTAAGCCTTTCTATATATTAAATATCTTGATACGTATTTAGATTATGGTTCGAGGCTGGTCCAGAGCCTTCCACGACATGAACTTTGTGGTTGAAATACGCAACTCTACTTCTAGAAGCTTCTTTAGAGTTGTTTCCAACAACAGCTTTTTGGCAGAGTGTGCAACCATTCTAGGTTATTTCATGACGTTTATGGATTGTCATAGCAAACAACCGCATTTGGTCCAACACGTTGCGGATACTTATTACAGCCCTATTAAACAACCTGAAATTTGACGGTGCGTGACACTATGCTCTTATAAAATGTGATAAGTTCATAAACTATTCATTCAGTTATATTATCATTATTATTATTATATATAACAAATAATGACTTTGGTGTCGCTAAGTGCCGATTAGGCCACTTGGCGACACCTTATTAGTCTTTGTATTTTGTTTTTTTTTTAATTTTGGTACAATAACGAACATAAAGGAATTGACCAAACGCCAAATTTAGTGTCTTTTTATTGTTTTAATTCGATACAGCGACGAATGTGACGGAAACCCGGCTTTAATTCCGTGTAGACTCATAACCTCAATACCTGGGACCGGCAACGCTCGAGTTTACCGACCGACGCCACCACATTGGTCCACCTCAGTTTTTTATATGTTTTTCATTTTTTAGCTCCGGTATCATAACAAAGGTAACGAAAACCCATCGAATTCTTGTCAAGTTACTGTCTCAATGCCAGCACCGATAACGCCTGAGTTTATCACCACCCGGATTTACCGACCGAATAAACGTCGAATATTTTAATTTTTTATATGTTAATTTGACCGATTACTTTTTTTGGATTGTAACGTTGTCTATAGTGTACCGCCTATAATATCCAATTTCGTATCTCTTCACCCTTGTAGCATTGGAGTTTTACCAACAACCTGGATTAATGCCTTTTATTTAAATCAATCAATCAATCAAAAGGGTGTTATATAAGGCCGTGAAAATAAGCAATCCAAACACCCCCAAAATAAACAGACGGTAGTTAATCCCAATGAGTTAGGTCAAACTCGAACATACCCGGTGATTGCGTAATGCACCAGGTGGATTACCTCATCGTCACATCTATCATCATCGATCATCTGCTCTGATTCTTTCGCCATGGATAAACTTCGTAAACAACAGGTTACTCATCTCTCTGCTATTATCAATTTATCATCACATGCTTAGCACAATTCAAATTAATTCGATATAACATATAGATTAATCAATTTGTGGACTCTAGGTCATACTTTTGTTTCTGATTTAGCTCAAATTACTTCGATCTCCTGCTGTTAATCGCCATGGATAGGCTTCGTAAACAACAGGTTACTTTTATCTCTGGTGTTATCGAATACTTGTAGCACAGTTTAAGATAATTCGATATGTTAGGTGTTGTTAGCATATAGGTTAATCAATTTGTGGACTCTAGGTCATACTTTTGTCTCTGATTTGACTCAAATTGCTTCGAGCTCCTGATGGATAGACTTCGTAAACAACAGGTTCCTTTTATCTCTGTTGTTATCGACTACGTGTAGCACAGTTTAAGATAATTTGATATTTTAGGTGGTGTTAGCATATAGGTTAATCAATCTGTGGAGTCTAGGTCATACTTTTGTCTCTGCTTTGACTCTTACTTCGATCTCATGATGGATAGACTTCGTAAACAATAGGTTCCTTTTATCTCTGTTGTTATCGAATACGTGTAGCACAGTTTAAGATAATTTGATATTTTAGGTGGTGTTAGCATATAGGTTAAGCGGTTTGTGTTCAATTATCAGATAGTTTTTGGACTCTAGGTCATGCTTTCGAGTTTCGTCTCTGATTTGACTCCAATTCGTTCAGTGTTCTGCTTCGGATCACGATGGATAGACTTAGTAAACAACAGGCTGCTTTTATCTCTGTTGTTATTGAACATGTTTAGCGTAATTCAAGTTAATTCAATATGTAGGTGTTCTTAGCATATAGATTAATCAATTTGTATTCGACATCAGATAGTTTCTGTACTCCAGGTCATGCTTTCGTCTCGGATTTGACTCCAATTCATCCGGTGGTCTGCTTCGGATCGCCATGGATAGACTTCATAAACTACAGGATACTTTTATCGATTATGTTTAGTGTAATTCAAGTTAATTCGACATGTAGGTGTACTTAGCATATAGATTAGTCAATTTGTATTCGATCATCAGATTGTTTTTTTTGGACTCTAGGTCATACTTTCGAGTTTCGTCTCTGATTCGACTCAAATTATTTTTATCTTCTGCTTCGAATCACGATGGATAGACTTAGTAAACGACAGGATACTTTTATCTCTGCTATAATCGAACATGTTTAGCGTAATTCAAGTTAATCCGATATATACGTGTTCTTAGCATATAGATTAGTCAATTTGTATTCGATCATCAGATAGTTTTTGGACTCTAGATCATACTTTTGAGTTTCGTCTCTGATTTGACTCCAATTCGTGATCTTCTGCTTTGAATCGCCATGGATAGACTTAGTAGACAACAGGCTGTTTTTATCTCTGTTGTTATTGAACATGTTTAGTGTAATTCAAGGTTATTTCGATATGTAGGTGTCCTTAGCATACAGATTAATTAATTTGTATTCGATCGTCGGATGAGTCGATGGCGCTAGTTAGGCCGTAATCTTGTCTCTGATTCGACTCTTAGTTTCTTCAATCTTCTGCTTTGAATCGCTATGGATAAACTTCGTAAACAACAGGTTACTTTTATTCCTGCTATTATCGAGGATCTTTAGCATTTAAATTATCAATTTGATTCGATAATGAACGTATTATATTGCAATCGTATCTGTGTCCAAGGGTTGATGATTTAGAATGTTGTTTTGGTTGAATTAGGTGTCTCTTCGGGGAGCAAGTGAGAAGATCACTAGGGATGCTTTACTTGAGAAGGTGGCACAAGAGAGGGAGTTTCGCAATTACATGCGGCGAGCCACCACAGCTTCACTTTTTATTCAGGTTTTTGTTTTCTAAATAAGAGATTTACAATTTGAAATTGGATTGAGTTCTTAATTTCATTGAGACGAATTTGAAAACTTGTATTATTCTCAAGAACAAATACTTGGTATCATGAAATTATACACAAATATTACCTACAATGTTGGGCTTTTGACTGCAAGCAAGTCTTTACCTATCATTGCATGATTCGATTTTTATCAAATTTTGTTTAGAGGGTTTGGAGACGCTATGTTTCAATGAAGATGGCGGCTGTACATCTTAGAGAAGAGTGGCAGGAAATGGTCAAATGTCTTCCAGTTCCTATGAGCAGAGTTTGGATTTCCAATAGCCTATTGAGACCTTTTCTTTTCTATGTTACAACTTTAGCAACTCGAGGTCGAAGGTTTGAAGATAGGGATGTAGATTGTATGCAGATTTGCTTCAGAATTCTTTTGGAGAGCATAAATTCTAGTGGTATGGTTTTACTGTATTAAATATGAGATTCTTAGAAAACTTTATGGCACAATCTTCGTGCTTATCAGTTTCTATCTTTAACTTTAGCTGGTTCTTTTGTTTTGTTTCTAAAGATGTGTTTTGTAAGGCATAGATTAATAACCTTAGAAGTTAATCTGCAGTCTCAAAGTTAATAGTTTAATGCTTTGGCATATCTGTCTATGATATTAAACAGTTAAAGCTGAATTCTATTTCCTTAATTGAACCTTCTCTTTTGAAGATCCCCAGAAAAACTTTTGCACTCTTGCTACATCTAGCATTGAAGAACGAAGTACATGGAACTATCAAGCAAGGAAATTGATTTCTTTATGTGTACTCATTCTTTCAGAATGTGACTACTCAGACAAAGAGGGAAACCAATTTGTTGTTCTTACATCTATGGCAATGCGGTTTGTTGTTAGCTTGACTGATTTAAAATGTTGGAAAGGTCATAATGATATTACCCTGCAAGATGCAGATAAAGCAGTCAAAGATCTAGTTTGGTACATGTGCAGTGACAAAATTCAACTTTACATTTCCATCAGAAAATACCTTAATAGATTGGATATTCCTTTTTCTTCACCGACAAAAACAGTTGGCCATACAGATGATAGGTTCTTGATTACTGCCAGTGCAATAACTTTGGCACTAAGACCCTTCAATAATGACAACGTGAATTTGCGGCTTGCTGCTGAACAGTACTGTGTGCTGCTGCTCACAATTCCTTGGTTTAATCAACGCCTGCCAGCTGTGCTGTTATCTGCTATAAAACATAAATCTATCTTATCACCTTGCTTCAGGGAAATATTGGTAAGGCTTATGGGAACGCATTCTGAAAACATGTTATAACATCATAAATGATAACTTTATGTATATTATATCACTGCTTTTAATCTGCACATGCAGTAAGTTTTCTAAGTGCACTATTTTCATTTTGTGGATCACTTTATGAGGTGCAGATGTGGTATTTGGGGGACATTAGTACAGTTTTAAGCTAGATTTTGTTTCTCTTCATGAATTTTTTATGCTCATATTGTGAAACAGTAAGGATTTAGAAGTAGGATTGGCTTCGATTACCATTTCCAGCAATAAAATTATACAGCATATCATGTTATCCTAATCATTTTCCTTGGACCCATGTGACAAAAGTTTCGACCATGCTATCCTAATCATCTTTCTTGGACCCATGTGACAGTTTCGATGTTTAAGTTATTTTTTAGAATATTTGAGCTAATTATTCATTAGTCATGCTGATTTTCTTGTCAAACTTTAAAATAATACTGCATTAATATATAAAGCATGAGAAGCTGATCAATGTTTGGCAGGTGCTGGCAGATGTCGAAAGAGAGGGTTTTAAAAGAGATTTCAAATTTAAATAGTTCGGAACCGAGTTCAAGTCCAAAGATGTTGCCACCTGTTGGTTGGGCACTTGCAAACGTTTTATGTCTTGCAATCGGGTCAGACAGCAATTCAAAGGATTCTGGAAGGTTCACTCAAGATCTAGACTTTTCATCTTTCATTCGGGTTGTTATCAATTTTGCTGAAAACCTGTTAACTTACTTTGAGAAAGTTGAATGGACCCAAGTAAATAGTGAGTCATTGGCTGAGTTATCCCAGAAACAGTCAAATATGCTATACACAGATTTACTGAAGCCCGTTTGCCAACAATGGCATTTGATGAAGTTGTTGACCTTGGTCAAAGACCCATCCATTCAGAAAGTTGATGAGAAGTGTGAATTAACAGATGTTGCATACTATTATTCTTGTATGCTTAGAATATTCACCATTCTTAATCCATTCGCCGGGTCAATGCATATTCTCAATATGCTCGCTTTTACCCCTGGCTTTATTTTAAATCTGTGGGAACCACTTGAAAAGTCCTTTTTTCCTAAATTAAGTTCTGCTTCTGAGACTAACTTATCCAGTAATAACACTATTGAAGACTTGAAGGATGCGGTTTCCAAGAAGAAAAAGTGGGTGAATGTATTAAATAAGATAACTGGAAAATCCCAAGGAGATATTGAACAAACAGAGTCTGTTAGTAACCTCAGTATTCAAATTGGGGATGACTCTTCTGATGTATGGGATATTGAGTCTTTGAGGAAGGGTCCTGAGGGTTTAACAGCTGATGATTCTCATCTAATCCACCTCTTTTGTGCAACTTATTCACACTTGTTGCTGGTTATTGATGACATAGAGTTCTATGAGAAACAGGTAGTGTACTTCTTTCCCAAAATCAATATCAATGTGTCCTTATTTCTAGGGGTCTGCAAAACTTACGGGTGCGCGCGGGTCAGTTTTAGGCTAAAACCGAACCGAAAGCAGAAATTTTGGTTTTTGAAAACCGGTTGTTTTGTTTGTTTGTTTTTTTTCTGTTATGCCATTTGGGTTCAAAACTTTTGTGCCGAACAAAAAAAATTGGCTCAAAATAATGAATTTGGTTTAAATCTTTTTGTTGAGCCCTGCTTGCGGTGCGCGCATATAATGTATATGTGTGTGAACCCTCGGGTGGGCAAAAGTAAAATTGCACTAATTTTGACGTTATTTTACTAATCTCGTGAAAATAACGTTAAAAGTGGCGGAAGGTTAATCAGGCATCATGTGGTGGCGTTGATAGCCGAAAGACAAGGGCACATGCACCAATCAGCCGGTGTCCCGATGATTGAGTGCTATGTGCCTTATGTCCAAGGCTTGATGCAAAACTACTATCGAGCCGGGGGTCTCACCGGAAGCAGCCTCTCTATCCCTATGGGATAGAGGTAAGGCTGTCTACATCTTACCCTCCTCAGACCCTACCATAGCATTGCTATTGGTGGGATATACTGAGTACGATGATGATGATGATGATGATGTTTAAATCTTTTTGTTAATTAATACATAATTATTTATTATACATTTAGGCTGAAATATATAGGTTGCATGATGTTCAAAATAAAAAATGAAAATCTGTAAATTTGGTTCGGTCGGTTTTTATTACATGCAAAACCAAAACTGAAGAAAAAGTTTGGATTTTACGAAAACCTAAAACCAAACCTTCTTTTTTGGTTTTAGTTCAGTCATTTTGGTTTTTTTTGGTTTCCGATCAGTTTGTTCGGTTTCATGCACACGATGTTGCACACCCTATTATTACTATTGTTATTCTCCTATTTGATAACAAGTCATATTGGGAAATGAGTAGGTTCCATTTACACTGGAGCGGCAACGCAGAATTGCATCTATGCTGAATACTTTAGTTTATAATGCTCTGTCCCATAATGTTTCCCGCCAAAACCGTCCTCTTATGGATGCTGCTGTGCGCTGTCTACATTTGTTATATGAAAGGGATTGTAGGCACCAGTTTTGCCCTCCTGATTTGTGGCTTTCTCCAGCTAAAAAGAATAGACCGCCAATTGCTGTTGCTGCAAGAACTCATGAAGTTATGTCAGCTAATTTAAGATCTGATGATGCATTGGCTATTTCAAGCATGCACTCTGTTATCACTACCACCCCACATGTTTTTCCGTTTGAAGAGAGGTATTGCAAGTTAATGTGGTTAGTTAAACCCATCATTTCATACTTTGCATACTATGAAGATTTAACTTTGTTGGCAAATGTGAAGATAAAAGAGTTGATATTCTCCAAGTTCTACCCATTGAATTGTTTTTTTACAAAATCAGTAACTGGTTTTTATTTTCTTGAAAAATTAAAATACTGAAATAATTCTGCTTGTTTTGGCAGAGTTCAGATGTTTAGGGAACTTATCAGCATGGACAAGGTATCTAGGAGAATGGCTGGTGAAATAGTTGGTCCGGGTCAACAAGCTGTTGAGGTAGTAATCCGCCGTAGTCATATTGTTGAAGATGGATTTCAGCAATTAAATCCTCTAGGGTCAAGATTAAAGTCTAGCATTCATGTATCATTTGTTAGTGAATGTGGTCTCCCTGAGGCTGGACTAGACTATGGTGGTTTGTCTAAAGAATTTCTAACCGACATAGCAAAAGCCGCATTTTCCCCCGAGTAAGTTGAAAATAATTTCATATATTCCACTTTTACACCATTTCTGCCTCTTAAAAGTTATAATTTCCCTGATCTTTGTATATTTTAGTTATGGATTATTCACACAGACCTCAACTTCAGACAGACTGCTAATTCCAAGTTCAGCTGCAAGATTAGTGGATAATTCTATACAAATGATAGAGTTTCTCGGAAGAGTTGTTGGCAAAGCACTTTATGAAGGGATATTACTAGATTATTCTTTCTCACATGTTTTTGTACAAAAGCTGCTAGGCCGCTATAGCTTTATTGACGAGCTGTCAACACTTGATCCAGAACTCTACAAGAATCTTATGTATGTTAAGGTAAGCATTTATTATATACTAAACTGTGGTAGTAGAAATCCTTATTTTGGTTGCAATAAATAGCGCTCCCATAAAATAAAGTAGTGATGTATGTTAGTCATTTTATTGCAGCATTATGATGGTGATGTCAAGGATCTGTCACTAGATTTTACAGTTACTGAAGAATTACCTGGAAAGCGACATGTTGTAGAACTTAAAGCTGGTGGTAAGGATGTCAGTGTAACAAATGATAACAAGTTGCAATACATAAACGCTATGGCAGATTATAAACTTAACCGACAGGTATATATAATATTAAATTCGCTATATGAATATGATGCTAACATGCAAACCTTTTTGTATTCTTGATGCACATATGCCAGGTGTTGCCACTTTCAAATGCCTTTTGTAGAGGATTAACAGATCTTATATCTCCGTCTTGGTTGAGATTGTTTAATGCGGGTGAATTCAATCAGGTATTGCTTATTTGGGGTGTATTTGAATCTGAATTTGAATTTAAAGGGTAAGACTGATAGCTGATGTCTGTTTTAAGCTTCTTTCTGGTGGCAATCATGACATTGATGTTGATGATTTGAGGAATAATACACGGTACACTGGTGGTTACACTGAAGGGAGTCGCACAGTAAAGCTGTTCTGGGAGGTATACATTCTACCTATAAGGGGCTTTCCATCTTGAAAGCTTATATTTTCTACCTCCGATAGTTGGTTACTGATTGTAAGAAAATATATTTAAATCGAGTAGTTATTAATGACATTTTGCTGCTTACACTGGCTCAGGTTATTAGAGAATTTGAGCCAAAAGAACGTTGTATGCTCATGAAGTTTGTTACAAGCTGTTCCCGAGCCCCATTGCTTGGCTTTAAACATCTTCAGCCAGGTTTTACCATTCATAAGGTATTATCTTTTTTACTTTTAAAATCTATTGTTACCTTTTATTTCCACCCTTCTGGTGCTTTCTCTCCCATTTGTCTGATCAGAGATGATATAGCATGTAGTGGGTTAAATGTATAAATTATAAATCAACGAGAAGAGGGAAAATAACTTTTGATTTAATATTTATATAGGTTGCATGCGATTTACCTCTTTGGGCCTCGTTTGGGGGACAGGACGTGGATCGTCTTCCATCAGCTTCAACATGCTATAATACTCTTAAGGTATCATATTCTATTGTTGCAAGCTTATCAAACACACACACACACATGTATATGTCCATTATGTTTGGTTCTGTTTTGTCGTTAATTAAAGGAGTAGTTAATTGAAATATATATGTTGACCTTCATTTCGTTGTATGCAGCTCCCAACTTACAAACGGTCAAGTACATTGAGAACAAAGCTACTATATGCTATCAATTCCAATGCAGGATTTGAACTTTCATAAATATTGAACATAGTATGCGCATAGGTAAACCCCCTTTAATCACCTCCGATTTGCAATTATATAAATGAAAAACGGCCATGAGAGTTGAGCCGTGGAGGTGCATGTTTTAAAATCCACATGCCACTTAACATGTATGTGAGGCTCAAGAGAGCATTTATAAGAGTTTTTGAACGAGACATTTCTAGAGAGCATTTAACTTCTTTACATAGGGATGGTGGAAAGGGGGACTGAACTACCCGTGGGATTCGGATGAGGTTCGGGTTTAACTTATGATTTCCCGAACTCATTACTCATTAGTGACTATACACCTGCTCTTGAATAAACCTAACTTATGATTTCCCGAACTCATTACTCATTAGTGACTACTGCTGATTTCATAAATCTGCGAGTGCTCATGATTCTGATTATTCTTTTAAGGCAAGTTTTATTTAGTCAGTTTACTCATATTCCTTGATTTCGAGTAGGGCATTTAAGTTTTAAGTTTATATAATGCACATAACTTGCGAGAGTGCAACTTTCCGTTTATTTTAGGATTGTGTAGTGTATCAATAGTTGATTGCAATGTTTGATAATTCATTGTTAAGGTATATAAGTAACTAGCTATGTTTCTTCCAAATGTTTTTATATGTCTTTGCTAGTCAATTTTAATAAACACAGTGAAACATGAAAATTTAACCAAAAGAAAGCAAGAAAGCTGTAGCTTGCATGATCATAGTTGATGAGCTTTCTTTTAGTTCTGTGTAAAGGTTTTACGCATGATTGTAGTATTTTTCAACCATTGTTTAATTTAGATGTAGAATTATCCTCACTAAAGATGCTTACCATATGTTTCTTGATGAAATGAGAAAAGATTATAATTTTTTTTTCTTTTATAATATACGTGCAAGAAACATTGGTAGAATATGTTACTCACAGTTGTACCTCCAGATAAAGAGTGAAGTATGCGTGTCTTATGACACACCCAACGTAACAGCTAAGGGTAGGGTACGTGGATTTTACCAATAACCGAATCCCCTGAATTCTGAACGAGTAGATCGGTTCGGGTACTTTGGGTGAGCATGTGACCGGTTTCAATTAAACTGATCTAATATGGTTTG
Source organism: Bidens hawaiensis (assembly GCF_021521415.1). Lineage (NCBI taxonomy): Eukaryota > Viridiplantae > Streptophyta > Magnoliopsida > Asterales > Asteraceae > Bidens > Bidens hawaiensis. The sequence continues at coordinate 177,298 of NW_027491273.1, forward strand.
GTGAATGGGTGGTAAAAAAACTGACTCTGGTTACCCGAACAACCAGAAGTCTTTCATATTTTGGAGAAATAGGGTCGCCGGAGAAGTGAATATTATACAAATTAACCTGAATAAACTGATAGTATTTGGGTTAAATGGGTTTATTTTGAAAGACTAACTGATAAATGACCCTGATTACAATCAGGTATCGAGGGTTGGTTCAGTTTAATCGAATCTGGGTATTATACCATCGGCTTAAAATGGAGGGGACTTCAATGAATACAGTGGGCTTGGAAAGCAAATTCATCGAAGTCCACTAGTTTAAGCCCGTTGTTTAATACTATTCGATCAAACCAGCCTGTTAACCGAGCACCTGATTAAACCGATTGTAATTAGGGTCGCTTATCGGTTAGACTTACAAGCATAAAAATCCGAATAACCTGAACCAGTTAACCCAAATACCATCCTTTTGTTCCGGTTAGCCCAAAACTGTTTAATACCCACTTTTTCTCCGGCGACCCTTCTCTCACATTTGAAAGTAGCTACATCATGTTATTCCGGTTAATCCAAATCTTTTCTTTTACCGTCGATTGACCGAACTGAATTAGATTAGCTTAATTGAAACCTGATCACATGCCAATCCGATACACAAACAAACTACCCGTTCAGGATTAAGGTTATTTGGTTAAGTATGATTTATTGTATCAGCTTTTACATACAAAGACTTTTTATTGTTATTTCTAAGCATTCATTTTTTTTAATCACCAAATCTGCATTTGTTAAAAGTTAAAACAGCCCTAACAATCTTTGACTCGAAACTTAGAACTAATGCCACCCACCTCGTCAAAGAAAATATATGAAAATCATTAAGTTTAAGATTCTTATCTCAGTTATTTCTTTTGGGAGATGTTCTTTTTTTTTTGGTAATTCAAAGTTGAATTAATGCACAAGATATGTTAAAAGCTTACACGATCTAAGCAAAAGGAAACTCAACTGCAAATGGTACATAAAACTAGTTTGTAAATTGTAGATGCAGAATAGTTAAAAATAAATAATATAAACTACAGTTAAGACAAATTACTAAATTTATAATCTTAAATTGCCAAAACATTGTATTAAATTGTTAATAGTTACCCTAACACGTAACCTCAGGAAGCATCATGATTCACACACACACAAAAAAAAAATTCTATGGGTGAACAAGCAACTTTGGTTCTTCGTTCTCATGCTAACAGGAAGCAGTGCAATATGCAAATCTTAACAAAGACGGAATGTAACAGACTTGGCAGATTATATGCATATAAACCATACTCAAAATCAAGGACAAAGGGTAAACCTAATAAGGAACACTTACCTTTACAGAATGATCTGAATCACAAACAGTCGGGAGGAACCGTGCCTCTGAGCCAAAGACTTACTTAAATTGGGGACATGGTATTTATAAGTTCGGTTTGGGGGGTAAGATTGTGATGATGAAAATAAAAAACATACATTGGGAATATAGGATGCTTGGAAATATATTAAGTAATATCTATAAATGACATTAGTAAAGTTTGTTACTTTACTAGTGGTAACCAGAATTTAAAATCAACATGAGTACTTGTACAATACAATTGCAGGTCATATTTTTGTCACACCTGCTACTAGGGATGAGCAAATTCGGTACTGGTACCAGTTGGTACAATAACTTAACGATCAGTTGCTTAACAATAACTGCTCTTGAAAGAACCTTACTGTTGTATGCAACATGATCATATCGTACCAGTTATTAAATTGGCATTTTCCTACAAGCAACCTGAACTTGTAATTTTCAATTTTAAAGATTAATATGGATGGCGTGGAACTAATTCACAAGTGTCCAAAATATCTTTCCGCAGGAAAAGCTGTCTGAAAGGTCAATTCTCGTTCCAATGTAGACGTACAGACTGGAATCTTCGTCTACTGCAATCTTGTGTTATTGTAACTATATTGAGAGTTGTATAATTTGCTTTGTGGTGTAAATAATATCACAGATTTTTGTAGGTATAATTTGCTTTGTGGTGTAAATAATATCACAGATTTTTGTAGGTATGTGTGTCTAAACAAGAACTAGCACAAAACCTGATCTAAATTTTCATACATTCATTGGCTGGTGTGTTTTGCCATGGGTTGCTTGCTTAATCACAGTTTTTTTGTTTCTTATTTTGGGTTTTCAGCGAATTGTTGCTTTTTTTTATTCCGCTAAAGGAAAACAATCCAAGCTATTAGCAATCGAGGCTTGTATTCAGCGTGACATATAAAGGAATGATGTGTGTTGGTATAAATGCTTAACTTGTTATAATATAGAAATCATGAACAAATAAAGATGGATCAAGGTGCAACTTTTTAAGATGAACTGGTACTACAACCGAGTCTATTTGTTGTTTATTACATACCCAAGTCGTCGAATATGAAACAAAAAGTGTTCATGTTTTGTTAGGTCCGCAAAAGCTGATCACGCCAAACTAAATAGCATATTACCGTGTCTGTGTTAGGTTCAGTTTGGTTTCAGTTAAAACCGGTTACATAAAAATGGGTTAATGGCTGAGATCTAATGTTAAGCTAAGATGTTCCACTTATCTTTACATCCCAACTTGCACACACGTTTATCGAATAGGTTATATGCATCCCCGTCCGTTTCCCTGTTTCTATCGTTTCAGGTACTATAAATGAAAACTGCAAGAATCAGCCAACGAACACACCCTTGATAAAGCCTATTATTCTGAGACGTGACACATTGTTACAAGAGACATAAATTAAAAGTTACACAAGCACCCATATCTACAACAATGTCATGTTTTGGGTGACATAAAATTAATGTTTGAACCTTAATCACTAACACGCATCTTAACGCATTAATAGCCGGAATGCTTCATTATGGGTCTCAACTGCATACTCGTATCCAAGATTGTTTGCATGATACCGAAACTCATCTAACTCATTCGATGGAACTTGAATACCAACCAAAACATTTGCCCCCATTTCTCCCTGCAAACATAAAAACCAAGCTTTAGAGTCACCAACATCGAAAGGGCAAAACAGGAATTATTCACTTGGTTGAAAACTCAAACCTGTGCACGGTAATGAAACAAGCTTATATTCCAACGCGGGCTAAAAGCGTGCAAGAATTTCATCAAAGCCCCTGGCCTCTCGGGGAAAACAAACCGACAAAGAAGCTCATTTTCAACATTAGTTCGCCCTCCCATCTGAGAAGTCAAGAGTGGTTTTTGGTTTTACCATTAATCCATATAACCTACTAAATAGCTTTTATTCCAAGAATATAAAAATAAAGTTAATAAATTGTTACCAGATGGCGTAAATGATCTTTAACCATGTCGTTATTTGTGAACTCGATAGTTTTTAGGTTATATGACTCCATTCTTTCCACCATTGCTTGGAGCTCAAACTTTGTATGAAGACCAACACTATAACAAATTACAAAAGAAATATTAATTTATTAAAAATAAAATACCAGAAAATAAACTTAAAAACTTTCTTAAAATAAATTAAATGTTCTTGCCTGTATAGAACTAGAGCTTGTTTCTTTTCAGATTCATATCTGTACTTGAACTCGGTAATATTCATCTTCCCAATCTGCCAACAAAAATATTGATATTATGCAAAATTTAAGGGGTAAATATGACATTTTATCCATAATGAATGACGTTTAATAGTTTTTGGAAAATACAGAAAACTAACCAGTTCGGCAAACTGTTTAAAACTTCCAGGTTCCTCGGGCATGAAAGTTGCAAGAACAGCCTCTCGTTGTCTACCAACGTTTGCAAGTTCGGTTACTAATCTTAATCTATCAAAATTCATGTTGGCCCCACTAGTTATTGATACAACATTTATATCCTTAAGATTATAAAACTTGCAATATGCTTCTGCACCCGCAAGAGCAAGTGCACCTGCTGGTTCTAAAATGCTCCTTTTCTCCTCAAACATATCCTACAATATAAACACTTTAATCATTAATAACTTTTTTTCTCTTTTGAAAAACAAAAATCAAACCAATGCAAACAAAGAGAAATTTCATTCATTCACTAAAATTTGAAAACTATGTTAATCTGCTTGTTTTATGGTGATAGAAGCTGTTTTAAATAAGTAGTTTAAATTTGCTTACTTCAGACGAATTATTATTGACAGATGCAAAATTACAAGTTTACCCTTTGGGACTCACTTTTATGGATGCACAGATGGCATCACGACTGACAAGAACCACTCCATCAATCAATTCCCTGCATAACCGAAACGTTTCTGAACCGACTTCTTTAACCGCAACACCATCTGCAAAGCCTCCAACTTGGTCAAGCATTACCCTTTGACCATGATGTAACGATAACGCCATTGCATTTGCATCAGCAGGCTCTACACCAATGATCCGTACCTATATGATAAAGTTGATTAAAAAATATTAGGAAATAAAAGCTTATGCAATATACAGTTAACAACATTTGAAATATTACCTCTGGCGATACCCTCTTTATGTAAGCAGCAATACCAGCTATCAAACCGCCACCACCAACAGGCACAAATATGGCATGAATTGGACCTTGCATTTGGCGTATGATCTCCATTCCAACCGTCCCCTGGCCCATTATAATATCTGGGTGATCAAAAGGTGGAATGAACGTTCGGTTCTCACTCTCGCATCGTTTTTTAGCATATGCCTGTGCTTCATCATAAGAATCACCTTCAAGAACAACTGTTGCACCTAACCTCTTAACCGATTCCCACTAAACACATCATTCAAAAAAATACTGTTTTAAGATCATACAAGTTATATGTAATATGCATAATGCATGCATGTTTCATCAAGCAAGCAAGCAAACCTTGATCCGAGGTGTGGTGACTGGCATGACGATTACAGCATCACATCCCAGTGTCTTGGCCGCTAATGCAACTCCTTGAGCATGATTTCCAGCAGACGAACATATGACACCTTTTGCCAGTTGTTCTTTTGGAAGCTTTGCCATCATGTTATACGCTCCACGAAGCTTGAATGAGAAGACCTGCAAACTCAAATTTAGCATCTTAGCGTTATTATTGTTGAGTAATGGAGCCTTGGTTGGCCTTTTGCATGGTCAACATGAAGAAACAAAAAAGGGGATCTTAATCATTTTAGGCCAAGCTAATAAAAGAGAAACCCTAGTTGTAGCTAGGGATGTAAACAAGTTGAGTCACGCCTTAACTCCAATAGGCTCGAGCTAGGCTCGTTTTAACTTATGAGAGATCAGCTCGCTTCAAGCTCTTTTCCCAAAGCTAGAGCTCGGCTCGTGAGTCGTTTGTTATTTATTAACTGATTTTACATATTTTTAGTTATTATTATATGTTGAGAAAAACCTTAAACAAGCCTAAGCTAGAATCAAGCTCATGTGCAACACCTTAAACAAGCCAAGGCTGGCCTCAAGCTTGGTTGCATGGTGTAAAATTAATACATAGAAGTCCAAAAAAAACTTAAAAATACACAAGGCTTGTTAAGGCTCGAAGGGCCTAAACGATCTTCCAATGCAAGGCTCAAGCTCAGGCTCGATAACTAAAAAAGCATTATTTAAGACTCAGCTCTTTTCGAGCTTTTTATCGATCCGATCACAAGTAGCTCACGAGTAGCTCGACTCGTTTGCACCCCTAGTTGTAGCCATGGACATAGGTTCCACATCAAAACCAAACCACATTATATTGTCGTGTTCGTTTATTTTCTATTCTACACGATATTCATTTGTGTGTGTCTTGTTTTAATTCCTAACAATTATGTTAATAATTCGACTAATTAATCAAAATTAAGGAATATGTGCACATCCCTATCAAAACCACCACCAATTTTCAATAGCAACTAATACTAATTCGAATCAAAACATGTCGAAAACCGATATCAAATTAAAACTTCCGCTTACAGGCTGAAGATCTTCTCTTTTAAGCCAAACATTCACCCCTAACCTCTCCGAAAGCTTCGGGGCAAGCGACAAGGGCGACTCAATGGCGACATCGTAGACTCGATTCGACGACAAGATATTGGTCAAATACTCCATCTCCGTCAACGCACCATTCCCTTCCTCCACCTTATGGTCCGGCACCGCTCCCAACCGTCCCGATTCGTATTGAAATGACGACGGCGAAACCCTAAGCCGTTGCTGTTGTTGTTCAGGCACCTGCTGCACCACCTCCGTCGCCTTTGATTTGGACACCGTGGCGAGGAAGGAGAACCTGAGTCTCGTTCGGCGCCACGGCGTCGTGAATGACGCCGCATTATTGTGTGGTGCGGCGTCATTGGTTGGGAGATTGGCGTACGGGGTGAAGCACTGCATTTTGTTTGTTGTATATTTATTTATATGGTGTTGTATGACTTAAGGGTGGAGCGGGATTGTTGTTATAATGTTGGTTTGATAGATGGAGGAGGTTATGGTTTGGGTAATCAAAGTCAATTTGGCAGCCGCCGGTATTTTTATTATTAGATACATGTGTTAAACATGACTGCCAGCATGAGGGTTGGTTATTTAATTAGGTTGGTGATGGTGATGGTGATGGTGATGGTGATGGTGACTTCAAGATCAACCAATGTAGTTTTTAGGACAGGTAATTAATGATTGTTGCGTTTTCATGTTAAGTTTATGACTTCAAGATCAACCAATGTAGTTTTTAAAATATTGAATTTTGCAATTCAAAAAAAGGATAAAGGCGTAGCTTGTTGTTCGCTTGTCTTTTGTTTTATGTAATCAGTCGTTTTCAGTTTTATAATTTTTTTTACATTTAAATTCAAAATAAAATAAAAAATAAATCGTAAAGAATAGGAAAATAAATATGTTTGGGTGTAGTGCTCGGTGGCTTCTGTGTGCTACGGTGTTTCAATGAGGCCACTAGTGGTGCTCAATGGCTTTCACGCCAGTAGTGGTTTGTGGGTAGGGACGCGGTGTTTCAGTGAGACCACTTAATTACTAATGTCACTTCAGCACCACTAGCGGTGTTGCATAGACCATGCCGCATAGATTAATCGGTGTTGTAAGACTCGTTCTACTTGGTCGAGTACTCGCTACTCGGCATTCTTCAGAGGCTCTTTTCTCCAACTCGGCCTATATTACTTAGACTCGAATCTAGGCAGCCAACTCAACGATTCGTCGAGTCTAGTCGGTGGCCCACTTGGAACTACTCGACAATTACGCGGATCTAGTCGTTGGCCCACTCAAAACTACTCGACAATTACGCGGATCTAGTCGTTGGCCCACTCGAAACTACTTGGCGATACTTGGTGATTTCACTCGGATTTAGGAGATTTTGAACATGTGTCCGTTAGATTAATATTGATATTCACGTATATTGTTATAAATACTAGTAAACTTATGATAAGTGACGGTAGATATAACTTTCTAGAAATTAGTTTTTTTTTATAATTTATCATGTCCGATTACTCACTGGCTAGGCCGAGTACTCACAATTCACCTGTCCACCAACATAGCAGTGCCTAGCAAATTCTCTTGTTCAGTACTCGTTGGGTTCTATCTTGTAATTACTTGTAAGGCGTTGGATTCACCTGTTAGTTTGCTAAAATTACCCGTTTATATTTTCAAATACATTTTGTACTATTTAATCTTTCATATAGTTTTACAACCGAAGAAAATTAGAAGTTAATGAATTAGTAGATTGTTTTATTATTCAACAACAAAGAAAAATAGAAAGAGAGAATTTTTACGGTATTGCTCAGGTAAATAGGAACCTTTGTTTCGGTAACTGGGGCAGGCATTATCTAATACCATGTCCGTCCCATGCCCATGTAACATTATTAAGACTAGTCTAATAAACGGTTGGTTGAGGGGGGGGGGTGAATTTTATCGTTTGTATTTTGTCCGTTAAGTTTTGGTTCATTTCCCATTTGTAACCGAACTGAACGGGGAAAGTCACTTGTAAATGGTACAAGCTAGCAAACGGTCCAAAATGTCACAAATCTTCTAGATTTGTATAAAGCATTCATGCTTTTCAAATGTCTACATGTTAGGTTGTCATTTAAGAGCCTCATTATTACCATTCATATTTTCTAAAATGTGATACATATCCCTGAAGATAATAATGATGACAAGTTGTGATAAGAAACTAAAGGGTTATATACACAAAGCATGCTAATAACAAGTTGCTTTATGCTTTAATTAAACATAGAACCATTTTTATAATCCTAACACATTATGAATTATGAAGGAAGACAAAGGTGGAGGGCATTAATGATGAATTTTGACTTCCAATTGGAAGAGTTTTATGATAAGAAACCTGTGATATATAACTTTATAAAATGTGTTACAATTATAAAAATGATTTACGTTTTAAAACACAGTAAAAAATACAGTTACATTTGTCGGGCTGAAATTAATTTATGTGTAAATCATATTAATCCTAACCCAAACACAATTAAAACCATGAAGCACAAAAACAAATTATGTACTTTGATTATTTAAATAGGCAAAAGGGGTTGGCGGGCCAAATAAGTAGGCGGATTTGGCGAATTTGTAATCAAGGTGTAAACGGGTTGATGATTCATAGCAAAGTTGTAAACAAGTTGACGGGCCGAGCTTTATAAAATTTTATATTTTTAGTTCTAATATTAAACAAGTTGATGGATCGACTTCTATTTACATCACAACTCATTTATTGAACGTATTAGACGGATCAACCCGTTTACAACCCGAACATAGACCCAACTTAAAACTTTATTATCCATCTAAACTCTAAAGTTCAAGTCCCAAACCCTAGTTAAAACACAAAAAATACAGTATACAATATACAACCATATACATACACTCATAAAAACATATAGATATACAATTTAAGTTAATATGAATAATCAAGATTAACAAATATGTATTTAGTTATTTTACAAAGAATAGTTACATAAATCATCGCTAAAACGTGGTTCAAAATGACAAAAAGAAATATCTAATAATTTTGAACATGTTAGCACAACATGAATGAAAAAAAAAAGACCAAAAGATCTAAAACCGTGTTCTAAACAACTAGGAAGACGGGCCCCTTAACTCGAGCCAAACTTAGCCAGAGTTCATTTTAACTCAAGACCACAGTTGTAAACTTTCCACAAGCAGCATAGTGCCGCCTGCTCATCACCAAAACACAGGCCGACACAACCAACGGGCCAAAACAATGACTTTTGAGTTATTGACTTTTTGATTTATTTGAACTTGACTTTTTACCATAGTGAAGAACCAAGAGTAACTACTACTATATGAAGCAAAAGAGCTTGAATAACACTTATCGTTCTTGATGAACCGCTCTCACTCAACTCTCCTGCATACCGGGATTCGTCTTTACTTGAAGTTATCGACACGTTTACATCATTTGAACCTGAAAAAAGGTTGTGAAAAAGACGGTAAAAATGATATTATTACCTTTGGTATAAAAACAATGTAAAGGTAAAAAGATTATGCTTACAATCATAATCAGTCCATCCAATTCGTTTCTTTGATAAATCATAAACGAATATCTTATCTTTAAGAACAAGATCTGCATCGAAAAATAAATAAAATGGTGATCAAGAAGTAATACTTGAAAAATTAAACGGGCGGGTCAAGTGAAATATTTTTTTATTATAATTAACTAATTAATTAATGTATGATTTTAATCCAAGCTATTTTAACTGACCTCCAAGAATTGATACCCCGTTTTGAACTTTCTGAAAGCCGATGCACCATGGTGTACCTCCGTCCTGTAAGCATTCATGCAATCAATATTAGCTTGGTGCTTTTTGATACGCTTTCGTTTTAAATTTAAAAAAAAAACTGAATAATATTAATAATAATAATAATAATAGTAATAGTAATAGTAATAACATATATTAATAACTGAAAATAAAGAGACAACGTTAGGGACACTCACAACGGGATCTCCATGTACAAGATAGTTCTCCGGCTTAAGGATCATAGCCGCACCGCCCGCAAAGTTTAAAGAAACCTCCGGGAAAATCTCATTTATGCTTTTTTATGCAAAAAATAATAATAATAATAATAATAATAATAATAATAAAAAAAGAAAAAGGATCAGTTGGATGCCCAAATGACTACAAGTAAAAACCGAAAAAAAAAAATAGACATCAAGAGGTACCTTGATGTAACTAAATAACATTGGGTGTCCTTCGAGAGAACAGACGTTGCTAATTGTGAAACAGCGGCCGTTATCTGCAATGTTTAATAAAAACTATATCTAACTAAATATCTATTTTCTATAGAATTACCTTAATGTTGAAAGAATCTGACATACAACACGTTTGACCAGTAAAGTCAAAAAAACAAAAACAAAAAATAATAATAATAATAATAATAATAATAATAATAATAATAATAATAATAATAAAATAGAAACTGAAACTTACAGCATTGACAAAAGGTTCAAATGCTTCTGCAACAAGGTATGTCAAAGTTGTTCCAGAGTCAACAATGGTTCCTCGGTTATCTGACGTGGCGAAAACAGTCGGGTCAATTGGCAGCATCTGTCCGTTGACTGCAATACTTTGCAAATCAAGATTGTAATGAGGCCTGAAAGATTAAAATTAAAGCCCGTTACGATATTTGTGTTCTCTAACTAATAACAAATCTACTCAAGTGTATTAAAATTAAACAAAAAATCTAGCGTTTACTTGTTCGCCAACTTTAACATTTGGCTAATCAAAAAGTCGCGATTAAAAAAGTTACAAAATAATAATACGTACTGTGACGGGACAAGGGGACTATAAACCATGGTGGGGTCCATTATTTCACCAAGAACAAGCTTGCCACCACCCGTTCCATCTCCTTTTAAGCAATGTGAAAATACCTTTGGAGTAATCCCATGTGACGAGAGTTGTGACACAACAGATAAACGTTGTTGACCAAAACCAAAGATCCCGTCAATCGCCTTATCGGGTTTGGTCAAACTACCTGTTTGATATGTGCTACACCTATTACATATTATATAAAAAATATAAAATTGTTAACATTTTTTTAATGATGAGACTGAAATAAGATGTTCTACGGTAAGAGTCAAATATTATGTGGCGCGATAGTTAAGATTTTAGAATTTCCGTCATTGTTTAATTCTAACTTAAGTCATAAAACACATTTAAAAATATAAAACGGGTTACACGAACATGACCCGTGTAACTAAACGAGTTTGCGTGAAAAGATTATTAAACTTTCCAATACGATCAAGTCACATTGCAAGTCAAAGAAAACTTCTAAAACACGTGACAAAACATGAAGAACTCACCCAAAAGTAATGTAAGCCGAAGAGTTAGCAACCATGGAGGGTCCCACAATCGTGTCAAAATAAAACAAATCCGTGACGTAATGACCCGATGTGCCACTACCATCTCCATACTGAAACTTATAACCACATTGATTGCCTTCAGAACACAATGCATCCGAGGTTTGAACTATTGAAGAACACATTGAGTCCGAACATGATACCGTGGAAGCCGTTGTTGAGCTTCCAATATCAAAGAAATTGAGATCAATCTATAAAGTATAAACCCAAAAAGCATTATTAAAAAAATATTTTTACTGGAACTTAAAAAGCAAGAAAAGAAAAACACATACACCGAATCCACTTGACTGAGGGCAATCAGTGCAAGAACTACAAGTCACCCATAAAATGTCACTCCCGGTGTCGATCTGCACATTGAATTCTTTTGGTGGAGAACCCAATTTCACTTTAGTAAAATACAACCTGCAACACAGATAAAATTACACATTTTGACTTTTTTTAGTCAATCAATTTCTTCAAAATCTTCACATTTGTTCTAAAGCAGAGGAGTAAACGAGCCAACCTGCTCGCGACGCACTCGAGATCGGATCGATAAAAAGCTTGAAACGAGTTGAGCCTTTTCAAGATCGAGCCGAGCCAGAGCCTTAAATAAAGCTAGTTCAGTTATTTATCCCCAGCTCGAGCCTTGTATGGGAAGCTCGTTTAACAAGCCTCATGTATTTTTAAGTTTTACCTCTTTTGGACTTCTATTTATCAATTTCACACTGCACAGCCGTGCTCAAGCCGGGCTTTGGCTCGTTTAAGGTACTACATGAGCTCGAGCTGAACTTAGGCTCGTTTAAGGTTTTTCTCAAAATATTTACAAATAATTAAAAATGTATATAAATTAATCAATTTAATTAATTAATAATGAACGAGCTCGGCTCGATCTCTCATAAGTCAAAACGGGTCGAGCTTTAACGTAGTCGAGCTTGGGCTCGGCTTGGCTCGTTTACACCAATAATAATCTAAAGTATGCAACTTTTTTAACAAATTTAATAACCACCCTAGTAAAGTTACAACCAGCAGCTTCAAATGAACCAAGTAAGTGATCAATAAGTGACAGAATCCATATTAATTTTGTGTTTGTAAACAAATAGATTTGACTCCAAAAGGTCAAAATGTATCCAACTGTCAGTAATCATTAAGTCACATTTTTTAAAGAATCTATACATATCCATATTCACATTCATACACAAAATGTCATACAAATACCAGACAAACAAAAACATGATCACCGACAACAATGCATAATTCACAATACCAATAAAAAAAATACCAACTTTATAATAATAAACCAAGAAAATCAAAACCCACTAATAAAATCAAAAACTATTACTGGGTTTTCAATAAAATTACCCGCCGTAGTAAGAATCGGCGGCTCCGGCGAGATTGAAGTGAACAATGCATAGTTCACACCAACAATATAAAAAAAAATACCAACTTTATAATAAACCAAGAAAATCAAAACCCACTAATAAAATCAAAAAATATTTGTGGGTTTTTAATATAATTACCCGCCGTCAAAGTCAGCAATGCATAATTCACACAACCAAAAAAAAATAGCTTTATAATGAATCAAGAAAATCAAAACTCATTAATAAAATCAAAATATATTAATGGGTTTTCAATAAAATTACCCGCCGTAGTAAGGATCAGCGGTTCCGGCGACATTGAAGTCAACAATGCCGCCGGAGAACCGTTGCAAGATTCTGGCGTGTCTCACACGGTCACGTGCTCTCAGGACTTCAATCTCCACCGTCTTGTTCGCCGGGAAAACCCTTTCCAGTGTCAGAACTCTCGTCGGAATCCCGCCGCCGGTCACCACTGCCGCCAGCAGAATGATTGTTATTATTATCAAGAGCTTCATGCCGGTCTTTACCGGCGGTTTAATGATTAAGTAAATTACTTTTTTTTTTCACTAATTCATTAATTGGTTTTTGTGGGGGTTTAAAAGAATTAAAGATTTAAAGAGTGTGGATTGTAACGGTTGAATGTGTGTGTGTGTATATATAGTTGTACATGAAACTATGAAAGTATTTGTTTTGTAGAGAGAATGAGGATGGTGGTGGTCATCATTGATTTTGATTGGTCACTTTATTTAAAGTTGCACACCTCGATTGCTACAATAATGTGTCATTGGTCAAATAAACCGGTTAATCAAAATGACTCGAATTCAAAAACCGAACTGGTTTGAAACTGATTATGTAGAAACTGGTTTAGAACCAATTAAAATCGTAGGTTCAGAATCCGTTTGTAATTTTCTCCACCAAAACCGGTTTCAAACGGTTAACCGAACTGAAACCTAGAAAAAGCCGGTCAAAATCCGAATCGAAACCCCGATCGTAACATTGTGAAAAACCAGTTTCAACCCGAACCGAAACCGATGATAACCGGTTTTGAGTTTTGAATAACATTACACTCCTATTCGTATAATTTATGGCAAAAGAAAAACATATTTAGCGAGATGTGTAGTCAGTTGGTAAAACCCGCGTGGTACAGCTGTAAGTTAATTTGAATTCGGTTAGTATCGGGTGTAGGTAAGTAAAAAGGTTGGGGACACACATTGTGTTTGGTTTCCTAGAATGTAGGAACTCTAAGTGGTAAGTTGTTGGAGTTGGTAGATGTGCTTAAAAGGCGTAGGGTTCAGATAGCATGCCTTCAGGAGACTAGATGGAAAGGGCATAAAGGGCCCGAGTGTAATGGATACAAATTGTTGTACTCGGGGTCTGATGGGGCTAAGAATGGTGTAGGGTTCCTAGTGGCTAAGGAACTACACAATAGTGTGGTGGAGGTGATAAGGCATAATGATAGGATTATGGTGTTAAGACTAGTCCTAGGTGAGGAAGTAGTGACAGTAGTTTGCGCTTACGCACCACATGTTGGACTAGGAGATCCGGAAAAAAGAGATTTTTGGGATTGCTTAGACGCGGTGGTAAGGGCCATACCTAGGGATGAGAGGATGTGCATAGGAGGTGATTTTAATGGTCATATCGTAAGGATAGCGATGGCTTCCAAGTCGTTCATGGGGGTTTTGGGTTTGGTGATAGGAATGAATCTGGCACAGATCTCCTGGACTTAGCAGTGGTGTGACATCTGCCCTGATCCGACCCGACCCAGGTACCCGTTTCTCTGACCCGATCTCTTTCTTTTATGTAATATTTATACTTATATTTTACTTTTAATAATAATAATATATTTTCCTTCCCGCCTCTTTCTCTCTCTTTCTTTCCGCCGTTCCGTCCCTCTCCTTCTCTCTTTCCGCCTTCTTTTCCCTCTTGTCGCCGTCCCGCCCTTAAGCCTTGTTTCCCTCTTTCTTCTAACTCTTTTGTTCCTTCCCGCCTAAGGTTGTCTGCGCAGACCCCTTGCAAGGAAGCCTGCGTGAAGACCACCTGTTTCAGCGATACGCGAGACGAACTCTTCTCGCAGCGCGCTAAGAATTGTAATTCTTCTCGCAGCGCGCTAAGAACGGTAGTTCTTCCCGCGACGCGCTAAGGATTTGTAGTTCTTCTCGCAGCGCGCTAAGAATCGTAGTTCATCCCTCGACGCGCGAAGAATTATAGTTCTTCCCGCGGCGCGCTAGGAATTCTAGTTCCTCCCGCGGCGCGCTAAGAAATATGATTCTTCCCGCGACGCGCTTAGAAATGTAGTTCTTTCCGCGACGCGTTAAGGTTGGTTCTGTCTGCCTTCGCTCTCGCGCTCTCTTGACCTTCTGTGTCTGCCTTCGCGCCTTAGCCTTCTCGCGCTAACCCCTTTGAGTTTTCTCCTGTTTAATCTAGCCGTTGCTTTTGTGTTGTCTTATCTTTTGAGCTGTTGACCTAATCTGCTTTATGTCTGAAAAGCCACTTTTGGCGCAGCATGCGCACCAACCCCATTGGTTGACAGAAAAAGTGACTGACATTATCTTTTGAGATCTGCTTTTGCCATGCTTGACCAGTACCTTTATCTGACCCGCCCATGCTTTTTACTGTTCCCTGCCAGCTTTATCTTGCCCCCTGCAGCTGCCATATCTTTCCATATCTTTTGCTTTTGGATTCTTATGCTTTTTGATATCTTTTGCTTGATCCTGTTATGATCCTTTCCCCCTTTTTTAGGGATTATGTCTCCTAGGGTTTTCCTATAAATAATAATGTTATTTTTCTTAACACTACACACACAAACACTTATTATCTTTCTCTTCCTTTGCTCTCTGCCGATTGTCCTTCTGCCGCCTCCTCTCTTGCCTCCGTTTTCTCCTCTCCTCTGCCCTGATTTTCGGTAATATATATATTATATATAATAATTTACTTATTAATTATGCTAACTTGTAATCAAGACTTAAAACAAATCATTAAAACAATAATCTTATTTATAGGTTAACTTGTGCTTGTTTAAAGTTGGTTCTTGCTTTATCTTACACCGCATCGTTTATCAAGTGAGTAATCTCGTACCTAATCCCTTTTTGCTTTTAATGTTTTGGGATGTTCATGTGTTCATACAAACTTAGAGTCTTAAACTTGTTTATGAACTTTAGTCGCGCAGTATCCCATGTGTTGAGGACGTAGACTTGGCTATTTATTTGTATGTGTGGATCATTAACCGTTTTGTCGGTCTATTCCGCAGTTTTCATGGTACCATTAGATGAACACGGGAGAACTATCGTTTATGATTTTCTCTTTTGTATACACATGCACAGTTTGTCTTGTTTGTGAGCTCAATTGTGAGCACTGGCAGTCTTATGAATCTTAGAGTTGGTCCCGATCAGATTACACCCTTGTTGAAAACCAGACATACACATGTTGCGCGCAGATTTATTGTTAACTATGTATTGTATTAAACTTGATTTCTCACCAACACGCAAGTGTTTGACGTTTTATTTTAACACATGTTCAGGTTTGCAGTAGCTGTTTTGGAGCTTGTGGACACGTAGGAAGTTTTCTTTATTTTGGACCTAGATTAAAATGTATCAAGACAAGTTATTGTTGTTCGAATATTTTGCCTTATAATATATTGATTTATGTTGATTTATGTTATCTTGTGTTTACCCTGCGCGTGCGCGAATGAATGTATTTATTAAATATTGACACCCAATAGTGTCACGAGTAATGAAACAATATGTGGCGCCCCGATGTATAATCCGCCTTTGGTCGGGGTGTTACAGATTGGTATCAGAGCTCGTTGACTTTAGGATAGGTGGTTAGACGTAACGGCCTAGAATACCTAAGAGTCCCTTCTCGCGCATGAGAGAAATCTCATGTTTGCGCGCTTATTGTTAATTACTCGTTATTTATGAATATGCTCGCACTTGCGCAGTATATGATTTTATGTTTTATTTCGCGATATTTCGATTTTTGTTGAATTTCGATTTTTATTGATTTTTCTTACATGTTCGTTTGTTGGATTTGAAAATCCGAAAAGTCATGGTGATACATGAATAGTTGATTTTCAATTTCCCTTTACGATTATGTTCTGAGGTTGGAGACTTGAAAAGTCATGGTGATACATGAATTGTCAACTTCCAATACTCATTTTCTTGTATGTTTTATATTGAAGATTGAAAAGTCATGGTGATACATGAATCGTCAATCTCCAATACTCGTTTGCTCGTATATTTTAAATTGGGAATTCGGAAAGTCATGGTGATACATGAATTGTCGATTCTTGATTCGAATTTGTTACCTTTATTAAGTCTGCATTTTAGGATCATTTATTTTACTTTAACTTTTGACTGTAACTGACTCCGTGAAACCAAGCTTTTCGAGGTTATACTTTGCGCTAAAACCAAGATATTAACTAAAATTAAAATTTTTATAGAAATGCCTCCGCTATCTCGCCGATTTCAGAGAAGAGAAGCCTCGCGCATGCGTAGACAGCAACGTTCCCATGAAATGGCCGCCGCAATAGCCCAAGCTTTGAGCCAAAACAATACCAACACCTCTAGTTACAACATTAAGTCCTTTAACGCGGGTAACCCTCCAAAGTTCACAGGTCTTGAAGGAGCCACCATGATGCTCCAGTGGCTTGAGAAAATAGAAAACACTTTCCTCCACACCCAATGCCCCTCAGACAGACGAACCCTGTATGCTTCCAGTGTCCTGGAATCTAGAGCGCTTACATGGTGGAATGGAGTAGCTCATGCGCGTGGCGCAGAAGCTGCTTCTAGCATGCTCTGGGAGGAATTCAAGGAAATTCTGACGCGAGAATTCTGCCCTCCCAACGAAGTTAAGCGCCTGGAGGAGGAATTTTGGAATCTTAAGCAGTACAGTGGCGAAGCGCGCGAGTACGCGACACGCTTCCATGAACTAAGCCTGCTTGTCCCTCACCTTGTTACCCCTTCACGCCGAGCCATAGAGAAATTCCTTGGGGGTCTTCCCATGGAAATTCAAGATTCTGTATGGGCCAGAAACCCAGTAACCCTTTCTGACGCCATCGAGTTGGCCGCTGTGCTCAGCGACAACCATGTCAGAGCAGGAACCCTGTTCCTGCGAGAACAGAAAAGACCAAACTCACCAAGACTGCCCCTGAACCAACAGAAACCAAACCTGAACCCTCAAACCGTAACAACCTCAAGCGCAGGCGCAAGGCCTATGCGCTTACCAACCCGCCCATTGCCCAGCAACCCATCTACCAACCCCCAGTTTATGCGCCTAACCCACTGTCAACCTACCCAACACCTGTAGTCCACAACTATGCCTTAACCAATCCAGCACTCCCTGCCCCGCCACTTAAGAAACCTTACACAGGAAACCATCCCTTTTGCCCAACCTGTAGATTTCACCACCCAACCCAAACCCCGTGTCGACTTTGTACCCGATGTGGCCGTACTGGTCACACTGCTGAGAACTGTAGAGTCCTTCTCGCCAATCCAATTGCGCCAACACCACCAGTCTACCCGCAGAACCCACAACCAACCTACCAAAACCCACGACCCAGATCGTGCTTTAACTGCGGTGATCCCAGTCATTTCCGGAACGCGTGCCCGAGACTACAAGTTCAGATCACACAAGCGAATCCGGTGAACCAGATTTCGAACCAAGTGACGCGTGGACGAGCTTTTAACATAACCGCGCACCAAGCGCAAGCGAATAATGACGTAGTTAATGGTACATTTTTACTTAACGGATTTTATGCTTCTGTACTTTTTGATACTGGCGCCGATCGAAGTTTTATCTCTCGCGCCTTCGAGCAGAAGCTTGCGCGACCGCGCAACGATTTAAAAGAAGATTTTTCAGTTGAATTGGCTAATGGTGAAACTGTTTTAATAAACTCAGTGATTAAAGATTGCACGCTTAACCTTAACGAAAACGATTTTCTGATTGACCTCATCCCCATGCCTCTTGGAAGCTTTGATGTTATCATTGGTATGGACTGGCTCTCGAAGAATCGCGCCGAAGTTATTTGCGCCAAGAAGTTGATTCGCATTCCTCGAGAAAATGGTGATCTTCATATTTACGGCGAAAAACCCTCCAGTGGTCTTAAGCTTATGTCTTGCGCCGAAGCCCAAAGACTCATGCGGAAGAAGTGTATTGCATTTCTAGCCCATGTGGTTAAACCTGCTGAAGAAAAGAAGCTTCGCGATATCCCTGTTGTGCGTGATTTCCCTGAAGTTTTTCCTGATGATCTTCCTGGTATCCCTCCCGCTCGTGAAGTCGAGTTCCGTATTGATCTTGTCCCTGGTGCTTCCCCCGTAGCTAAATCTCCTTATCGTCTTGCACCCGCTGAGATGCAAGAATTGGCCAGCCAACTTCAAGAGTTGACTGCTAAAGGATTCATTCGCCCTAGCTCTTCGCCCTGGGGTGCTCTGGTGTTGTTCGTTAAAAAGAAAGATGGATCGTTTCGCATGTGTATTGATTACCGCGAGTTGAACAAACTCACCATTAAAAACCGGTATCCCTTACCGCGTATTGACGACCTCTTTGATCAACTCCAAGGTGCCTCTTGTTTTTCCAAGATTGATCTCCGCTCTGGCTATCACCAGTTGCGCATCCGCGATGAAGATGTTCCGAAGACTGCTTTTCGAACTCGTTATTGCCATTTTGAATTCTTGGTCATGTCCTTCGGTTTAACCAACGCACCCGCCGTTTTCATGGATCTAATGAACCGGGTGTGTAGGCCTTTCTTGGATAAATTCGTGATTGTGTTTATCGATGACGTTCTGATTTATTCTAAGACCAAGGCCGAGCACGAGCAACATCTCCGATTGGTATTGCAAAAGCTTAGAGCTGAGCAACTCTATGCTAAGCTTTCCAAGTGCGAATTCTGGTCTGATGAAGTACAGTTTCTTGGTCATGTTGTCAACAAGATGGGTATTCATGTCGACCCATCCAAGATTGAAGCAATCAAGAACTGGATTACGCCATCCTCTCCTTCCGAGATCCGTTCCTTTCTGGGCTTAGCTGGTTACTTCCGGCGATTCATTTCGAACTTCTCGAAGATCGCTTTGCCTTTAACAGCTCTAACGCACAAAGGTAAACCGTATATTTGGGGCTCGAAGCAAGAAGAAGCCTTTCTAACGCTCAAGCGTTTGTTGTGTGAAGCTCCTGTTCTTGCGCTACCTGAGGGTAATGATGATTTTGTCGTGTACTGCGATGCCTCCAACCAAGGTCTCGGTTGTGTTCTTATACAACGAGGCAAGGTTATCGCTTACGCATCAAGGCAACTCAAGGTTCATGAAAAGAATTATACAACTCACGACCTCGAGCTTGGTGCAGTTGTATTTGCCTTGAAGATCTGGAGACACTACCTTTATGGTACTAAGTGTATCCTTTACACTGACCATAAAAGCCTTCAGCATATCTTTGATCAGAAGGAACTTAACATGAGACAACGCCGATGGAACGAACTCATCAGCGATTACGATTGTGAGATCCGGTATCATCCTGGTAAGGCTAATGTGGTAGCTGATGCGC
The DNA here is from genome assembly GCF_021521415.1 of Bidens hawaiensis. Taxonomy (NCBI): domain Eukaryota; kingdom Viridiplantae; phylum Streptophyta; class Magnoliopsida; order Asterales; family Asteraceae; genus Bidens; species Bidens hawaiensis. Next base: position 197,454 of record NW_027491273.1, read on the forward strand.
TCAGCCGAAAACCCTGCCAGCTTAACTGTATCTTGCCGCGCACCCAGCTTCACTTCGCGCCGATTCAAAGCAACCTTGAATCGCGTATTAGTGACGCGCAGCGCGCATCCATCAGTAATGGTAACCTTCGCGCCGAGTTAGCGTGTGGCGCGGAAGCGCATTTTGTGCCTAATCTGAGTGGAATTCTCTGCTATCTCAATCGCATCTGGATTCCCTTTGATGTGAATCTTCGCGCTGATATCCTGAGTGAAGCGCACAAATCTCGGTATTCTATTCATCCTGGCGCTGATAAGATGTACAAGGATTTGCGCATTACTTATTGGTGGCCCGGTATGAAGAAGGATATTGCTGTGTTCGTAGCTAGATGCCTGACTTGTTCTAAAGTAAAAGCTGAACACCAACGCCCATCTGGTTTGCTCGAACAACCAGAAATTCCTACGTGGAAATGGGAATGTGTAGCGATGGACTTTATTACCAAGTTACCTTTGACAGCAAGCAAACATGATAGCATTTGGGTAATAGTGGATCGTTTGACTAAGTCTGCTCACTTTCTGCCCATTCGTGAAAACTACCGTGTTGAGCAACTCGCGCAGCTTTATGTCAAAGAGATTGTCTGCCGCCATGGTACTCCTTTGAGCATCATATCCGATCGCGATGGCCGTTTTATATCCCGCTTTTGGAAATCCCTCCAATCTGCGCTAGGAACTCGCTTGGACATGAGTACGGCATATCATCCCCAGACTGACGGTCAGTCTGAGCGAACTATTCAGACTCTTGAGGATATGCTCCGATCTTGTGTTCTTGATTTTGGAGGTAATTGGGATTCACACCTGCCTTTGATTGAGTTCTCTTATAATAACAGCTATCATTCCAGTATCGGTATGGCCCCATTTGAAGCACTTTACGGTCGTAAGTGCCGCTCCCCGATTTGTTGGAGCGAAGTGGGAGAAACTCAAATCACAGGACCCGAACTTGTTCAAGAGACAACCGATAAAATCGCCAAGATCCGTGATCATCTGCTGACTGCCAGAAGCCGACAGAAGAGTTACGCAGATCGTAGGCGAAAGCCTCTCGAATTTCAAGTTGGTGATCTTGTTCTCCTAAAGGTGTCGCCTTGGAAAGGTGTTGTCCGCTTTGGGAAGAAGGGTAAGCTTGCTCCTCGATATGTTGGACCATTCAAGATCATCGCGCGTGTGGGAAAAGTTGCCTACAGACTTGACCTGCCGCCCGCGCTCAGAAATGTGCATCCAACGTTCCATGTATCCAATCTCAAGAAGTGTTTAGCTGACGAGAACCTTCACATTCCACTTGATGAAGTTCAAGTTGATGAAACTATGCATTTCGTTGAGAAGCCTGTTGAGATTATGGATCGCGAGGTTAAGCAAACCAAGCGCAGTCGTATCCCTATCGTGAAAGTTCGCTGGGAGTCCAAGCGCGGAGCCGAGTTTACATGGGAAAGGGAAGATCAAATGAAGATCAAGTACCCGCACCTGTTCTCTGCGCAACCTACTTCGAGATAAATTTCGGGACGAAATTTCTTAAAGTAGGGGAGACTGTGACATCTGCCCTGATCCGACCCGACCCAGGTACCCGTTTCTCTGACCCGATCTCTTTCTTTTATGTAATATTTATACTTATATTTTACTTTTAATAATAATAATATATTTTCCTTCCCGCCTCTTTCTCTCTCTTTCTTTCCGCCGTTCCGTCCCTCTCCTTCTCTCTTTCCGCCTTCTTTTCCCTCTTGTCGCCGCCCCGCCCTTAAGCCTTGTTTCCCTCTTTCTTCTAACTCTTTTGTTCCTTCCCGCCTAAGGTTGTCTGCGCAGACCCCTTGCAAGGAAGCCTGCGTGAAGACCACCTGTTTCAGCGATACGCGAGACGAACTCTTCTCGCAGCGCGCTAAGAATTGTAATTCTTCTCGCAGCGCGCTAAGAACGGTAGTTCTTCCCGCGACGCGCTAAGGATTTGTAGTTCTTCTCGCAGCGCGCTAAGAATCGTAGTTCATCCCTCGACGCGCGAAGAATTATAGTTCTTCCCGCGGCGCGCTAGGAATTCTAGTTCCTCCCGCGGCGCGCTAAGAAATATGATTCTTCCCGCGACGCGCTTAGAAATGTAGTTCTTTCCGCGACGCGTTAAGGTTGGTTCTGTCTGCCTTCGCTCTCGCGCTCTCTTGACCTTCTGTGTCTGCCTTCGCGCCTTAGCCTTCTCGCGCTAACCCCTTTGAGTTTTCTCCTGTTTAATCTAGCCGTTGCTTTTGTGTTGTCTTATCTTTTGAGCTGTTGACCTAATCTGCTTTATGTCTGAAAAGCCACTTTTGGCGCAGCATGCGCACCAACCCCATTGGTTGACAGAAAAAGTGACTGACATTATCTTTTGAGATCTGCTTTTGCCATGCTTGACCAGTACCTTTATCTGACCCGCCCATGCTTTTTACTGTTCCCTGCCAGCTTTATCTTGCCCCCTGCAGCTGCCATATCTTTCCATATCTTTTGCTTTTGGATTCTTATGCTTTTTGATATCTTTTGCTTGATCCTGTTATGATCCTTTCCCCCTTTTTTAGGGATTATGTCTCCTAGGGTTTTCCTATAAATAATAATGTTATTTTTCTTAACACTACACACACAAACACTTATTATCTTTCTCTTCCTTTGCTCTCTGCCGATTGTCCTTCTGCCGCCTCCTCTCTTGCCTCCGTTTTCTCCTCTCCTCTGCCCTGATTTTCGGTAATATATATATTATATATAATAATTTACTTATTAATTATGCTAACTTGTAATCAAGACTTAAAACAAATCATTAAAACAATAATCTTATTTATAGGTTAACTTGTGCTTGTTTAAAGTTGGTTCTTGCTTTATCTTACACCGCATCGTTTATCAAGTGAGTAATCTCGTACCTAATCCCTTTTTGCTTTTAATGTTTTGGGATGTTCATGTGTTCATACAAACTTAGAGTCTTAAACTTGTTTATGAACTTTAGTCGCGCAGTATCCCATGTGTTGAGGACGTAGACTTGGCTATTTATTTGTATGTGTGGATCATTAACCGTTTTGTCGGTCTATTCCGCAGTTTTCATGGTACCATTAGATGAACACGGGAGAACTATCGTTTATGATTTTCTCTTTTGTATACACATGCACAGTTTGTCTTGTTTGTGAGCTCAATTGTGAGCACTGGCAGTCTTATGAATCTTAGAGTTGGTCCCGATCAGATTACACCCTTGTTGAAAACCAGACATACACATGTTGCGCGCAGATTTATTGTTAACTATGTATTGTATTAAACTTGATTTCTCACCAACACGCAAGTGTTTGACGTTTTATTTTAACACATGTTCAGGTTTGCAGTAGCTGTTTTGGAGCTTGTGGACACGTAGGAAGTTTTCTTTATTTTGGACCTAGATTAAAATGTATCAAGACAAGTTATTGTTGTTCGAATATTTTGCCTTATAATATATTGATTTATGTTGATTTATGTTATCTTGTGTTTACCCTGCGCGTGCGCGAATGAATGTATTTATTAAATATTGACACCCAATAGTGTCACGAGTAATGAAACAATATGTGGCGCCCCGATGTATAATCCGCCTTTGGTCGGGGTGTTACAGATTGGTATCAGAGCTCGTTGACTTTAGGATAGGTGGTTAGACGTAACGGCCTAGAATACCTAAGAGTCCCTTCTCGCGCATGAGAGAAATCTCATGTTTGCGCGCTTATTGTTAATTACTCGTTATTTATGAATATGCTCGCACTTGCGCAGTATATGATTTTATGTTTTATTTCGCGATATTTCGATTTTTGTTGAATTTCGATTTTTATTGATTTTTCTTACATGTTCGTTTGTTGGATTTGAAAATCCGAAAAGTCATGGTGATACATGAATAGTTGATTTTCAATTTCCCTTTACGATTATGTTCTGAGGTTGGAGACTTGAAAAGTCATGGTGATACATGAATTGTCAACTTCCAATACTCATTTTCTTGTATGTTTTATATTGAAGATTGAAAAGTCATGGTGATACATGAATCGTCAATCTCCAATACTCGTTTGCTCGTATATTTTAAATTGGGAATTCGGAAAGTCATGGTGATACATGAATTGTCGATTCTTGATTCGAATTTGTTACCTTTATTAAGTCTGCATTTTAGGATCATTTATTTTACTTTAACTTTTGACTGTAACTGACTCCGTGAAACCAAGCTTTTCGAGGTTATACTTTGCGCTAAAACCAAGATATTAACTAAAATTAAAATTTTTATAGAAATGCCTCCGCTATCTCGCCGATTTCAGAGAAGAGAAGCCTCGCGCATGCGTAGACAGCAACGTTCCCATGAAATGGCCGCCGCAATAGCCCAAGCTTTGAGCCAAAACAATACCAACACCTCTAGTTACAACATTAAGTCCTTTAACGCGGGTAACCCTCCAAAGTTCACAGGTCTTGAAGGAGCCACCGTGATGCTCCAGTGGCTTGAGAAAATAGAAAACACTTTCCTCCACACCCAATGCCCCTCAGACAGACGAACCCTGTATGCTTCCAGTGTCCTGGAATCTAGAGCGCTTACATGGTGGAATGGAGTAGCTCATGCGCGTGGCGCAGAAGCTGCTTCTAGCATGCTCTGGGAGGAATTCAAGGAAATTCTGACGCGAGAATTCTGCCCTCCCAACGAAGTTAAGCGCCTGGAGGAGGAATTTTGGAATCTTAAGCAGTACAGTGGCGAAGCGCGCGAGTACGCGACACGCTTCCATGAACTAAGCCTGCTTGTCCCTCACCTTGTTACCCCTTCACGCCGAGCCATAGAGAAATTCCTTGGGGGTCTTCCCATGGAAATTCAAGATTCTGTATGGGCCAGAAACCCAGTAACCCTTTCTGACGCCATCGAGTTGGCCGCTGTGCTCAGCGACAACCATGTCAGAGCAGGAACCCTGTTCCTGCGAGAACAGAAAAGACCAAACTCACCAAGACTGCCCCTGAACCAACAGAAACCAAACCTGAACCCTCAAACCGTAACAACCTCAAGCGCAGGCGCAAGGCCTATGCGCTTACCAACCCGCCCATTGCCCAGCAACCCATCTACCAACCCCCAGTTTATGCGCCTAACCCACTGTCAACCTACCCAACACCTGTAGTCCACAACTATGCCTTAACCAATCCAGCACTCCCTGCCCCGCCACTTAAGAAACCTTACACAGGAAACCATCCCTTTTGCCCAACCTGTAGATTTCACCACCCAACCCAAACCCCGTGTCGACTTTGTACCCGATGTGGCCGTACTGGTCACACTGCTGAGAACTGTAGAGTCCTTCTCGCCAATCCAATTGCGCCAACACCACCAGTCTACCCGCAGAACCCACAACCAACCTACCAAAACCCACGACCCATATCGTGCTTTAACTGCGGTGATCCCAGTCATTTCCGGAACGCGTGCCCGAGACTACAAGTTCAGATCACACAAGCGAATCCGGTGAACCAGATTTCGAACCAAGTGACGCGTGGACGAGCTTTTAACATAACCGCGCACCAAGCGCAAGCGAATAATGACGTAGTTAATGGTACATTTTTACTTAACGGATTTTATGCTTCTGTACTTTTTGATACTGGCGCCGATCGAAGTTTTATCTCTCGCGCCTTCGAGCAGAAGCTTGCGCGACCGCGCAACGATTTAAAAGAAGATTTTTCAGTTGAATTGGCTAATGGTGAAACTGTTTTAATAAACTCAGTGATTAAAGATTGCACGCTTAACCTTAACGAAAACGATTTTCTGATTGACCTCATCCCCATGCCTCTTGGAAGCTTTGATGTTATCATTGGTATGGACTGGCTCTCGAAGAATCGCGCCGAAGTTATTTGCGCCAAGAAGTTGATTCGCATTCCTCGAGAAAATGGTGATCTTCATATTTACGGCGAAAAACCCTCCAGTGGTCTTAAGCTTATGTCTTGCGCCGAAGCCCAAAGACTCATGCGGAAGAAGTGTATTGCATTTCTAGCCCATGTGGTTAAACCTGCTGAAGAAAAGAAGCTTCGCGATATCCCTGTTGTGCGTGATTTCCCTGAAGTTTTTCCTGATGATCTTCCTGGTATCCCTCCCGCTCGTGAAGTCGAGTTCCGTATTGATCTTGTCCCTGGTGCTTCCCCCGTAGCTAAATCTCCTTATCGTCTTGCACCCGCTGAGATGCAAGAATTGGCCAGCCAACTTCAAGAGTTGACTGCTAAAGGATTCATTCGCCCTAGCTCTTCGCCCTGGGGTGCTCTGGTGTTGTTCGTTAAAAAGAAAGATGGATCGTTTCGCATGTGTATTGATTACCGCGAGTTGAACAAACTCACCATTAAAAACCGGTATCCCTTACCGCGTATTGACGACCTCTTTGATCAACTCCAAGGTGCCTCTTGTTTTTCCAAGATTGATCTCCGCTCTGGCTATCACCAGTTGCGCATCCGCGATGAAGATGTTCCGAAGACTGCTTTTCGAACTCGTTATTGCCATTTTGAATTCTTGGTCATGTCCTTCGGTTTAACCAACGCACCCGCCGTTTTCATGGATCTAATGAACCGGGTGTGTAGGCCTTTCTTGGATAAATTCGTGATTGTGTTTATCGATGACGTTCTGATTTATTCTAAGACCAAGGCCGAGCACGAGCAACATCTCCAATTGGTATTGCAAAAGCTTAGAGCTGAGCAACTCTATGCTAAGCTTTCCAAGTGCGAATTCTGGTCTGATGAAGTACAGTTTCTTGGTCATGTTGTCAACAAGATGGGTATTCATGTCGACCCATCCAAGATTGAAGCAATCAAGAACTGGATTACGCCATCCTCTCCTTCCGAGATCCGTTCCTTTCTGGGCTTAGCTGGTTACTTCCGGCGATTCATTTCGAACTTCTCGAAGATCGCTTTGCCTTTAACAGCTCTAACGCACAAAGGTAAACCGTATATTTGGGGCTCGAAGCAAGAAGAAGCCTTTCTAACGCTCAAGCGTTTGTTGTGTGAAGCTCCTGTTCTTGCGCTACCTGAGGGTAATGATGATTTTGTCGTGTACTGCGATGCCTCCAACCAAGGTCTCGGTTGTGTTCTTATGCAACGAGGCAAGGTTATCGCTTACGCATCAAGGCAACTCAAGGTTCATGAAAAGAATTATACAACTCACGACCTCGAGCTTGGTGCAGTTGTATTTGCCTTGAAGATCTGGAGACACTACCTTTATGGTACTAAGTGTATCCTTTACACTGACCATAAAAGCCTTCAGCATATCTTTGATCAGAAGGAACTTAACATGAGACAACGCCGATGGAACGAACTCATCAGCGATTACGATTGTGAGATCCGGTATCATCCTGGTAAGGCTAATGTGGTAGCCGATGCGCTCAGCCGAAAACCCTGCCAGCTTAACTGTATCTTGCCGCGCACCCAGCTTCACTTCGCGCCGATTCAAAGCAACCTTGAATCGCGTATTAGTGACGCGCAGCGCGCATCCATCAGTAATGGTAACCTTCGCGCCGAGTTAGCGTGTGGCGCGGAAGCGCATTTTGTGCCTAATCTGAGTGGAATTCTCTGCTATCTTAATCGCATCTGGATTCCCTTTGATGTGAATCTTCGCGCTGATATCCTGAGTGAAGCGCACAAATCTCGGTATTCTATTCATCCTGGCGCTGATAAGATGTACAAGGATTTGCGCATTACTTATTGGTGGCCCGGTATGAAGAAGGATATTGCTGTGTTCGTAGCTAGATGCCTGACTTGTTCTAAAGTAAAAGCTGAACACCAACGCCCATCTGGTTTGCTCGAACAACCAGAAATTCCTACGTGGAAATGGGAATGTGTAGCGATGGACTTTATTACCAAGTTACCTTTGACAGCAAGCAAACATGATAGCATTTGGGTAATAGTGGATCGTTTGACTAAGTCTGCTCACTTTCTGCCCATTCGTGAAAACTACCGTGTTGAGCAACTCGCGCAGCTTTATGTCAAAGAGATTGTCTGCCGCCATGGTACTCCTTTGAGCATCATATCCGATCGCGATGGCCGTTTTATATCCCGCTTTTGGAAATCCCTCCAATCTGCGCTAGGAACTCGCTTGGACATGAGTACGGCATATCATCCCCAGACTGACGGTCAGTCTGAGCGAACTATTCAGACTCTTGAGGATATGCTCCGATCTTGTGTTCTTGATTTTGGAGGTAATTGGGATTCACACCTGCCTTTGATTGAGTTCTCTTATAATAACAGCTATCATTCCAGTATCGGTATGGCCCCATTTGAAGCACTTTACGGTCGTAAGTGCCGCTCCCCGATTTGTTGGAGCGAAGTGGGAGAAACTCAAATCACAGGACCCGAACTTGTTCAAGAGACAACCGATAAAATCGCCAAGATCCGTGATCATCTGCTGACTGCCAGAAGCCGACAGAAGAGTTACGCAGATCGTAGGCGAAAGCCTCTCGAATTTCAAGTTGGTGATCTTGTTCTCCTAAAGGTGTCGCCTTGGAAAGGTGTTGTCCGCTTTGGGAAGAAGGGTAAGCTTGCTCCTCGATATGTTGGACCATTCAAGATCATCGCGCGTGTGGGAAAAGTTGCCTACAGACTTGACCTGCCGCCCGCGCTCAGTAATGTGCATCCAACGTTCCATGTATCCAATCTCAAGAAGTGTTTAGCTGACGAGAACCTTCACATTCCACTTGATGAAGTTCAAGTTGATGAAACTATGCATTTCGTTGAGAAGCCTGTTGAGATTATGGATCGCGAGGTTAAGCAAACCAAGCGCAGTCGTATCCCTATCGTGAAAGTTCGCTGGGAGTCCAAGCGCGGAGCCGAGTTTACATGGGAAAGGGAAGATCAAATGAAGATCAAGTACCCGCACCTGTTCTCTGCGCAACCTACTTCGAGATAAATTTCGGGACGAAATTTCTTAAAGTAGGGGAGACTGTGACATCTGCCCTGATCCGACCCGACCCAGGTACCCGTTTCTCTGACCCGATCTCTTTCTTTTATGTAATATTTATACTTATATTTTACTTTTAATAATAATAATATATTTTCCTTCCCGCCTCTTTCTCTCTCTTTCTTTCCGCCGTTCCGTCCCTCTCCTTCTCTCTTTCCGCCTTCTTTTCCCTCTTGTCGCCGTCCCGCCCTTAAGCCTTGTTTCCCTCTTTCTTCTAACTCTTTTGTTCCTTCCCGCCTAAGGTTGTCTGCGCAGACCCCTTGCAAGGAAGCCTGCGTGAAGACCACCTGTTTCAGCGATACGCGAGACGAACTCTTCTCGCAGCGCGCTAAGAATTGTAATTCTTCTCGCAGCGCGCTAAGAACGGTAGTTCTTCCCGCGACGCGCTAAGGATTTGTAGTTCTTCTCGCAGCGCGCTAAGAATCGTAGTTCATCCCTCGACGCGCGAAGAATTATAGTTCTTCCCGCGGCGCGCTAGGAATTCTAGTTCCTCCCGCGGCGCGCTAAGAAATATGATTCTTCCCGCGACGCGCTTAGAAATGTAGTTCTTTCCGCGACGCGTTAAGGTTGGTTCTGTCTGCCTTCGCTCTCGCGCTCTCTTGACCTTCTGTGTCTGCCTTCGCGCCTTAGCCTTCTCGCGCTAACCCCTTTGAGTTTTCTCCTGTTTAATCTAGCCGTTGCTTTTGTGTTGTCTTATCTTTTGAGCTGTTGACCTAATCTGCTTTATGTCTGAAAAGCCACTTTTGGCGCAGCATGCGCACCAACCCCATTGGTTGACAGAAAAAGTGACTGACATTATCTTTTGAGATCTGCTTTTGCCATGCTTGACCAGTACCTTTATCTGACCCGCCCATGCTTTTTACTGTTCCCTGCCAGCTTTATCTTGCCCCCTGCAGCTGCCATATCTTTCCATATCTTTTGCTTTTGGATTCTTATGCTTTTTGATATCTTTTGCTTGATCCTGTTATGATCCTTTCCCCCTTTTTTAGGGATTATGTCTCCTAGGGTTTTCCTATAAATAATAATGTTATTTTTCTTAACACTACACACACAAACACTTATTATCTTTCTCTTCCTTTGCTCTCTGCCGATTGTCCTTCTGCCGCCTCCTCTCTTGCCTCCGTTTTCTCCTCTCCTCTGCCCTGATTTTCGGTAATATATATATTATATATAATAATTTACTTATTAATTATGCTAACTTGTAATCAAGACTTAAAACAAATCATTAAAACAATAATCTTATTTATAGGTTAACTTGTGCTTGTTTAAAGTTGGTTCTTGCTTTATCTTACACCGCATCGTTTATCAAGTGAGTAATCTCGTACCTAATCCCTTTTTGCTTTTAATGTTTTGGGATGTTCATGTGTTCATACAAACTTAGAGTCTTAAACTTGTTTATGAACTTTAGTCGCGCAGTATCCCATGTGTTGAGGACGTAGACTTGGCTGTTTATTTGTATGTGTGGATCATTAACCGTTTTGTCGGTCTATTCCGCAGTTTTCATGGTACCATTAGATGAACACGGGAGAACTATCGTTTATGATTTTCTCTTTTGTATACACATGCACAGTTTGTCTTGTTTGTGAGCTCAATTGTGAGCACTGGCAGTCTTATGAATCTTAGAGTTGGTCCCGATCAGATTACACCCTTGTTGAAAACCAGACATACACATGTTGCGCGCAGATTTATTGTTAACTATGTATTGTATTAAACTTGATTTCTCACCAACACGCAAGTGTTTGACGTTTTATTTTAACACATGTTCAGGTTTGCAGTAGCTGTTTTGGAGCTTGTGGACACGTAGGAAGTTTTCTTTATTTTGGACCTAGATTAAAATGTATCAAGACAAGTTATTGTTGTTCGAATATTTTGCCTTATAATATATTGATTTATGTTGATTTATGTTATCTTGTGTTTACCCTGCGCGTGCGCGAATGAATGTATTTATTAAATATTGACACCCAATAGTGTCACGAGTAATGAAACAATATGTGGCGCCCCGATGTATAATCCGCCTTTGGTCGGGGTGTTACAAGTGGCCCATGACCTAGGTATTTTAAACTCTTTCTTTAAGAAAAGAGAACCACATTTGATTACCTTTAGCAGCGGGGGACGAAACACACAGATCGACCACATATTGACGAGGAAAGGAGACCGACGTTGGTGGAGGGATTGCAAGGTGATACCGAGGGAGACAGTTGTGGTTCAACATTGATTGCTGGTAGCAGATATAGACTTTAGAAATAAGTTGATTGAGCGAGAGAGAAAAGGTACACCTAGGATTCGATGGGGAAAACAAAAAGACGACAAGCTGTCACTATTTAAGGATAAGCTTATATCGATGACCTTGGTTAGAGCAGAAGAGGACTCATGCCAGATGTGGGAAGCAGTGGCGACAAAGATTACCCTGGTAGCGAAGGACACTCTCGGGGTTACGACTGGAAAGACGGGGAGGCATAAGGAGACGTGGTGGTGGAATATAGATCGTCCAAGAAAAGATATGGGAAAAACAAGTTAGGAAGTTTTAGGGAGCTTATGAGGTGCATGAATGAGGAAGAGCGAGTGGGATTGAAGGAGTCATACAAAAAGGCTAAAAGGGAGGCGAAGAAGGCAGTGTCGGAGGCAGAGAACAATGCCTATAAACAGATGTATGAACATTTAGAAACACAAGAGGGGGAACATGATATGTTCAAGATTGCCAAAGCAAGGGAGCATGGAAGGAAAGACCTAGGGGCTGTGAAGTTTATAAAGAGTGAGGATGGGCAGGTACTAGTTAAAGAGCAGGACATCAGATTAAGATGGAAAAACTATTTTCATAACCTTTTCAACGGTGAGAGGGCCTACCAAAAAGAAAACGACAACACACGCCTACGACGACAACAACGGAATAATTGCTTCTGCCGACGTGTTACGCAGGAAGAGGTAAGGAATGCACTAAGGAGGATGGGAAAAGCTAAGGCAGTTGGCCCAGACAACATATCTATTGAGGTGGGGAAGTGCCTATTGGAGGAAGGAGTTTTGTGGTTAACTACTCTATTCAATAGTATCTTCAAGTCCGGTAAGATGCCAGATCAGTGGAGGAGCAGCGTCGTAGTACCTATTTACAAGAACAAAGGAGACGCCCAATGTTGTGGGAACTACAGAGGCATCAAGCCACTAAGTCATACTATGAAGCTACGGGAAAGAGTTATAGAGACTAGAATTAGACGGGAAACCCAGGTTACGGTGAACCAATTTTGTTTCATGCCGGGGCGGTCTATTATAGAGGCAATACACCTCATAAGAAGACTCATGGAAAAGTATAGGGAGAAGAAGCGTGATCTACATATGGTGTTCATTGACCTAGAAAAGGCGTACGACAATGTGCCACGTCGACTGCTTTGGGATAGTCTTGAAGGCAGAGGGGTCCCATGGAAATATATAGAGATGATTATGGATATGTATGCCAACACTACAACAAGTGTGCGTGCGCCCTTTGGGGATACTGACTTATTCCCGGTGGATGTAGGCCTTCATCAGGGCTCAGCACTCAGCCCATTCCTTTTCGCAATAATCTTGGACGAGTTGTCAAAGTCAATTCAGGAGACAATCCCTTGGTGTATGATGTTCGTAGGCGCTATTGTCTTGGTGGCTGAGAGAAAACAAGATCTGAACATGAGGCTAGAGGAGTGGTGAGCAGCTTTAGAAAATAAAGGTTTAAGGATTAGTCGCTCAAAGACCGAGTATCTCCATTGTAACTTTGGCGGGAGAAACGACGATGAAGAGATCCAGATCGCTATCGAAGACCAAGTGGTTCCGTAGGTAACGAAGTTCAAATATCTAGGATCGTTTGTCCAAAGTGACGGGGAAATAGATAGTGACGTGGCCCACCGTGGCACCGTGTCCAAGTTGGATGGAGTAAATGGAGGGCAGCTACAGGAGTTTTGTGCGACAAGAGATTCCCAAACAGGCTAAAGGGTAAATTTTATAGGGTCGCGGTTAGACCGGCAATGTTATATGGAACGGACTGCTAGGCCATCAAGAAGTCACATGCGCGTAAGCTAGAGGTAGCAGAAATGAGAATGCTAAGGTGGATGTGTGGGCACACACGATTAGACCGAATAAGAAATGATGTTTTCCGAGAGAGATTAGGGGTTGCTAACATTTCAGATAAGATAAGAGAAGGGAGATTGAGATGGTTTGGACATGTGAAGAGAAGAGAGATGACGGCTCCTGTCCGATCTGTAGAAACTATTAGTATAGAGGGGAGGAGGGATGGAGGACGTCCCAAATTAACTTGGGCCGAGAGGATTAAGCATGATTTGCTAGATTTGCACCTCTCCGAGGACATGGTTGAGGATAGGAATTCGTGGAGACGTAGGATTAAGGCTAAGGACTTTTAGGAGAAACGTAGAGTTTTGATTATAATTCTTTTATAGGGGGTGTTTCTTTACCTTATTTCGAGTGAAAAATGATATATTACTATAATACCCTTCCCTCAAATTAGTATTTATAACACATATTTAGTATTCATTACTAATATCACTATTATAATTGATCTATTTCTATATTTAGTACAACTATTATTACTATAACACATATTTAGCAGTCATCACTAATATCACTATTATTATTGTAACACATATCGAGTATTGATCTATTCATTATAATATCACTATTATTGATCTATTCATTACTAATATCACTATTATTACTATAATACATATTTAGTATTCACTACCAATATCACTATTATTATTGATCCCATGCATATGGTTTTCGAGCCGAGGGTCTCTCTGGAAGCAACCTCTCTATCCTTTAGATGGAGGTACGGTTTCCTACATCCCACTCTCCCCAGACCCTGCTAACAGCTTTGCTATTAGTGGGATTTATACTGGGTATGGTTGTTGTTGTTTAGTATCGGGTTACGGAACCAAAATTTAACTAAAAAATGCCCAAATACAAAAGATTAAGACATTTAAAATTAAAACAGAACATGCAAGTTGTGACGGAAAACCAACACGGATTCAGTCAGTATTGGGTTATGGAGTCGAAACTAAACCATAAATTAAATTCTTTGATGTATAAATAAAAACAAATTAACAAATATAAAATAAAATTAAAAACAAAACCTGTACGTTGCGACGTCAAATTGACGCGAATTCGATCAGTATCAGCATTAACCCGTAAACATAAAGTGGTAAGCCCAAAATATTATCTAAAAAAAATTAGTAACATGACACCACAACATCCCGTCATATGTTTCAGTCATTTTCCGCTGACACCAACAATGCATATTAATATCATGTAATATACAAATTAAGAAGAAATATAATTTATAGTTAGGAATTTAAGATTGTTAAATAGGTTTTTTTGTATATAGATCGATATTAGACCAAATCATGAGTAATTTTTATAGTTGAAACTTTGTTTATATTAAATAACTATTAGCTCAATTCTGTATATGTAGCTAATATTAGCTACATATACACGGATGGCAATGAGTCGGGTTTAGCTATTTCTAAACCCATACCCAATTATGAAAGCTTGTTCCAAACCCATCCCAAACCCGTTGGGTTTTAATCGGGTAATTACCTGTCGGGTTTCGGGTTTTTAATCGGGTTTTGTCAAAATACCCATTGGGTATACCCGGCCTAAACCTATCAGGTTTCTATCGAATTTTGGCAAAACATAACTAATCGGTTACAAATAATGATTACCATAAAATAAAATGTCTTAAATAATTGCTATAACAAGTTTCGACAAATAATATATTTAAAATATTTAAAGTATACTATATATTTATATATAGAAAAAGTTATGTCGGGTACATCGGGTATATAATCAGGTAAATGGGTTAATGTTATCGGGTAATCGGGTTGGGTAATCGGGTATATTGCAAATCCCAAACCCATCCCAAACCCACGAAAAAATTCAAAACTAATCCCAAACCCTAATAGGTCAGGTATTACCCGTTCCATTTATATCAGGTTTCGAGTTTTTTCATCGAATTCGGGTTCCATTACCATGTCTACTTATTGAGCTTTCTACACTATGCTTTGGTCTCATTGTGTTTCTAAACTATTTAAAGGGCTCTACCATTAGTTTTATATTTAAATGATTATATTACAGAAAAAGCTTTACAAAGTGTGGGTATCACAACCCCCACCGATATTACTCACTAAGCTTTTCGTAGGGATGCAAACGTGATTCCACCAAATTTAAGTTTGACATATTATCTTTAATGACTGACAAACATGTCGGTTAAGGTTTGGGATCTTAATGTCTTAAGTTTGAAACCTAATTCAAGGGGGTTTCCTCCTTGATGGTGTTACTGGATGAGTCAATCCTGAAGCGTCAAAATCAATATCTACGGTTAACATCCAGTCTCAAGAAAATCTCACTCGGGTATTATGATAGTTTCAAAGGTTGTTAAAAAAAGGTTTTGGAGCTTTCAAATATAGAGAACTGAGATAAAACATGAAGTACACAACAATGCAAATAATAGTCATAAGTCATGTATCTTTATTCAAAAGTGTGCCAAAAGTTGTAACACATTGAAGACTTCTACTACTTTGATATATTGTGAAACTTAATAAATAAGACATGGTTTTAATGAGAAAAAGTTTACCAAGTACGGGCGTCATGATCAACACCGACCTCTAATCCTTCGAAAATGCTAAACAAACCTTGTTTGTACATCACTAACACATTTTGGTGCATACATGATTTGACTGAATCACATTTGACATATTATATTTCATGTTTGAAATCAGACCTAAGAACATAGAATTCGATCTCAATCAAGATCAACTATTTATGTTTATTATAATTCTAGGCACACTAATCGATTAGGGCACATGTGGCTTTCAAATAAAGAGAACCGGAATAAAACATAAAGTTTACAATAGCGCGAATCAAAATTGTGTATTTCGAATGCTAGAAAAGGATTATCCAAAAGAAGAAAAAAAACATCTTAAAGATACCCGGAGGCAATTAAAAATTTTATAAAATATAAAAGAAAAATCAATTATAAAGTTACTGGTTTAATTGATGATAATTAGAGCAATCTTTAACTAATTAACATTTATATGACTTAATTTTCTTTTCTAAAAACAATGTTTAAAGAAAGTGAATTCTTCATCAAGAATAAACTATAAACCTAACATGTTTTATACCTTGAAATTTAAACATACCACATGTGTCTATATATTTACATTTCAAATTTCAAGCCAACATCCCATATGCTTTGAACATTCATAAAAGATTTGTCAAATGTGTTTGAATTTCTACTTTGGTCTTGCAAGCAAATTTAGGATTAACAATTATGAAAACACCAAAAAAATTTGATTTATGTGGAATTGAGGTTTAGATGATACATGGACGTTTTCAGGCTATTTACCGAAAATGCCCCTATGCATGTTATGTGTTTGAAGAAACGTGGATCGACTCACTGGTAGACGATCTACTTTCCTCGGGTGTGATTACGCTATTTCACCGATGGTTCTCTTGGATCTGGATTCTTCCACCTACAAAATGAACAGCACCGTAAACTTACCCCTCAGAAAGGGACAGAGGGGTCCTCTTTGGGGTAACCCTCCGGTGTGAGAATAAGTATTGGTAGGAGAAGATAATAATATGAGAGTAAGGAATTTGGAGTGTATTGCTTAATGTAGCTGAATACTCTGTAATTGGATGATATTGGATGATATTCGATGATCTCTCCTTGTGGAGTTGATGTGGTATTTATAGTGCTAGGGTTTCCAATGATTGGGCTCAGACCCAATTAGGGCTTTGTTGGCCTCTTCCAGTTGCTTTGCGCCACGTGTTCTTTTGGACACCTGGTGCTTTTTCATTGGTTATAATCACGTGGTAGCACATGGGTTTTGCTGAGTTGTCCACCTTTCATTGGCAGCTGTCAACATCAGCATATTCTTATTCCTTAAAAAGATACCTTCTGGAAGGTTGTCTGACGTGCACAATCAAGGTTGCCCTAATCCTGATTTGGATAAGGACGAGGTTGATTATGTGCATGTGTGATACGCGCCTATCCTGAGGATGCGCGAGGTCTTCTCTTTATTCTCACGCGCAGATGTTTCATGCGCAGATGTGATATGCACGAGCATGTGATATGCGCCACGCGCGGATGCGCCACGCGCATATGTGATATGCGTGAGCATATGTGATGCGTGAGCATATGTGATGCATATGATGCCTGAGCATGTGATGCATGAGCATATGTGATGCCTGAGCATCTGTGGTGCCTGAGCATGTGATGCATGAGCATATGTGATATGCGTGAGCATATGTGATATGCGCCATGCGCGTAGGTTTTGGCTTTGTGCCTTCATAATGTCTTGATTTCAAGCCTCTTTTCCATATCTTGTGGGTTGACCCGCCTCGCTCGGTGTTGAGGCGGGTACATACCTCTTCAAGCCCCCCCAGTCTAATGTGTGTCTTGTCTCGCGCGAGCGAGGTAAGATAGATATTAGACTTAGTAGTTTGCTCTTTTAGTAGGGGTTTGTCTTTTTCTTCTTATTAATCATCGTTGCGCGAAATTCTATCCTTTTGGTTGAAAACGAATCGTCCCTGTACGTGGTTGGTTGTTGCTGACATGCGTCAGTGATGGAGACGTGTCAGACCTTTCGTGTGCTCGAGGTGCTACAGTTGCCTTTCGTGTCCCCTCACATAGTGTCAGGGACACGTGTCGCGCTCGCGTTGGTCCGTTCGTGCGAGTGGTGGCGCGTGAACTCTGGCAGCAGCTGTATAGTTTCTTTTCGTGTCCCCTCACACAGTGTCAGGGACACGTGTCGCGCTCGCGTTGGCTTACACCTGCGAGTGTTGGTGCGTGAAGTCCGATCAGCACCAATTTTTCTCTCTCCTGGGCCTATAAAAGCCAGCCCCCTTGAGTTTTTTATCATTCATCTTCTTGTTTATTCAGAGCTTTTTCTTTCTTTCATTCTATTCCGATTAGCTGTCTTCTGCTTCCAGATCTCTGTTCTTCAGATCATCGTTTGTCAGTTTTTACAGTTGTATGTGTGACATCTGCCCCTATCCGACCCGACCCAGGTACCTGTTTCTCCGATCCGATCTCTTTCTTTTATGGTTTAATATTCATTTATACTTATACTTTACTTTTAATAATAATAATATATTTTCCTTCCCGCCTCTTCCTCTCTTTTCCTGCCCGCCGTCCCGTCCCTCTTCTTCTCTCCACCTTCTTTTCCCTCTTGTTGCCGTCCCGCCTCTTTCTCTCTCTTGTCGTCGTTCCGCCCTTGTGCCTTGAACCTCCTTCTCTTAACTCTTTGCTTGTCCTTTGGTTCTTCCCGCCTAAGGTTGTCTGCGCAGCTCCACGCGCCAGACTCCTTACAAGGAAGCCTGCGCGAAGACCAGTTGTTCCTGCGATACGCGAGGCGAACTGTTCTCGCAGCGCGCTAAGAATTGTAGTTCTTCTCGCAGCGCGCTAAGAACGATAGTTCTTCCCGCGACGCGCTAAGAATTGTAGTTCTTCTCGCAGCGCGCTAAGAACGGTAGTTCTTCCCGCGACGCGCTAAGAATTGTAGTTCTTCTCGCAGCGCGCTAAGAACGGAAGTTCTTCTCGCGACGCGCTAAGAATTGTAGTTCTTCCCGCGACGCGCTAAGGATTTTAGTTCTTCCCGCGACGCGCTGTGGACTGTTTTCTGTCTGCCTTCGCGCTCGCGCGCTCTTGACCTTCTGTGTCTGCCTTCGCGCTCAAGCTTCTTGAGTCTTTTCTTCTGTTTAATCCAGCCGTTTACTTTTGTGTTGTCTTATCTTCTGTGTTGTTGACCTGACCTATCTTATGTCTGAAAAGTTACTTTCGGCGCAGCATGCACACCAACCCCATTGGTTGGCAGAAAAAGTGACTGACATTATCTTTTGAGATCTGCTTTTCCCATGCTTGACCAGTACCTTTATCTGACCCTCCCATGCCTGTTTACTGTTACCTGTCAGCTTTTCCTTTGCCCCCTGCAGCTGCCATATCTTTTGATATCTTTTGCTTTTGGAATCTTTTACTTTTTGGAGATCTTTTCCCCTTTTCTAGGGATTGTGTTCCCTAGGGTTTCCCTATAAATAATAATGCTATTTTCTTAACACTACACACACAAACACTTACCTTCCTTTGCTCTCTGCCGTTGTCCTCTGTCGCCTCCTCTCTCTGCCTTCGTCCTCTCTCCTGTTCTGCCCTGTTTTCCGGTAATATATAATATATATAATAATTTGTTTAAGTTACTTATTAATTATGCTAGCTTATAATCAAGACTTAAAACCAATCGTTAAAACAATAATCTTTAATTATAGGTTAACTTGTGCTTGTTTAAAGTTGGTTCTTGCTTTATCTTACACCGCATCGTTTATCAAGTGAGTAATCTCGTACCTAATCCCTTTTTATTTTTACTGTTTTGGGATGTTCATGTGTTCATACAAACTTAGAGTCTTAAATTTGTTTATGAACTTTAGTTGCGCAGTATCCCATGTGTTGAGGACGTTTACTTGGCTGTTTATTTGTATGTGTGTATCATTAACCGCTTTGTTCGGCCTATTCCGAAGTTTTCATGGATCCATTAGATGAACACGGGAGACCTATCGTTTACGGTTTTCTTTGTTTACACTTGCACAGATGTTTTCTTGTTTTTGTGCTCATTTGGGAGCACGGATTGAACTATGAACTATGATCTATTTAGGCTTGATCACAATCTGATTACACCCTTGTTAAACACCAGACATACACGTGTTGCGCGCAGATTTATTGTTATCTATGTATTGTATTAAACTTGATTTCTCACCAACACGCAAGTGTTTGACGTTTTATTTTAACACATGTTCAGGTTTGCTGTAGCTACATTTGGAGCTTGTGGACACGTAGGACGTTTTTACTTTTGGACCTAGATTAAAATGTATCAAGACAAGTTATTATTGTTCGAATATTTTGTCTTATAATATATTGATTTATGTTGATTTATGTTATCTTGTGTTTACGTTGCGCGTGCGTGAATGAATTTATTTATTAAATATTGACACCCAATAGTGTCACGAGTAATGAAACAATATGTGGCGCCCCGATGTATAATCCGCCTTTGGTCGGGGTGTTACAGTATGTCTGATAGCTCAGACAACACAATCTCCCCTATCCATCGCCGTGTTAAATCATTAGTAATGTCTACGTTGAAGAAGACCGGCAAGGGGAAAAGGGCTGCTGAGGCCTCGTCGGAGGAGGTAGGGAGGACCAAGGCCGTGAAGAAGTGGGATGAGATCCCCTGCAAACTCAGGCAGTCCGATTTTGACAGCCTTATCGCCTCTCAGGGTTTTCTCCCTGAGTTTGGCTGCATGTTGCCGGGGGCCGGGCAAACGGCGGCGGACCCGCCTACCAGCTATATATCCCTTTACTGCCATTTTTTCACCCACTGCAACCTTCGTCTCCCGATGACAAGGTTTGTGGGTGCGGTGCTTAGGTTTTATGGGATTCATATATCCCAAGTCCATCCGTTTGGACTTGTGCGCATGACTCATTTTGAGTTCATGTGCAAATCTCAGCGCGAGGAGCCCACCCCTCGGCGCTTTCAGTTTTTTTATAAGCCCAAGATCCAAGATTCTTGGTTCTCATTTATTCCTCGCAGTCAGAAGGTCAAGTGCTGCACTGTTTCATTCAAGAGCCTTCATGACTGGTCTGAGAGATTTTTCTATATAAGGGCTGGTGTGATCCCCATCCGCATGACCATGCACGCGATCTCTTCTGCGCCTGCGGATGTGGGTGTCCTCAAGAACCCATCTGGCGCCTGGGTAAACAAGTTGACTGCCGAACCATCCCCCGCCAAGAACATTTGCGAGGAGGCGCTGGTGGGGGTTGGCATGAGCAGGAGGTGGGCCGACAGCGCGACTGAGCCCGTTATCCAAGTTGACGGCTTGTGTAAGTTAATCTCATTCCATTACTTCTGCGCTAATGTACTTCGTTTTGCTGATATCATTTGACTTGTTTTGTGCAGTCAGCAAGGAGTATGTCCACGCCGCCTATGACGAGCATATGGAGGGTGGCTCTGTCGCGCTGGGCGCTGGTGAGGTTGGTTTCCCCGATCGCTTCGATGACATGTTCATCCCTGTTGATCTGGGATTTGTCTTTGACAGCGATGCGCCTGGTAAGCCTTTGTACTTATGCTTATGCCTTTATAATACCAAATTTGGCTAACATTTCCGTTGCGCGTATTGTAGATGCGCTCGAAAACTACGAGCTGGAGCTCGCGGAAGAGGAGGAGGAGGCGCCCCAACTAAAGCGTAAAGCTAAGTGGAAAACTGGCGCAGGGGCCAGTAAGAAACAGAAGAAAGATGATGCCCCTGTTGTTTAGGATCCTCCTACTCAGGCTAGGGGATTTGAGAAAACCCAGGAGTTTCCCTCCAAGTTTTCCTTCTCTTCCCTGCCTCAAAAAGTGGGCAGACCTCCTGTCCACACGCGGTATGGTGCCACTACCTCCTCCCTTCGCGCGGCGGAAAAGGGAAGCGGCGTTGCGCCTTCGACAGGTATACTTTGCTTATCCTTTGCTTATCTTTCATGGTTCTACGAGCGCGATTCTGATAGAATTACTAATGAATCTTTGCTCACTCAAATGTTTGTAGAGCCGGCGACCTTGGTGGATCAACCTCAAGCGCAACAAGATGCCGAGGCTTCGCCGGGGGTCGCTTCGAAGTCCCCTGTTTTACCCTCGAAAAAGGGTAGAATGGACTTCATGGCGATGTTTGCCTCGCGAACGGAGTTGCGCCAAGGTACGTATTGTGCTTTTATTTTCTGACTTTCTTTTAAATCAAGTCATGAACCATTTCTTTTTGTTGATTTTTTCACAGGAGTCATTGCTGGCGTCAAAGCTGCTAGCGGCACTCCTGGCGCCGGTGCCAGCGGCGTTGGTTCTGCTCCTGCTCCTGCAAGCGCTGAATCTCCCCTCATCGGGATTACTAAGGAGCAGGAGGCCGTTTTACGCGCCGACCTGGCGGCGTCTAGACCTCCCTCACCTCCTCCTGCGCACAGCCCTCCTCGCGAGCATGATTTTGGTTCCAGGTCGCAGGAGAAAAGGCCTGTTTCAGAGGAGGATGAGGAGTTTGAAGTTGAAGACTCCGACGTCGGCCGCGCCAGCCCTGCAGCGCCACGAGATTTTCCGGCGCAGCCTTCTGGTGGGGCTGGCGCTGACTTTTCTGCTTCATCCCCGCAGTTACAGGTTCGTTTTTGCTCCTCTGCGCGGACTTTCATATTACTGTTTTGATGACTTAGATCATTACTTTGTGTTTGCAGGAAGCCGATCACATTTACCGCCCTAGATGGAACATTACTGAGGACAGCTCATTCCAGTCCATGGGTGTGTGTGAGGACTTCTGGGCTCATTCTGTGCCTCCAGCTGAAAGGAGGTTTCAGGAGGCCCGCGCTCGCGATGACTTGCTCAAAGATCATCTGTTTGCTGGGTCGGCTTTCTTTGCTGCCTCCCAAGAGCTTCGCTATGATTACGTAAAGGCACGTGATGCTCTTGCGGAAGCCAAGCAAGAGGCTAAAGTATCTGCTTGGCATCTTTCTGATGCTCGAGAGAGAGCTGAGAAGCTCCAAGCAGAGCTCAGTGAGAACAGGGCAAGTGCCAACACCGCTTTCGTGAAGCGCGGGCATGAGCTACAAGCTGCGCGGGAGAAGCTGCAGGCGGCCGAGGCGGACGCTGCCAAGTACGCGCGTAGAGTGCGCGACTTGGAGCTGGACGCGGAGGCGCGTGACCAAGCTCTTGTCCAGTCTATAACTGACAAATCATCACTGGAGAGTGAGGTTGCCCGCCTGAAGAAGGAGCTGGCGGCCGCGCAGGCCGAGAAAGACAAAGCCTTGGCGACGGCAGCGTCTAGCCAGGAAGCACTCGATGCTGCGCGGGCGGAAAAGGAAGAAGCCTTGGCGGCAGCAGCGTCCGACAAAGAGGAACTGAAACAGACTAAGGAAACTGTTGAGTTGTTAAACTCTCAGATTCCTGCCCTCGAGACGTCTGTTGCTTCCCTCGCGCAGGATCGCCAATGGCTAATCTCACAGGGCATGACTCGTTGCGCTTATGCGATGAAATACTCAGACGAGTTTCAGGCCCTTGTGATGGATTGCAACGCTGCCGCGCGCTTGGTGGGTCGAGCTGAAGGGTTTACGGATGGCTATGAATATGGCATGTTGAGGAAGAACCCATCCGAGTACCCTTATCAGAGCGACGTTGCCTGCGCGGACATGGCCGCGATGGGGGAGAAGTATTTGAATACTCCCATTCCCATCCTTGCGCAGGTATTTTAACCTTAATGAGATAACCTTGATTTATTTTCCAAGTCTTTTTGTACTCATATTTTTCCTTATGCTTTGCAGATATCCGCGCTTGCTGACCAGCCCGACGTCGGCGCGCTAAAGAAATTACTCGACGAGTGCAAAGGGGCTGGTGGCGGCGATGATGGCGCTGGGCATGCTGCCCCTGCTAGGGGCTCTGGCGTGGCCAAAGGATCCGCTCCTGACACTGTTGTGATAGAAGACTCCATTCAGGACGAACAACTTGACTATGGTCAGTTTGGAGATGACGAGGAGCGAGCTGCGCCAGATGCTGAGGGCGGTGATGAGGACTATGAAGAGGCTGACGTCGACGTGGAGACTTGAGAAGCCCTTCTTTTTTTTTTTTTTATTTGTAGTCTGTATCTCATCATCTTGTAAACTTGTAAATTTCAATGCTTTGGAATGAAATTTTGTTTTTCCTTTCTTCGCATCTTGCGCATTCCCCATTCATCTCTTTATATTGCATGTTTGCTTGTTGAATATAAGATATGCTTGCACGTTGGAATAAGATCAAGGTTGTAAGGAAATTATTATACTTAATCCTTGTCATATTGTAAGTGATTTTGCCATATCTTGATTACGTTGACACGTGCCTAGGCGTTTTCATTATTCCTCTTTTGCGCGACGTTATCGCGCATTTCTTATATGGAATTATGAGTTTTTTAGCCTTTACGTATCAATGTGTTGCTCAGATATCCATTACAATTGCATGCGCGACCTCGACCTGAGACCTTAACAACTATGTTTTGGCATTTGTTTTGCCTTAGTTGTGTTTAGGTATTTTTATGGTCAGGCTGCGCAGTATGTAGGATGGATGTTGAGTGATTTGAGCTAAGGCTCACATTATTGGGCTAAGGCCCTGACGTTTTAGAGTTAAGACTCGTTAACGCGTTTGAGCTTGAAGCTGGCGTATGTATGTTTTACTTCGTTTTATTTCGTTTTGATGTCAATACAATGTTGTCATATTGCTCAAAATTAATAAAGGGAAGTGTGAAACATGTATGCAAAAGGTAATAGAATTGGGCTAAGGCCCTGACGTTTTAGAGTTAAGACTCGTTAACGCGTTTGAGCTTGAAGCTCGCGCATGTATGTTTTACTTCGTTTTTATTTCGTTTTGATGTCAATACAATGTTGTCATATTGCTCAAAATTAATAAAGGGAAGTGTGAAACATGTATGCAAAAGGTAATAGAATCCACATTAAGAGAAGATAGCGCGTATCATTATTCATAATGGCTTAAAAAGCCTTGATTACAAACTTAACATTTTTTACATGAAACATTTTCTAAGCTGTGCCGCGTTCCATGCGCGCGGGATCTTCTTTCCATTCAAATCTTTTAAAGCGTATGCGCCTTTTCCCAATTCTTCAGAGACTTGATAATGTCCCTCCCAATTGGGGGACATTTTTCCCGGGGGTATCGCGCGGCTAGCTTCATTGTTTCGAAGGACAAAATCATTTTTCTTGAAGTGGCATTCTTTCACACGCCGGTTGTAATATTTTTCCAGTTTTTTCTTGTATTTGGCTTCACTGATGATAGCCGCCTCTCTGCGCCCTTCAAGTAAGTTGAGATCCAACCTTCTTTCGCGCTCGTTATCAATCTTGCTCATCATGAGCACTCTATGGGATGGGCATCCAATTTCTGCCGGAATCATTGCCTCCGTTCCATAGGTTAGGCTGAACGGGGATTCGCCATTGCTGGTTTTGCTTAATGTCCTGTGTGCCCACAGGACATTAGGTAGCTCTTCGACCCAAGAATGGGATTCTCCCTCCAACCTTTTCTTCAGCCCATTTAACAAGCTTTGATTCGCGCGCTCCACTTGGCCATTCCCCTGAGGGTGGTATACCGAAGTGAAGATTTGGTTGATGCGCAATTCCTTGAGCCAGTTGGATATCTTCTTGTCAGTGAATTGTTTGCCATTATCGCTCACAATTTCCATGGGCAAGCCAAAACGGCATATGATGTGGCTCCAGATAAACTGCTTCATCGCTTCGGCTGTGATTTTTGCTAGTGGCTTGGCTTCAACCCATTTTGTAAAATAGTCTATTGCCACTACCAAAAATTTTACTCGCCCTTGCGCTTGCGGTAGGGGACCCACAATATCGATTGCCCATTTGTTGAAAGGCCATACGGAGGTCACCGGAATCAAGTTGTTCTTTGGCCGCATGGTGTTTGGCGCATAGCTCTGACATGCTTTGCATTTTTGGATCTCTTTTAAAGCGTCCAAGTACATGCCTGGCCAATAGTAACCTGCGCTCATTGCCTTGGCAACCACCATGCGCGGTCCAGCATGTATTCCACAGATTCCTTCGTGTATCTCTCTGATCACATAGCTTGCTTCCTCAGCATCTAGGCATTTCATGAGCGGTCCAAGATAAGAGCGTCGATATAATGCACCATCAAGCAGTTCATAGTTCTGCGACTTGTGTCTTATCTTCCTCGCCTGTGCGCGATCGTCTGGTACTTTTCCCTCCTTCAAGAATTCCATTATTGGAGTTATCCATGATGAAGGGGTTGTATGAGTTACAAGGACAGACTTCGCTCCCACCGACGGGTTGCTCATTACTTCTACTCTGACATCTTTGCCAAAGTGATCGAAGCTGGTTGATGCCATCTTGCTCAGCGCGTCGGCAGATTTGTTTTCACTGCGCGGAATATGAATGATTCTGAAGCAGTCAAATTGCTCGATGAGCTTTTTCGCCTGCTCTAGATACAGAGGCATGGTGTTCTCCTTGGCATCATAAAGGCCATTGACCTGTGCTGCTACCAAGTATGAATCAACATGGGCCTCTAGCTTTTTAACTCCGAATTTTTGCGCGATGCGCAGGCCAGCCAGCAGGGCTTCATACTCAGCTTCATTGTTGGTACTCTTGAAGTCCAACCTGATGGCGTAAGTATATTCCTGATTCTCTGGATCCACCAGCTTGAGGCCTGCGCCAGATCTTTCGTTGTTTGAAGCTCCGTCAGTGAATAATCTCCAAACATTTTCTTCATCATTGGCTCGCGGAGGGTCTACCTCGCGCTGAGCCTCTTCAATTTTTCCTTCCGGGATTTCTACAATGAAATCAGCCAAGACTTGTCCCTTTATTGCTGGACGGGGCTTATAGGCGATCGTGTGTTCACCTAATTCCAGCGCCCATTTTGTCAGCCTTCCCGAGAGCGCGGGGCGCCGCAAGACTTGCTGGATGTTGTAACCAGTCAGAACTTCAATGGGATGACCATTGAAATATCTATGCAGCTTGCGCGACGCGTGTGTTAGTGACAAAACTAACTTTTCCATGATGGAGTAGCGCGTCTCAGGATCTGTCAGCACCCGACTCACATAGTATATTGGCGTTTGGATTCCCTTGCGATCCACCAACAATACTGCGCCGATGGCGCGCTCTCCTGCTGATAGGTACAATGTCAAAGTTTCACCAGGAAGTGGAGCTGTGAGCGCGGGCAAATTTATCAAACATTCTTTTATCTCACTGAAAGCTTGCTCGGCCTCAGGAGTCCATTTGAATTGGCTTTTCTTTAAGCAGTTTCTCAATGTATTGACAAATGGGGTAGATTTGCTTGCATGGTTCGCTAGGAACCTGTTGATTGATACCAATCTACCATTCAGCTTCTGAACTTCTTTCATGGTGGATGGCGAGGGCATGTCAAGGATTGCCTCCACCTTCTCAGGGTTCACCTTAAAACCATCCTTGGTGACCATTACACCTAGAAATTTTCCCTCTTGCACGCCGAAAGTGCATTTGCTCGGATTGAGCTTCATGTTAACTTCCGTTAGGCGCCCAAGGGTTTCTTCGATGTCTTTGAGCATTTGTTTTTCCTCCCTACTTTTGATCACCAAATCATCCACATAGACTTCTAGGTTTCTTCCAATTTGCTCGCTGAAAACGGCATCCATAAGTCTTTGGTAGGTGGCTCCCGCATTCTTCAAACCAAAGGGCATTTTTGTGTAACAAAAAACACCCTTGTCGGTTCTGAAGGCGGTCTTGTCCTCATCTTGTGGTGCCATTTGAATCTGGTGATAGCCTTTGTAGGCATCCAGGAAACATTTGAGCTTGAATGGCGCCACGGAGTCCACCTTTGCGTCGATGTTTGGGAGGGGGTAACAATCCTTTGGGCATGCTTTGTTGAGGTCCTTGAAGTCAATGCACATCCTCCATGACCCGTTACTTTTCTTTACCATCACAGGATTGGCTACCCATGTCTGGTATCGTATCGGGCGGATGATGTTTGTGCGCAGTAGATCCTCAACCTGCTCATTCATGGCCCTCGCTTTCTCATCCCCCATGACTCTCTTCTTTTGAGCAATTGGCTCTACAGACTTGAACGTGTTGAGAGAATGTTGTGCCAGGTCTCGCGGAACCCCAGTCATATCAGAGTGTTGCCACGCGAAGACCGACATATATGCCGTGAGCAATCTTTTCATTCTCAACCTCGTGTCGTCTGATATCGTTGCGCCAATTGTGATCTTCTGCCCCGGGAATTTTGGGTTGAGAATCCATTCCTCTAGCGCGTTGTCTGCCATTGGAAGTTTCATTCTCCCTTCCCGCGGAGTATTTGTCACTGCACACAAATGATCTCGGTATACAAAAGTTACACCTGTTGGTGTTGGGAACCCCAACGCGCCGTGCGCTGGCGACGGTATGGCGTTAAATTGGGCAATCGTTCCTCTACCCAAGATCATATTGTGGCAAGAAGTGGTGGGCAAGACCAAGAAGTTTACAACTTCGGCTCGCTTGTGTTTCTCATCCCCCATAGTTATCTCAAATTGTATTTGACCTAGGGGGTGAATGATTTCATTTGACACACCAGAGATTGGTGCATTCACAATTTCAAGCCTTGCTTGGTCTGCCGGATCCAGTTTTCTGAAACATTGCTCATACATGATGTCTGATTCGCTGCCAGTGTCCACCAGGACTTTTGACACTTCGTAATGAGCAATGTGTGTAGTGATGACAAGAGGACTGCTGATAGAAGGGCCTCCCCTGATTCTTGGGAAGATTACTTGTTGCTCGCGCCAATCTCCTTGGATTTGCGCGCTTCTCTTTCTTGATGTTTGCCCTTGCCTTCCTCCCTCGGCTACACAGATTCTTTTGTACTTTTTGCTGGCAGAGGCTCCTTCTGGTTGTTCACTTTCTGGTCTTGGGTTTTTCACCAGGTGAGCCAGCTTGCCTGATTTCACATCTTTTTCAATTGCATCCTTCAAGTGATGGCATGCATCAGTGTTGTGTCCCGTGGACTTGTGAAACTCGCAGTACTTGCCACTGTTTGATGGTCCCTTGTAGTGTAGTGGCTTGGGGCTTTTGAACTGGACATTCTCAGTGCTTAACACTTGTGAAGGTGTTTTAGTGAGGGGAGTCCAGATTCTTGGCAGAGGTCTGCTAGGATCTCTGCCGCCTTCCCTCTTGTCACCCTCCCCGCCATTACGAACGTCTTTTTGGGGCTGGGGTGAGCTTGGTTGCGCCTGCTTTTCTGCGGAAGAAAAACTGGTTGATTGCAACCTGGACCATACAGTGTTCTGTTTGCCCCTTCTTTCGCTGCTGCGCGGTGCCTCTGCTTGATGCCCTCTTTCTCTCGCTCACAAGAGCTCGGCGGAGTTGATCACTGCGCGCGCCTTGTATAAAGGCCACGCGCAATAGTTGCTCAGTGATACCTCCGATTGCCAGAGACTCCTGATTGAAACGAGTGATGTAGTCTTCATTCGTTTCATCATTCCTGCGCACGCAGTGCATGATGTCACCAGGGTCGCGCGTGTGTCTGCGCTGTTGTACGAAGTGAGCTTGGAACTTTTCCAATAGTTCCTCGAACCCATCGATTTGCCCAGTAGGCAAGCTTTCAAACCAGACACGCGCCGCGCCCGTGAGGCAGCGAGCAAACATGTGACATCATGTTGGCATCGTCCAGCTTTCTAGGTTTCCAGTGTTGTAAAAACCTTGTAAGAAATCGTCTGGATCTGTTGTGCCGTCATATTTACCCAAACCACTTGGCATCTTGGTCTTGTGCTGGATGGGGGCCTTCGCGATGCGCTCGGTGAATTTTGAATGTTTCACCAAGATGGCTGGCCTGTACGGTGTGGTTACATCCACTTGCCCTCTCACTGGTGGGCTGTATGGTGTGTGCAGATCCAGATCGGCTCTGGCTCCAGGCGCCATGTTTACGTGCGCGCGGATCTGTGAGCCTCCTGCATGAGTATCTTGCGTCTTCCTCATGCTGTGCACTTCTTCATCACTAAACTCAGTGTGCGCAGTGTGAACGGAATGACCATCTTCCGGCGCGCGCGCCCTTTGTTCCATGAACGTTTTGCTTGTCAAACGCTAGCCTTTGTGTTAAGTCGGCTGTCTTTTTGTGTTTGACCATCTCATTGTACTTGTCCATTAGACGTCGTTGCTCGTTTATGAGCCATTCTTTGGGGTCATTAGTTTCATCTTCCGGACCCATTGGTCCTTTTTGTTTCGCGCCGGCGAGATTTTGTAACGTGAGATCGTCTGGAGGAGTTTCAGTCTGGCCATGAGGAGTTGTGATGAAGGGACGGTTACTGGTGGTGCGCGTAGAATCACGCGGCACCCTCAGAAACTGCTGTCCCTCATTAACATCCTCACGTTCAATATCCTCCAGAACTTGATCAACGTTACGAACGCCAGAAACCATGGTGAAAATTGGTTTTTTTTTTATATAGATCTGATGAGATCTTGTTGCCGTTGTAACAGTGGATGGCGCCAATGAAGAAACGTGGATCGACTTACTGGTAGACGATCTACTTTCCTCGGGTGTGATTACGCTATTTCACCGATGGTTCTCTTGGATCTGGATTCTTCCACCTACAAAATGAACAGCACCGTAAACTTACCCCTCAGAAAGGGACAGAGGGGTCCTCTTTGGGGTAACCCTCCGGTGTGAGAATAAGTATTGGTAGGAGAAGATAATAATATGAGAGTAAGGAATTTGGAGTGTATTGCTTAATGTAGCTGAATACTCTGTAATTGGATGATATTGGATGATATTCGATGATCTCTCCTTGTGGAGTTGATGTGGTATTTATAGTGCTAGGGTTTCCAATGATTGGGCTCAGACCCAATTAGGGCTTTGTTGGCCTCTTCCAGTTGCTTTGCGCCACGTGTTCTTTTGAACACCTGGTGCTTTTTCATTGGTTATAATCACGTGGTAGCACATGGGTTTTGCTGAGTTGTCCACCTTTCATTGGCAGCTGTCAACATCAGCATATTCTTATTCCTTAAAAAGATACCTTCTGGAAGGTTGTCTGACATGCACAATCAAGGTTGCCCTAATCCTGATTTGGATAAGGACGAGGTTGATTATGTGCATGTGTGATACGCGCCTATCCTGAGGATGCGCGAGGTCTTCTCTTTATTCTCACGCGCAGATGTTTCATGCGCAGATGTGATATGCACGAGCATGTGATATGCGCCACGCGCGGATGCGCCACGCGCATATGTGATATGCGTGAGCATATGTGATGCATATGATGCCTGAGCATGTGATGCATGAGCATATGTGATGCCTGAGCATCTGTGGTGCCTGAGCATATGATGCCTGAGCATGTGATGCATGAGCATATGTGATATGCGTGAGCATATGTGATATGCGCCATGCGCGTAGGTTTTGGCTTTGTGCCTTCATAATGTCTTGATTTCAAGCCTCTTGTCCATATCTTGTGGGTTGACCCGCCTCGCTCGGTGTTGAGGCGGGTACATACCTCTTCAGTGTTCATGACACGTTATCTTAAGTTAGTGAGTGTATTGTGCTACGTTTCACTTCGTATGAAGAACCGTTGCATTTGCACTGTTTCGTCTAAACTCTCTTAAGAAAGTGACGCGCACAATTTTGTATTGAAATTCAAATAAATCATTTTCTACATAAATAAGTATTGAATAACTATTTATTATATTTCTTAAAAATTATCTAATACTTTAACTTTTAAGAAAGTCAGTTGTTAAATTTTGATTATTAAATAACATAACAATCTTAAAATAATTTAATGTATATTACACGTTGTTGCTTATATTACATTTAATTTAATATTGTTGTTGCAAAAAATAGTTAATTTAGAAATTTGTTTGGTGTGATGTGATGATAACTTGAACTACTGAGTAATGTATACAAGGAATCAAATGACAAAATCACCCTTATATCTAGTGTATAGTTGGTATACTATGAGATATAGTGAGGGGTAAATTTGACTTTTCCGGCTTTTGATTCCTTTGGATAATATTTTTCTCATACGATTAGCATTTGACTAAAAATAGAACCAAAGAGTAATCTACACTTAAGGATTTAGCATGTGACAAGTTTTGTTTGGTCGTCATTTGTGTTTTCTTATGTTGTTTACATCATGAAACAAAATAGAACTTATCCAATTATATAAAATATATTTTTAGTCCTTTATAAGTTTTTTTTAATTTTACCTATGTTTTAATCGTTATAGAAACGTAGCGTATGCAAACATGTCATGTACAGTATCGGGCTCGTATATTTAGAAGGTTGTTTATGTAATTTACATCATCCATGTCGGTTGTAAGATTACCATTATTATTTTCTTTACTAAACTTTTCATTAAATCCTACTTATTCTCGCATCGTTTACGTTTTGTTATGCACATAATAGCTAATGGCTATAAGGATTTCTCCTCCTCATACATCATCAACGCGTTTTGGATGCATTGTTGGTGGATAAGGGGAAAACTATACAATTATGTTTGATTGAGTAGATCCATCCAATGACGGGAGAGTAACCCAAGGATGAGTCATGGGTCGTCTTTCGGGAAGTCTAGCTGGCAACTAAAAACAAAAATGTGATCTCCTTGAAGGTAAATAACTCAATATCAGTTGGTATGAGAAGCCTGAGGATATCAAAGTCAGTAAGTCACCCATGTTCTCTTTTGTAACTTTGTTTACCGACCCCATGAATATTTCTTAAAAGTTCTACATACAAATATTTATCATTACAAAAACTGACAACTATGAATAAATTCCGTATAAAATTGGGTTAGACAAAGTTAGTTTTGCATATGAGATGAAAACCACCTAATTTACACGTAAAATTAGGTTAGCATATAATTTTTCGGTTTGTATTTGGTTTGGCACGTCAACCCGAAACCACAATCACCTTTATAACTAATAAGCTGAAATTTGATTATCTCACATAGGAGTTTAGGCTCATCAAATTAAGAAAAAGTCATGGACTAGCACAAAGATGATCAAAACTTCATTGACATGATATATAGTATTCTTTCATTGATAATTATTATAGGATTCAAATTTACTTCCTGTCTAATAATAAGAACATTATCAACGACAGATACACGGGGCACATTTACATTGACCCTATTTTTCTCTATAACAGTCATGACTTTGTTATTGATTACGTGATGCGTGTCTTTAGTTAATGCGTGACATTTAAGTGAAAGGTGTGGGTTTTTTTTTTCGCTTTATGAAGTTTATAGTCTTATAGCAACTTTTGATCCAATGTTACCAATCCCAATTTTCTTTCCTCCCAACAATCCCATATTATCCCACGCTT
Source organism: Bidens hawaiensis (assembly GCF_021521415.1). Taxonomy (NCBI): domain Eukaryota; kingdom Viridiplantae; phylum Streptophyta; class Magnoliopsida; order Asterales; family Asteraceae; genus Bidens; species Bidens hawaiensis. Next base: position 230,222 of record NW_027491273.1, read on the forward strand.
TTGGTTGCTACCATAAGTTTCTACAAATAACTTTGATTTTTTACAATAAGATGTGAGGATTGAACACCTAAAGTACAAGGCACATACCCCACAATCCATAAAAGTTGTCATGTATGACACATGCTAGAATTGCTCCATCTTCACAATAATGTTGGCTGAAATATCTTCAATCATTTTGAGTCATGGCCAAATTAGTGAAACTGCAAGGTACAAATATATGTGGTTAGTAAGAGTGAATTAAAAGTATGTTATGAGTAATTCTAATATATAATATAAAAAATACATTGCATAATATATCATTTCATGCTTTTGGTTATTATCAATCTACCATAGCTTTCTAAAAGTAACTTGATTCTCTGCAAATAAGTTGTGAGAATGAACCACCTGAAATACAACACCCATAGGCCATATCCCATAATTCACATAAAGTTTAGGTACGACACATGTTGGGATTGCTCTATAGCCTCTTTCTTCACTACAATGTTTGCCAAATTCATTTTAAGCTATTTTGAGTCTTATCCAAAATAGTCAAACTGTAAGGCTCCTTGTTGTTGGCTGCAAAGGAGGGCGCTAAAGTGATGTGGCGTGGCTTTAAAGCCCCTCCACATCACGTCGGGGAGGGTAAGGGAGTTTTCTTCTAGGCATTATTGGGTGACAACAATAAATCCATAATACATAGCGGGGCCCGAATACTAAAGGGGTGGGGCTTTAAGGGCTTTGAAGTTTGAACCATAACGACGGTGACGATATGGTGATGCTGCTAAAGGAAGAAAATTTTGACAACATTTAATTCAACAATATATCCACAACACATGACGGGGCCCGAATGCTAAAGGAAGACAATTTCAACAACGTTTAATTCGTCAAGATGTTACCTTTGACGATTTGAGAAAATTTTGTGCCCAACTCTTCCAAATGGTCAGCTTCACAACCATTTGAAAGAGTTTAGGCGACCATTTGGAAGAGTTGAGGCAAACATTTTTCTCGAGTCACCAAACACAACATCTTGACGAATTAAATGTTGATGAAATTGTCTTTGTCCTCCTCAACACCCATAGCATACCACCACCATCATCATCTTAGTCGTTGTTGTTGTCATCCCCTTCCTCTCTTCTCCCTAGATCATGATAGAGGGTCGAACTATCTATTGAGGAGGACAACAGCCACCACGACGACGGCGATGCTCATGTTACTCATGTTGTGGTTTGTGGATGAATATTTCATATATGTGGTTGCTAGATCAAAGTGAAGCTAAGCTCATTATTATTCTTAAAAAAAATACAAAATTTCAATTTTGTAAATTATTTACAAAATTATTAAAATTTGAAAACTTAAACGGCCAAATGAACTGATAGCATACTATTTAAAGAAGAAAAAAATATATAGAGAGAGATAGAGCCAGACTAAGAACCGGGGTAGGGCCGTCCAAACCGTTCGCCGCTCGCTCGGAAATTGCTCGGAAAATGCTCGCTCGTTTTTTCGCTCCCGCTCGGTTCGGTTTGTAAATGAGCCAAGCAACGGGCAAAGGTTTGCTAGGTTCGGTTCGGTTCGGCTCGAATATTTTTAATTTATTTTATATATAATTATATATGAACAAATATATAAATATATAGACAGCACACATAAATACAAGTATACAATTCTTTAAACCGTTTAAAATTTTCTCAATTCCGTAAATTTTATAAATTTACTAGATTTTATCCCCCGTATTATGGGGGTTGTTTTACATTATTCGTTTTTAATATTTATATATGTTTATTTGGATTTTAATTTTATTTATTGTAAGAAAACTAATAATTAATATACTTGAGGTTTGATGATGAAATGGTTTCACAAATAAATTATATGTTATAATCTGGTTTAAAAATTATATGGGTTTGGTGATACCCATTACCCGTTTATTTTCTTTATTATAAAATTGTTTCTTAATTATAAATAATATATATTTTTTTGAATAAAATAGGATATTAATTTTTAGTATATCCCTACTTTATAGGATTTTCATGTCAAATATTTGATTAGACTAATTTTTAATATAATAAGATGTTATAACCCATTTAAGAGCTATCGGGGTTTGGTGAAACCTTTACCCGTGAATTCGGGTTAAATGCGTGAGAAACCTTCATTTACAAATAAGCAATATGATGGCTTGATAGAACGGTTGCTTTATATTTTTAGTTTTTTAATATTTATATTTTGAATTTTAATTTTCTTTATTGTAAGAAAGTTAATAATATACTTAGAGTTTGATGATGAAAATGTTTCATAAATAAATGATATGTTATAGCCTGTTTAAAAGTTATCTGGATTTGGTGACCCATGACCAGCTTATTTTTTTACTATAAAATTGTTTATTAATTATAAATAATATCTTTTTCTTTTTAAATTGGCTATTAAATTTTAGTATATCCCTATTTTATAGAATTTTAATATCAAATATTTGGTAAAATTAATTTTTAATTTAATGAGATGTTATAACCCGTTTAAGAGCTATATGGTTTTGGTAAGACCCATACCCATGAATTTGGGTTAAATCAATGAGAGGTCTCCATTTAAAAATTAAACAATCTGGTGGTTTCCATAAAAGGGGGGAGCGACCATATCGTGACACATAGGATTTTAAGGGTTTCGTTTATATATATTATATATTTGTTCACTTTAAGTTTTCAAAATACCAGAAGTTTGTTCACATGTTTATTATATCTCAATTCAAATTTATTTCTCATAAAAAATTACAACCTATTACACGTTTGTCTGAAAACTACTCATTTGTTCACAAAATACATTATTTACAACCTTCGCACTTATTTCTTATTGAAATTTGTAAAGTGAAAAAGAAATAAATAATGCTAAAAAATCGTTCGATGTTCATCGAAAAATGCACGATTCGATTTTGGCTCGTTTCGAATTTCCACAGTTCGATTCGGTTCCGTTGTAAACGATCCAAGCAACGAGTAAGCCTTCGCTCAGTTCGATTCGACTCATGAACAACCCTAAACCTGAGAGTTCAAATTATGTAAGGCCTAAGGCCCAACTATGAAAGACTGAAACAGACCAAACTAAAAGGAATGTTATTTTATTCCAAATCTCCACCAATAATTATATAATAATCATACCGAATTACCAACCATTACGTAATACATCCATAGGAAATGGCTTGCACGTTGCAAGTAGTTCCCATCCACTTCAAATTTTGGTCAACATCCATTATATATACACACACAAATGCAAGTCATGGCATTTGTCTTCCATACACAACCATCAAAATTATTGTTTTCCGGTTGTAATACAAAAGATGAAGTTGGTGTGGTCAATGGTGTTGCTCGTTGCCGCCACGGCGGTGATGAACATAGCTGAATGCTACGAGGATATCCCCGCCAACACTGCTGGCGGGGTCTTTCATGTTGGTGGCAAAGTGCTTTGCCAAGATTGTACTGAGGGGTGGAATGAATGGGTTAATGGAAATAAACCTATCGAAGGTATGCGATTTTTGATTTTATATTTTATATTTTTTTTGGTCGCTTTTTTAATCTACAACTTGCAACGTGACTTGTGTTTCTAGGTTGTGTTGTTTCTGTGACATGTATGGACAACAGAAAAAGAATTATTTACTATGGAAGTGACAAGACTGATAAAGCTGGTGAATTTGAAGTTACCGTAAACAAATACATCTATGGAAAGAAGATAAACCCGGAAGCTTGTTTCGCAAGGCTCGTTTCTTCGCCTGACCCTATTTGCAACATCCCCACTAATTTTGCGGGAGGCAAAACTGGGGTCAAACTTGGCCGCCCAAGCATCATGTACCGAGATATAATCAAACACATTCTCGACCCGTTCTATTACACCACACCTATGTGTGATGAACCCGATACACATGATGATAACGATGATAATTCATACGGGAAGGAAAAGAATAATGGTAACGGTAATGATGATAATTCTTACGGGAAGGAAAAGGATAATGATAACGATAATGATGGTGATGATGATTCATACGGGAAGGAAAATGATAACGATAACGATAACGATGGTAATAAAGAAAAAAACTATTGATGTCTTAATGTTTAGTTGTTCTATTAAATGACTTTGTTATCATCTTTTGTTATGCAAAAATGGTATAAAATCAAAGGAAACTTTGTTCGTTTCTGTTAACTAGTATCAAATTTATTATTTTTAATTGTTCATAGATAGGTATTACCTTATACTTGTTAAAAAAACTAATTATATATATCCCAAATAAACGATTTTACAATACATTTCTCCAATATTTCATAGTTTAAATAACCAACCGAATTGAAGAATGGGTTATTGGATTTTAACAATCCCAACTTTCACATATCGACTAGGATAGGATTAATCCGAACCCAGTAAATACTTACATACAGTCCCAATTTTAAATCTACTTTAGGACCGTCTCGTAGGTAAGCTAAATCAGGTCATAACTTTAGGCCTCCAACTTTACAGGGACTCTACCTAATATACGGGTTATGTATTGTGAGTTTTTAAATAGATTTTTTTTACAATTAGTAAGTCACTAGTGGGCCACAAGCTAAGGTGAAATGTCTCATATCCGTTATCACTCCATTCTTCTATATTCTATAATTCTTGGATACTCTTTAGTACTTATTATACGCCAAAAAAAAAAAAATCAATATTTTAGTTAGTTTTAGACCTCTGAGTACATTGAGCCGGCCCTGCGTATTTCTCTTCAGCAATTATCTAAAAAATAATAATAATATAGGAAATAGCTTCATGTTTTTGAGTTCAGAGTAAATGTCGTTATACAAAGAAAGAAATATTATAAACAATATATTTTTATTTTTCAAAACTTAATAATATGAATGGGTCATGTTGCCAGAAAATAAGTTTCAGCCACACAAATGAAACAACTCAAATAACATCTAAATTTTATGGATACCAAAGGCTACTTCTAACATTAGTTTTATTCAACCACCAAATTTTCATATGGCTGCAACAACAGCAATACCCTCACCTTCACTGTCTCTTCTACCAGGGAGAGGTGGTGTTACCACCAGACCCGCCACGTCTACCGCAAGCTCGTGGTTGGCACCAGTCACCCGAGCAGGCGGTAGAGGTGTTATAAGGGTCTATGCAGCACAAGGGAAAGAAAGTGGTAGGAAGAGGCCATCACCAGAAGTTGATACCAGAATTCATTGGGAGAATGAAGATGAAGGATGGGTCGGTGGCGGTAGCAGCGCTGCTACGGCTACCGAATCGGTGGAGGAAGAGCAGAAGAAGAATTTGCTTGGTGAAAAATTCTCTGAGTTGATCAATAATTCAACTGATTCTCATTACCAGTTAGTGTTTCTCTGTTCTATCTCTAAGACAAATATTAATTACATACTGGGCCGGTCATCCAACCGACCGTCTTACTGGTTCACTGATCAGGCCTGTTTTCGAAACCGGCTGAAAGCATAAGAGTTTAAAAGAAGATATGAAACTACTTTTAGCAAAATATGAAGTTTTAAAAAATAAATATAAAAGAATGAAATCTGCTCCAAACACATGTCCAGTTTGCTGGTTCAACCGATAGCAAGTCAGTTAAAATAGATCCAACCGGGCCGGTTATGCAGAAGTTTTCATCGGTTCAGTTTTCGTTTATTACTTATGCTTATTCGGTGTGGGGGCTTTTTTTGGTTGCAACTGAAAACTAAAAGCGAACCAAATTTGCATTTGGTTTGGGTCTCGGTTTTAACCTAAAAAACCGAATAACCAACATTTGTTATTGGTTGGGTTGACTTATATAAGATTAGGCTAAAACTTGAACTGAATTAGACTAAATTACAAGACTAATATAACCATTATTTGTTATTATATTTACACCAAATTCTGATCTTTGAAACCAAAAACGGAATATGCAATTCGGATCAGTTTTAAACAGTTTCAATTTAGTTTGGTTTTTGGTTGAAAACCGAAATTTGAGCCCTACAGCTGTGAAGCCAGTTCCCGGTTTTCACAATATATTTCGCTTACAGCTAGAATCAACCTAGACTTACTAACCTTGTTGACCAATGGCAGGTTCTTAGGGATGCCAGCAGAAGCCGACTTAGAAGAGATCAAGGCTGCATACAGGCGGCTATCCAAAGAGTACCATCCAGACACCACTTCTCTCCCGCTCAAAGCCGCCTCCGAAATGTTCTTGAAACTAAGAGAAGTTTACAGCGTGTTGAGTGACCCCGAGAAGCGAAGGTTCTACGACTGGACCTTAGCTCAGGAAGCTGCGAGCCGAGAAGCTGAGAAGATGAGGGTAAAGCTGGAAGATCCATACATGAAAGATATAGAAAACTGGGAGTCAATCCCGGACATGGTTGACTGGCTTGGAGGAAGGAACATGGAGCTGAGTGATCAAGCCAAGTCAGCTCTTACTTTTGATATTGCTATAATTGTTTTCTCAATATGTTGTATTCTTTATGTGGTTCTCTTCAAGGAACCTTACTACTAGTCTATAATCAATATGTATATAGTTAACCTTTTACGGTTAAATATAGTGATTTTTATAGTTTCAAAATATATACATCACAAAGTCTAATGAGAATCATGAAAACACACACTAACTAGTTAAAACTGTTGATTAACCATAGACATATTGGCTGCGAGACGGGTGAGGGCCCACTTATGGTACAACTTACGAAGGGTCTTGTACTTGTGGATGAAAGCAGTGAGATCAATCTCTCCATTTAGAAGCTGTTGGTGGAGGGCTTCTGATTCATCTTCTGTTTTACGCATTGCCTCTGCAAATAACCAAAACATAATTTTTTAGATAACTCGTGTGATATAAGATTACATATAAGTATTAACTACAATAATTTTATAACTTCTGAATAAATTGAAGCTTTACCTTGCAGACGATGAAGCAAGGATGCGGGAGAGTAAAAGGTGAGGATTTCTTGTTTTTGCTTTTCAAGCTCGTTGAGCTTCTCTCTTGCAGCAGCCAGTTCAGTGACCCGAATTATTTGGCACTACATCCAAAAAATAATAAGGAAATATCAATATATCATCTAAGTTATACAGGTTGAAATGGGTCAGTTAGGCTGACCCGAAACTTTTTCAAAGACAATCTTTTTATAGATGATAAGCGTGTCATATATAGGGGTGTCAATTCTTGACCCGACACGAAAAAAATATAGGTTTTGGGTCGGCTGACATGACCCGTTTTCTTAAACAGGTCAACCCGAACCCGACACGTTTAAAAATGGGTCAACACGAACCCGACCCGTTAAAAAGTGAGTTGACCTGTTAACCCATTTAAGTTTTTTAAAGAAGTCAATATTTTAATTTTAGAGATAAGAAGTTTTAAATTTTAAAGTTAAGTACTTAGATTTTTAAAATTTTCATATATGAATTAACTTTTAAAAGTAAAACTAATTTCTTTTTAAATCACTTTTATCTACTTTTTACTTCCAACATTTTTATTTTATTAGTTATATCTGTCTATTCTCTGGTTATTTCCATTTGTTTGTTTTTATCTTGAGCCAAATATGTGAACCTAAGTTTGTTAATTGAGAATGAGAGATAAATACACAAAAACAAGTAGATCTATCACAAATTATTAACAAGTTTTATACGAATAAGGGTAATTAATTGTTTAATTTATTACTAAGTCAATAGATATTACTAATATTTGTATATGAACGTAAAATGGGTTGACCCGAAACACAACCTGAACATGACACGAATTTAAATGGGTCGGCACGACACCACACGAATAAATATATGGATTGGGTTCGGGTTGAAGAATCTCAACCCGCCAACCTGAAACCCATCAACCCGACACGATTGACACCCCTCATATATGACTACAAAAATTATATGATTTCAATAATAGATTAACGTTATGAAGAAATGATTTAGTAGGTTTTATGCATTAAAAATACACTTTAAGCTACTTTTGACCTGTTTCTTTTTAAGCTAGTGTTTTTCCTTCATTTTACCTGTTTGACCCCATTGAAGATAGAACATGACCCGAATGATTACAAGACACGTGAATTGATGACGTGAAGAACTAACCTGGTTTCGCAGCTCCTTGATGCGTGGTTCCTTTTCCAAGTTGTGTTCTGCATAAAAGAATCATTACGTTGACAAATTATGCTGACTTTGGGTTCTATTAAACATGTTTATTGCTCGTAAAGAGATTATTGAAGAACTCGCAAGCTGAATAGTTTCATTCCTCAATTCGTTCCTCAGCTGATATTAAGAATAAAGAGAAGGTATATGGAAATGGAGATATCAATGTTAGTATATTCACAACAGTTTTAAACAGAATGGTCTTTATACATAAAGATGTACTTATATTTCAAGTTGCAGCATGACTTAGCACATTGTTTAATGAAAGACATATGACTATTTGTCAGAAATATAAATAACCGTCATTAAAGAAAATAAAAAAAAACAATTTGTGTGCCCAAATTAGTAAATCAACTTGTTTGTAATCATGATAACGAGCAATAAAATATAATGAAACTGGATAATGACTTACATGAATCTGAGTTTGGACCACGTCAAGTGAAAGTAAAAACTGTCGATATGCATTTTTGTCGGTCAAAAGCTTATGCAGCTCACTAGCACTACAAGCAAAAAAGGGATCGGGTCAAAATAAAACTTTTAAACAAGCTACAATTGTCAATATGCTCACAAGAAGATTCGTTCAATTTCAAACCTCTTAGCTGCAATCATTTTGGAGAAAATTTTATGAAAAAACATTACTAGCTTATTATTATTAGAAAACGCATATCTCCTGAATCTTTTAGTAACTACTTAATATATGCTAATAAAACAAAGCAGATCAGTAAACCTTTTGTCTTTCAAGACATGAACGATGCCAGCAGCCTCTGGCGGAATACGCGATACCGGTCTATCTACATTTGTCTGCATATGATGCTGTTCTTCATCGCCCCTTCTCGTAAAAACAGTTTAAAAAAGTGAAAAAAATGCAAATATTATGACACTTGTGCAGTTCTTCCTCTCAAAATATGAGTTCATAGATGACTTTTAACTGGCTGTAAACAAACAGAACATTTGGCGAACTGTTTTTTTTTATTTTTTTCACAATCTTTGCTATTTCTAAGTAAATTCAAAACGATTACAATAAAGTGGCAGGCAAACGGGCAACGAACTGTTGGGCGGGAAGTTTGTTTACGTTCATTCATTTTAATAAATGCACGAACACGAACAAGGAATTCCGTTCGATTACTAAATGAACGAATACGAACAGATGTCATGCTCGTTTAATCGTGTTCGTGAATGTTCCATAAGGTGCTCTTTATGTTCATTAATGCTTGTTTGTTTATATTTGTTCATTTAAGGTTTTTTAAAAATTTTTAGTTACTTTTCTAATCTTATCATATAGATTTTTAAGCAAATTATAAACTATAAAGCAAAAATATATATGAGTATTAGTGATTAGTGATTAATTTATATGTAAAACTAGCAATATGAATATGCTAGCTGGACCGAACCGTTGACACTGATTATTCTTGGTTAGCTATATCAAATAAAACACTGTTTGTGAAAACAAATTCATTTCGTTAATAAACATACACAAGCAAGAAGTTTCGCTCGCTGTCCGTTTGTCAGATAAAAGCTTAACAGGCGAACATGAACAAGACGTTGCTCGGTTTAGCAATTAGCATATTCATGATCCACTAGTAAATCTCGGTTAATTTCAAATTACCAATAAGTTTTAAATGAGCTAATAATAATATACGATAGTAAACCCTAGAATTGAGTGGAAATGAAGAAGGTCACCAGAAGGAGTTGTTGAACATGATTAAAGCCTGATTCAATGATACTACACCAAAGATAATCAATACTTCAATTTTCGATTATCATTATTATTATTATTATTATTATTATTATTATTATTTGCCGTGTGATTGCCGTTCTCCCTTGCTACTACTACAGGCAGACACGGGTCACTTGTGGGACCATTGACGTCAATTAATTAAAAATAATAAGAAGGTAATATGTCACATCAACATATGCAAGTAGGCACGTAAGTTATAAATAAGTGCAAGTGTAAACTCCTGCCATCTCATGGCAAGTGAAATGTTGGCAAAACATAATAAAACTCAAACCTTGATGAATTACTTCTTAACGTATAAGAAGAGCTTGTTTGCAATGGAGTTGATATCGCCGACATATCACCTTATATCGGTTATCGGTCCTTTGACGATATATAAATTAGAATATCGGTACCGATAATATCAACGATAATGACCGATATTGGACTAGTATTTAACCGATATTCCCGATATCAGTGTTTTAAGTCTTAATTATCAACTTTTAGTGTTCAATATTATTGTTTTTAAGTCTTAGTCAATTCTTACTTACTACGATTGTTAGTGTTTTACAATTTGCAAAAGATTAATTTGTTAATGATAGGAGACTATATTGAATTATTAGTGTTAAATTGCTATATATATGAATTTTACATGATATTAAAATTACCGATATCTCACTGCGATAACCGATATCTCAGATATCGGTCCTTGACCAATATCCGATATTTTTCCGCATTAACTGCTTGCTTAGGTTGTTTGTTATAGAAGCTGATGGAAAATATATGACGTTTTGGTCAATTTCTTAGTACACGTGTTTCATAACAGAAAGATGCTTGTACTTGTGTTTCTTTTCAAAATTAACTAGATAAATTATTATTATTATTTTTTTTAGAATATCACTAAAATGCGTTAATCTAAAAGTGTTTTTTTATACAATTTTATACAATTCAAATAGATGTTCAGAATATTTCAAAATTGGAAGGCATACCATGCAATATTAGATTATTTTGATTTTTGTAGAGACCGATAGTGAAAGAAGGGCTATGATTGTGCACTTAGGTGTAGTCCTAATTACGTATGTGATACTATAAATAACTTGTAAGTTAGTAGGTTACATAAATCTTGTGTTTATGAAATTAATTGAATTTTCAAATGTCAACCTCTTATACAAAGACAGCTACAACAACTGTTATGATAAGTAAAAGACGCAAATATCATGTTCGCTAGCGTAAACCAGAAATAACTAAAATGTAAATCACAAATAGTTTGATTAGTTTCATCACAGTCATATAAGACGGGTTGGTTCATTTATGCATGTTGTATTTAAACCGACTTGTGAAGTATATATATAATAGTTTTACCACAAGCCAATGAGCTTCAACTCAACTGACATTAGAGGATTTATAAAGATTTGGGATGAAGGCCGGAAGGTCTCAAGTTCGAATCCGATCCCAACCAGGTTTTGCCTCAATGGGCCTTCGAGCGGCGAGTTTTTCCTGAGCAAGAGATGGTGGACTTTACTGTCTGCAATAACGAATGTATAGGATTGCTTTTTACCATTGGGTTGCCACGGGTAGTGGGTCTTTATTCATTGTTTTCCCCCAAACAAAAAACAAAATGGGAAAATTCCCATAATAACCCTTTTGAATTTTGAAGAGAGAATCCCAGAATAACCCAAAAAAATTTCAAAATTCCGAAATAACCCTTCAAATCTCGTCTTGGAAGACACCTAAGTAATCGAGCATCGAGATTCAAAAATGATTTGAATCTCATCGGCTCCATCCAAATTTTAAGTAATCCTGTCTTCCCCGACCAAAAGATGAGAAGGATAAAGAAGAAGAAAAAAAGAATAAAATGTTCGATGAAAGAGAAAAAATGTTATAGAAAAGGACACATTTTTTTTTTTAAAGTTTGGACGGAACAGATGAGATTGCTTAAACTTTGACGGTGAAGACGGGTTACTTAAAATTTGTAAGCAGCTGATGAAATTTGAATAATTTTTGAATCTCTTTGGCTCGATTACCTATCAATGCCATCAAACACATCCTTCTACCTACAAATTCTCGAGAATTCAATCAAATCAAGATCACTAACAACCGCCAAATCAATCCATCAACACTACCTAAAGACCAACATCACACACAACTCCATCATACTTGACAAACTCACCCGTGTCTACATATCATTCCACCAACTCAAACATGCCCACCAAGTGTTCGACCAAATGCCTCACCCAGAAAAAAACAACAATGTATTATTATGGAACCAGTTAATCAGAGCCTATGCTTGGGAAGGACCCTTTGATCACGCCATTGGGTTGTATATTGAAATGATCCAATCGGGTGTCATGCCGAATAAGTATACGTACCCGTTCGCCTTGAAAGCGTGTTCGGGAACTCGGGATGTTGGGTTCGGTAAATTGATTCACCAGTGTGTGAAAAACGAGGGTCTTGATGATGATGTGTATGTTTGTACAGCTTTGGTTGATTTTTATACGAAGTGCGGGTTGTTAGGCGAAGCGCGCCAGGTGTTTGATAAAATGACTAGGAGAGATGTTGTGGCGTGGAATGCGATGATTGCGGGGAGTTCGCTTCACAGGATGTATGATGAAATGATTGGGTTGGTTAAGGAAATGCAGGAGGTGGGATTGAGCCCGAATTCGTCGACTGTTGCGGCTGTTCTTCCGGCTATCGGAGAGGCCGGTGAATTGATGGTGGGGAAAGCCGTGCACGGGTTTTGTTTGAGGAGACGGTACGATGGTGATGTGGTTGTTGGGACCGGGTTATTGGACATGTATGCGAAATGTGGATGTTTGGATTACACAAGGAGAGTTTTTGATTTAATTAGTGTAAAAAATGAGGTTACTTGGAGTGCTATGATAGCCGCATCTGTTGCTTGTGATTCAACCATTGAGGCACTTGAACTATTTGACCGTGCAGTCAAAAGTGGTGCCGGCATATCTATATCTCCTGTTATGCTTGCAACCGTTCTTCGTGTGTGTGCTAATCTTACAGACATCAACAAAGGAAGATTGATACATGGTTATTCATTAAAGTTAGGTTTTGTTTCTTATTTAATAGTTAGTAACACCCTTGTTTCACTCTACTCCAAATGCGGGATCATAAACGATGCAATGATGTTTTTCAATGAAATGGGGTTAAAAGACACGGTGTCTTTTAACACCATCATATCTGGTTGTGTGCAAAATGGTGATGTAGGGGTAGCTTTTAATATGTTCAAGAAAATGAAATTGTTTGGTATTAATCCCGATATAGAAACGATGATTGGTTTCTTTCCTGCATGTTCACATTTGGCAGCTTTAGAACATGGAGCATGTGGTCATAGCTATTCTATAGTTCAAGGATTTACTGAATGTACGAAAGTATGTAATGCTATTATTGACATGTACACGAAATGTGGTAAACTAGACGCTGCGCGGTTAGTTTTTGATCAAATGCCTAAAAGAGATTTGATTTCATGGAATGCTCTGATTTTAGGTTATGGCATACACGGATTCGGGCCGGAAGCAGTTTCATTATTTGAACATATGCAAACCCTAGGTTTTGATCCAGATGATGTCACTTTCATCTGCCTGTTATCCGCTTGCAGCCACTCAAAACTTGTTTCAGAAGGGAAACATTGTTTTGCTGCCATGATTGACAAGTTTCGCATCGCACCAAGGAAAGAACACTACTTATGTATGGTAGACCTATTGGGCCGGGCGGGACTCTTAACTGAGGCCCACAGGTTCATTCAAAGTATGCCATTTAAACCCGATGTTGGTATTTGGAGCACATTACTTGGAGCTTGTAGAATACACAAAAATGTCGGGTTAGTAGAAGAAATTTCAAGAAATGTTGAAATTCTTGGACCTGAAAGTAGTGGGAATTTTGTACTTTTATCTAATGTATACAGTACAGCAAAAAGATGGGACGATGCAGCGCGGGCCCGGGTTTTGCAAAGGGAAAAAGGGTTTAAGAAAAGCCCAGGTTGCAGTTGGGTTGAAATAAATGGTACCGTGCACGCGTTTGTGAGTGGAGATAAGTCGCATCCACAATGGTTATTAATAAACAGAAGGCTGGATGAACTGCTAGCGGTTATGAAAACTATGGGATACGATGGAGATTACAGTTTTGTCCTTCAGGACGTTGAAGAAGAGGAAAAAGAGCACATTCTTCTTTATCATAGTGAGAAGTTAGCTGTTGCGTTAGCTGATGTTAGTTTAGTGCCAGGTAAGCCTATACTTGTCACAAAAAATTTAAGGGTGTGTGTTGATTGTCATACAGCTTTGAAGTATATGAGTAGAATTACAAATAGAGTAATAACTGTTAGGGATACGATTCGGTTTCATCATTTTAAAGATGGGACTTGTAACTGTGGAGATTTTTGGTAGGGCTGGTGTTTAAAGTGAAACGGGTCAAAGAGGTTAGTCACTTCTTTTATTCTTATAACCTCATAAAGTGTTTTATTTAGATATTTAAATTGTTATTGTAAAATAAAAGTAATATTTAGTAAATAAAGAAGTATTTGCGGGTCAACTCGTTACCCGTATTAGTCCATCAAATTGAGCTACTTTTGAATATGTGAGCTAAAATTGTTCCCTGTAGGATAAATGCAAAAGATATCTTGCATATTTTTTTAGTTTGTGTCTGATTAAACGGGCCGCATTTATGAGATAGTGGGTTAAATTGGACACGAACTCAAAAACTTTACACGAACTTGAAGCGACAAGATTATGAAACATTACCAATCTGCAAAAGAAAAACTATTTTTATATCATTAAAATAAACTTTATAAGGCAAATGCTCTTAAACATAAACTTTATAATGCAAAAAACATAATTAATTTAAGCTTTGATATGAATTATACTAAAAGTTTATAAATAAAGGTCGCAGGTTCGACGTCTAGGCTAAACCCAATATCATAAATGTTGTGTAGACAGCATTTAATTTTTGTTTACAATTTGTACAAAATTGATTTGATTTATGTAATTAAAGCATTATATTGCTTATAAAAACATCTAACTAAAAATGTATAGAAAAGCAGTAATTTATTTTATAATTTTCTTTTCTTTTTGAAACAAACAAACAAAAAAGATATCTCAGATCAAACTTACAGTTAATATCGCCTATGCACAACCCCATTAGCTACATAGCAACTCAAAATAAATATATTTTATCTAATTATTTTGTCATTAGGGGCTAATTCGGAGGAAAGTACATCAAATATTCCAATGCCCTTCTTTGGAATTATTAATTAAACCTTTTTGTGGAGAATATTTTATTGATCAAATTATAAAATAATTTAATTCTAATACAAACAAAATTTGGGAAACTGCGCCGTTTTATGTATCTGTTTAAACTTTAAACCAATGAAAATTAAGCAGCCTTGTGCAAAATGATAATATTCAAAATGCTCCTTCAGTATTTTTATAATTCTAATGACACCCCTGAATTTTGATACAAACTTATCTTAAACCACTATCTTTTTCTTTTAATTAAGTGAGTTTATCTTAAACCACTATATTTTTGATCGTAAAAAAAATGCATATCCAGAAAAAAATTGTGATTTACCTGATCTTGTTGGTTAGCGGGGTATTGACGGGTCCCATGAGTTTTCCACTAGTACTTTCTCATGGTTATCACCAAAAAAAATAAGTAACAAGAAAACAAGATTATTATATCAATTCTTAAGATATAAGTTAAGGGATAAAAATGTCAATTGTTAAACTACAAAGGCTGGTTTTGTTGTTTCTAACTAAATCATCATATGTAAACTGACACCAACGGTTCTGGTTATCTTCTGTGTTGAAAATGGAGTTAAAAAGCAGAGGAAACAACATAAACATCTATTTTTGCCTTGTTAATATCACTGCATTGTGATCAATCATTCCATAACAGATGACAAAAACATTAAGGAAAAATAACAAACCCTTTTTCATTTAATGTAATCATGGTTTTGTTGATGATGAGATACTAGATTTCACAGTCTTATATGACAACGATAATCGGTGAGCTACCAACTAGATAAAGATGTTTAGATCACAAAGAAACGGGAAGTCTCCGAGTTCAGGAGAGAGAGTTGATTTCAAGTTTTCAAATTTCCAGGCTCTTCAGGTAATCATGTGTTTTCTTTTCAATCAAATGACTAAAAGAATCTGTGTGTTATTTTCAAGTTTTCATGGTGACTCTTAAATCATTTCGATCTGAAAGTGTTTCTGTGATTTTTGATTATTCTGCAAACTTTTGATGTTTTTTATGTTTCATGCCAGCTTAAAACTTGTCTTGATATGACAACTTAATAGTTGATCATATCATATCCATGGTAAATAATAATGCTTTTGGTTGGGGATTTTGTTTGCTTAGGTACCAAAGGTATGGGACAAGCTTTTAATCTCAATAATCTCAGTAGAAACAGGAAAAACAATTGCAAGATCAAACAAAGCGTTGGTGCGAAATGGAAATTGTCTATGGACCGAAAGCCTATCAGAATCTATCTGGATTTCACACTATGATTCTTCAAAAGAGCTTGAAGAACATATTTTCAAATTTGTTGTTTCCATGGTATGATTGCTCTTCATCTTGAAATTATGAAAATTTATCATTTGATCTCAACCGTCCATTTTGTTATTGCAGGGTTCTGCTAGATCTGGCATTCTTGGGGAAGCAAGTGTCAATATTTCACGGTATTATACGAGTTCAAGATCATCATCATTGGTTTCTTTGCCATTGAAGAAATGCAACTATGGCACAATTTTACAGGTAAAGTTTGCATTTAGAATACGAAAGTTATAACAGTTTCGTATGTAACAGAATCAAATTAGAAAATTGAGAGAAGTTCATATGGATACCATTATAAACTTGTGAAATATCATACATACCAAATCCAAAATAAGATATCATATATCCTTTAAAAACTAGTTAAAAATTTAAAATACCATATTTACGCATTTTATTTAAAACAATTCAAAGATAACCATTTTACCCTTATTTTTCCAAAGATTTAAAACTTCATGTATACCCATTTTAACCTTAAATTTCATATTTACGTATTTCTCTCAAAATATAAAATTTACCAATTTTATTTAAAATAAGTCAAGTTTAACGTTCTTACTTTCGTTTATAATTCTTTTTTTAAATTTCCTTTACATAATGCATAAATCACATACTAAGGAGCCATGTATATAATTTTTAATATTTAATATAATGTAATAATTTAGTATGTTTTATGCATTAAGACTTTCGCTAAGTAACTACGAATACACTTTCGATGACTTTTGGCATTGGGTCGCTAACCTGAAGAGTTCTTTGATACTGTTTCTTACCAACTTATGCTGTCATTCTCAGGTCAAAATCCAGTGCCTGACACCAAGAACAAAACTCAGGTACATGTTTGTGATAAATTTTGTTATTTATTATTATTATTTTTTTTTTGTTAAATCATGTGTATGATGATGTTGAAAGTTGTAAATACATATCAAAGGGTCGAAGGATCAAATTACCCGGGATCCAATACAGAAGCTGTGGATGAAAATTATGATGACGCTGGTAGCAGATCAAACGGATCAGCTGCCTCACCTAATCTCAGTGCTGAATCCCCTCCAAATCAAGATCTGGCTCCCACTTCACTTCTTGAAAGAATTAAATTCATGGTAATGTTTAATATGATCAAGATTCTCAATTTCAGTTTCAAAAATCTACATGCTTGCTTCAATTGTTCAAGAAGCATTAGATGACTACATAATATCTTTTCAACAAGTAATAAAATTTGTAGCACTTTTGATACTAAATTTTTGAGATAATCCATATAAATTTGAACATGAAAACAATTTACTTTGACTTGCAGTTTGACCTCAAAATCCGCCTCCCACTTTACTTCTTAAAAATCTTGGTAATGTTGGATATGATCAAGATTCTCAAAAAGTTGACCTTTTTGGTCAAACACATTAAATTTAACTTCAAAATCCACATGCTTACTTCAGTTGTTCAAGAAACATCAGATGATTACATAATATCTTTTCAACAAGTAATAAAACATGTAGCACTTTTGATACTTAATTTCTGAAATAATCTATATTAATTTGAACATGAAAGTAATTTACGTTGACTTTAAAGTTTGACCTCAAAAGTCCATCTTTAATGCAGGAAACAAGTTATGATCCATCTGGTTCGAATCAGAACAATAATTCAGCTGAATATTCTTTAGAAAAAGAAAGATTTTATCAAAAAAGTCATATAAATGGAATCAAACAGAATCTTAATTCAAACTCCAGAAACAGTTCACCTCGAAGCTTTTACACGAACGAAGAAGATCAATCTGTTGAAAAGTCAAACAACTCATCTTTCAAATCAAGAATAACCCACGACGAACAAGAACCGGAGTACGAGGAAAGCCCTCCACCCGCCCCTCCCTCGTCATCTGCGATGAATGCCGGTTCTTCAAAGAACCTTCTTGAAGCAGCTGAAGACACCATTGAAGAGCTCCGTAATGAAGCCAAAACGTGGGAGCGAAATTCGCAGAAACTAATGCTTGACTTGGAGATTTTAAAAGAGAAATTCTCAGACCAGTCGAAAATTTTGGCGGGAAATCAAATGGAGCTGTCTGCAGCATTGGCTGAACGTGATGGCATGAAGAAAGAAGTTGATCATATAAAGATGCTATTAGAAGAATCAATTGTCAAGCAAAAGTTGACAATGGAGTCAAAGTCAACGTATAACTCAGAAAGTCAAAGTCAACTCATAAAAGAACTTGAAAACGAGCTGCAAGCTCATAAAAAATCGAATCTTGATTTGACCCAACAACTTAAAAGGAATCAAGAATCAAATATTGAACTTGTGTCAATTCTTCAAGAATTAGAAGAAACAACAGAAGCACAACGATTGGAAATTGAAGAACTTTTGGCGGTTAAGTCAAAGTTGACCGAGTTAGAAAAGTCTTACAATTCAAATTTGGTGGAAACCAGAAGCTTGCAGCTTAAGTTACAGCAAATGGAGGAATCAGAGAAGACTTTGCAAGCAAACATGTTGATTCTTGAACAAGCTTTGGAGAACAAAATCAATGACTTGGAAAAAGAGCGAGTTTCGAATAGTCAAACTTTGTTAGATATTGAAAAGGAGTACAAAAACACCTTATCTGTAAAAGAAGAAGATATTAACAATTTGGAGATGAAATTATCCAAAAGAAAAGAAATTGAAGAAAATCAAATGAGAGAGATCCAACGGCTGAAAACGAAAGTTAGCGAGATGGAACATGAATGTAGTGAGCTAACTAATGAAAACTTGGAGGTGGTTTATGAGCTTGAAGAGTCAAAGAAAGTGATTCAAGAGAGAAACACAACAATTGATGAAAATCAGAAGCTTCTAGAAGAATACAGTTTGAAAATCCGAGAGCTCGAGAGTTTGAAAGTGGAACAAGAAGGTCAAATTGCTGATCTTGAAAAGGAGAAAGAAGAGTTGCAAGAAAACATGGAAATTGCATTGAATGAAAGCAATATAACCTCTAAATGTTTAGATGATTTAAGAAATGATTTAATGGTTCTTAGCAACAGTGTTGACTCACAAGTTGCTGCTAATAAGTTACTTGAACGAAAAGCAACCGAGCTCGAAAAAGTCAAGGGTGAAATGGAGGTAAGTCTGTTTGAAATGGAAGAACAAAGCGTCAAGTTACTGGACCGCGTGTCTGAACTAGAATGTCAACTAAAAGACACGAAAGGTCAACACGAGTCCACCCTATTGGAGTTGGAGAAATCTGAATCTGAAAAATCAGATCTTCAACAAGAAGTAAAAAACTTGCAGAATGTAGAGAAATTATTATTAGACACTCAACAGGAGTGTGAATATGTGAAATCTGAAAAACAGAAACTGCAAGATTCTGCTGAGAAACTAGTTGAAGAATGCAATAATCTTCAGAAGCCATATGAAAATATGACAAAAGAAAAGGCAAAACTTTATGATCAAGTTTCGCGTTTAGAAGTGGAGTTAACCGAAGCTAGGGGTAATTTGGTAATTTCATCTGAAAAGGTAGCTGATCTAGAAGAAAAATATGCTTCTATGTTGGAAGAATATATGCTTAAAGAAAAGAGTCTTTCTACACATTTGGATGAACTTAATCAAGAAAATTGGAAATTAAAAGAAAAGGTTACAATGGAAGAAAGTTTATTGAATCAAATGTATTTGGAAAAGACAGCTGAGATTGAAAACTTGGAAAACAAGATGGAAAATCTCAAAGTAGAGATTTCCGGGCTTTATGAACAGAAGTCAACGTTGACTTCTGAAAAGTCAACGTTGGAATCTTCTCTCAAACAAGTTCAATCAAGAACAGAATTGATTGAAAACGAGCTTCAAACGGTTCGCGAGGAATCAGAATTGAAGATTCATGAGCTAACAACTGAGCTTGCTGCCATCAAACAAAACTATAAGAAACTGATGACAGATCACGAGAAAAAGTCAAAGCTGTTGACCGGTTACAGAATGAGAGAAGAACGAAAGAAGACAGTGGAGAATGATCTTGAACTTAAGCTTACGATTTCAGAATACGAACGCCAACAACTCATTGAAGAAGCTGCAAATTTAAAAGAAAAACTTAATAAAACTTTGAAGCTTGAAAATGAATTATTGGATTATAAGCAAAAGCTTGATACATTAAAGGCTGAAAAGAATAATCTAGAAGCTTTTCTTCGTTCGGTTTCTACTAGTTTTGAAGAGCTTAAAGCTGAGAGGATATCAGAGTATGAGGACTGCAAAAGACAGAAAAATGCATTAGAAGAGAAGGTAACGAGACTGGAGGGTGATCTAACGGTTAAAAACGCGTCACGATCACAGGATGCTGATATGAAAAATGAGATCAGTAGGATCAAGAGTGCTAATTTGCTGTATCAGTTGAAAATTCAACAACTTGAAGGTGAAAAGAATGAATGCTTGAAGAAATTTAATGCTCTTGAGGAAGATCTAAAACTATTGTCAGCAAAAAGCAAAGCGGTTTGTGTTCAAGTCTCTATTTTTGTATGATAAAAAAGATTGGATCTTGATTCACCTAATATCCAATTGTTCTTATATTTTTACTGGGAATATAGTCTTTTTTGCTGAATCTTAATTCTTGGCTCTTTTGTCTTTTGTATCAGGGTGTTAATGAGACTCGTTCTCAAGAAGATATCGATTATGCTGCGAAAATAGAGATGCTTGAAGCGGAGCTTGATGAGGCTCTTGATTCTAATAACAAGTACCGACTCCAACTTCAAAGGTCAGTATGAAAAAAAAGTACTACATTCATCTATACTAAACTTTTGCCTTTTGGGAGTCAAACATCAATGTGTTTTATCACAAGGGGGTGTAAACGAGCCAGCCCGCTAAAATATTGAGTCCAGCAGAGCTTAAGCAAGCCTGAACTATATAAGCTCGTTTAATAAACGAGCCCAAGCTTCATAGAGCCGAGCTCCCGAACCTAAACAAGACTTATAATTAAATTAATAAATTAAATGTTATATAATATAGTAATATATATTACATAATAAAATAATTATATACATATCTCTTTAGGTTGAAAAACGAAGGGCGCAATAGTCTTTTAACATCGAACGGTAAATCAAAGGCTGAAAGTGAAGTAGTAACAAAAGAAAGGTTTGAAAGGACAAAATCATCGTTGGAGACCGAGCTAAAAGATCTTCGCGACCGTTACCTTGAGATGAGCTTAAAATATGCTGAGGTGGAGGCCGAACGAGAAGATCTTGTAATGCAGTTAAAAACAAACAACGGTCCAAAGAAACGATTTCAGTTCCTCGAGAACCCATGATAAGTGCAACCCATTTGTTCTTTAAAGATTAATAGTTTATAATCATACTTATACACGAGCACTAAATAATCATCAAGCCGCAGGCCTTGCCTTCTGAGTTCATGTTACAAGTTGCGACTTAAACAAAATAAGATAATCTTATTTTTAGATTTGTTCATGTGATACTGTTTTAGTATTACTGCTTTTAGCAATGCAATATATAAATATAGTTCTATCTTTCTGAAAGGATGTTTGTTTATGTGAACTAAAGGCTCAAGGTGCTTTCGACTTTTCATCATTTGATATGTTCTTATATCTTGGTACTTACACTACGTAAATTTCTAAACCTTTGGGTCGTGCTGCAAATGTGGGTGCGGCTCTTGATAAGCGTCGACGATAATTCCATCCGTGAGATAACCTTGTGTGTATTGCGTCCCATTCACCGTATAGTTACATTTTTGTGGTTCTTTTTTCTTATTTGTTGTTTTCTTTTGGGTTGATGGAGTAGGTTCAACACTAAAGAGAAAAAAGCTCTACTGACGATGTTTTAGTGTTTGAAATAGAAATTGTTTCAAAAAGGTGTATTTTATAAATAAAATTAGGTTAATGGGTTGGTCAAAAAAAAGAAATAGGTTAATCCGTTATCCCTAATAGCGGTTTAGGAGGAAGTGAAATATGTAATCCGTCATTGCAAATTGCAAAAAACGGCTTACCTGGCAAGCTCTAATCCGCCATTTCCAATAGCGGATTAGGAGGAAACCCATTTCACCTCGTTAACCGGCGTTAGTTTTAATAGCCTAAGTCGCTATTGTGAATAGCGGATTACGGCTATTCACAGCTAATTTTTTTTTGTCAACACACCTAAGCCGTTATTATGAATAGCGGATTACACAAAAAAAATGCACCTAAGCCGCTATTGTGAATAACGGATTACACTTATACAATTTTTTTTATTACCTAAGCCGCTATTGTTAATGGCGGCTTAGGAATTTTTTATTTTATTTTATTACACAAAAACAATTTTTTTTATTAATTGTCACCGTCTTGTTCATCACGTGATGTTGAACCAGTTGATTGAATCAAACAAACCACAAAATATCAACCATTAACCCTCTCAAATTTATTGATTCAAACAAATATGATGTGATTGATCATACAGAAAATAAAAGCCTACCATGTGATAATTTAAAGCATGTGATCATGCAGAAAATAAAAGCTTATCATGTTACCATGTGATAATTAAAAGTCTGCACACATGCAGAAAATTAAAGCATATCATGTGATAATTAAATGTCTGTGCACATGCAGAAAATAAAAGCCTACAATGCCATAATAATCATAGTCTGTACACATACAGAAAATAAAAGCCTACTATGTGATAATAAACAAAGCCTGTACACATGTAACATTGGTTTGACATCATGTATAAATCCAAAGCAAAAGGGGAATCCAAAGTTTAATGTAAGTTAAAAATATGTACTCCTACTCTGTATGTCAAATTTGCATTTGAAATAATCTCCATGTGAATGCCAGAATAATAACTTTGCAGCCTTGGTTTGGAAGCGTGTATAAATCCGAAGTAAATGGGGAATCCAAAGTTCAATGTAACTTAAGAAACATGTACTTTCAATACTTTTAATATTATTACTATTTTTATAAAACATGTACTTTACATTTCAATTTATAAAACATCTATTTTTATAAAAGTGTTAGTTTGGTTTGTTAAAAAACTAACCAGGTTAACTTGGTTTGTTAAAACTAACGCCGGTTAACGGGGTGAAATGGGTTTCCCCCTAATCTGCTATTGGGAATGGTGGATTAGAGCTTGTCAGGTAAGCCGCTTTTTGCAATGACGGATTACATATTTCACTTCCTCCTAAACCGCTATTAGGATTAGGGATAGCGGATTAACCTATTTCCTTTTTTTTTGCCAACCCATTAATCTAATTTTATTTCTAAAATACACTTTTTTGAAAAAAATTTCGTTTGAAATAACATGAATATGGTATTGTTGCCGTTGATGTTGAAACTTGAAACTGCTAGAACATCATTTGTTGGTGTGGTGAAACTTGTTGAAACCCTCCATAAACTTGCTGGAATTGTTGAAAACCAACTTTCGGTAACGGTTGGTTGAGTTGTGTTCGTGGGAACGCAAAGTTTTGAAGTGACGTTTGTGTTTTCATCTTATTTTTACCTTGATTTAGCAACTAGGTATATTTGGGTTTGGTTTGGATTCATTTCCTTTGTGTGGTGAGAGTGATAGGTGATGAAATTGGGTGATATGTGATAATTTGGTGATAGACGCCTTCTTTATGTATTATTGAAGATTTGAAGTGCTTTGATAGTTTGATGTTTGCGTGTGGGCACCAACAAAATTTTGTTTTAAAACAATAACTTTGATGTTTGAATGGTTTGGTAAACCAAATTTAATAAACTGAACAACTCCTATCTGAAATAGAATATTTGAATAGTTGATAAAAGTATTTAATGACTATTAAATAAGCTTCTAACTTTTCAAATTTTGGTAAAGAAATTTAATTATATATATATATTAAAAAACATTATTTCCTCAACTCATGTATATAACTGTTCATCAATGTACAAACAAACATCCATAAGGTACAATTTGTTGAAGCATATTAATTTCTTGGTTACTTACATGTCCACGTAACATACATTGGTATGTTAAAATGCGTGGTTGTTATTTTTGATTGAACAAATATTTTGAACAGAAACATTCTTCTTCACTTTTACTTTTCAGACAAACATAAAGATTTTTAACACAAACCTAACTTTTCACACACTCGGCCAACCAACATGATGATCCACCCAACTTGAATACACTCCGGTGTTCACGTAACATCACACACTTAATCTTTCTCATCTTTGCCTATTACCTCCATCTAACCAGATAATTTTAATTGCAAACAGACACTGGCCATCGACCAAGAAAACCAAGCACTAAATCAACTTAACATGAAAGCAACATATCTTTTAAACAACCATAAACTTCTAACTAAAAGACTATTGGCATGCAGCATTGAATAGCACGTCTTTTGTATAAGCTGCTTATTTGTATAGCATAAACTAACTGATAACGGCTGCCATATCTGTATCTTTTGTAGTTAGACAGCCTATAAGAAACATGTTGTTGTGTAAAAGAAACTATTATAGCTAATGTTGTCATATTACTTTCGTTTCACACATCTTAACATATATAAATTGTCACAAAACACAAATACGTGCACGTCTAATATCCGCGCCCGCCACAACGTACGGGGTAAAAAAACTATTGTTATTTAATGAATATATTCAACCGATTATAAAGAAAAAATAATACTTAATGGTGCCTTTATGGCACTGTAACCCAAAATAAAGAGCTCCTAGCTATAGACTTTTGTTTCAACATAGGGGGAAGGGTATTTATGGTTATTACCCATGCACCGATCAATCATGTATAATCACCTTGTTTCTATCCTTAATTACCCATAAATCATAAAATTACTGGCATCACCTACTCACAAGTGCCATATAACTTTATTAATTCATTTTAACTCTTCAATTTTTGTTCAATGTCATGGAACGGAGTCATGCACCTTACCCACATGGGATGGGGTGGGGTTGCCATATGGTTTGAAAGTCATGCACCATATCCATATGGGTGTCTCGCCCTCTCTAATCCTTTAGCCTGTTCACTATGAAGGGTCTTTAAAGCCCCTCTACGCCACCGTCATGTAGGAAACGGAGCTTTGAAACCCTTCTCCATAACGTCCCGCTGGGTTTAAAGCCCCTTTACTGCCACAATATATATGTATGTGTGTGTATGAGAGAGAGAGGAGAGCATGATGGCCCACCCATAATGCCCTTTACTGTAGGGATGAGTTCGGTACCATCCGGTATCGGTACCGACAATAAAGTTTATTGTCGGTCTTCATATTACCACCCAACCTCTATATCACCTTCCATAATGCGTCTCTATGATGTTTGAGGTTTTAAAACCCTCTTTACCACCCACTTTAAAGCCTATAAAGGACAGTCTTGTGACACCTTTAATGTGACTTTAATTTTGGACAAATTCCATATCATCATGGATGGATGTTGGAAGGGCGTATTGAAGTAAGCGTAAATGAATATGAATGCTTGGAGAGTCGGGTATTTGTTTTTGTAGCATTTGACACAACATTATCCACAATTTTTTCACATATTTTATTTTATTTTAGTTGTAAAGTTGATATTTTTCGTGATATCTAAATATTATTAAATTAAATACATATGGGTGAAAAAAATAATAAATCTCTTGGCGAAATCATTAAATGGGTCTCAGGCCTTACGCTATGTTTCCGAGCTCACTTAACGAAGGAAATAAATGAAAGGAAAATATTTTCATTCATAAAATATTTCCATTCTTTTCATTTTCCTTTCGTCTAGTTCCTTCTAAAATGAAAATAAATAATTTGCACTACAAAGCCTCAATTTTTGTTTCCTTCTTCCTTAAAATGAAACTTGGAAATACACCGTTAGTGTGATGATCATAAATAGTCTCTTAGCCCGCCTTATATTATACATATATAAAGTTAATATATGTTTTTAAACATAAAAATACTTAAATAAATAAACAAGTCAAGCAAATTGTAATAGTAGCACATAAAATAGCAATACATATTTGTTTCCTTATAAAGTCTTACTTAAAGACAACACTAGACAATCCAAGGGTAAGGTAAACAAAAAGTGTAGAAAAAGCTAAGACAACAATGAACGTTAAAGCTAATACATACACTCTCATAAAAGTTCATTACCTATAATCCACGTCATCAGAAACTCATATCTTCGATACACAAGAGAAGCACATAACTTTAATATATTAAATATCCTAACCCTTACGATTTTAAAAAAATTTAAGTGGGACAAAATATATTACATCAACCATATCAGCTTGTGGATAACTCTTAGCCACGTGTATCAGGTTGTTATATAAAGATACATGAAAATATATTCTAAAAAATACAAGCTCGTAGAGAACACACCATGGCCGTTAAAAGACAGACACAAGCCGACTTACTACCATTACATACTTTGGAACTTATGATGCATTTTTTGTTGTTGCTAGCTCCTACATTTCTAGAGAAAAACTTGTGCATCCCCGATATAAGCATCACCACGAATCTTTCTTCCTTTAAAAAAGACGCCGACTGTTTTCATAAACAATATAATCAAGGTAGTAACATCAAAACTTCTATGTATGACATATCAAACAATGAATGTTTCTCTCTCTTCACATACTCAAGATCTAGTTGCTCCCAACAACGGAAAATCTAGTCTTGTTACTTTGTAAGCAACTACGACGGTTACAAAGAAAAATTATGAAGGAAAGTTTATTCATAAACACAAAGCACGAAGGTAAGTAACTTAAGAGTTACAATTTGCTAGCATATACATTCCATATTTCACCATCCTGAAAGTGTACTGGGACTGCTACAATTGCTTTAGCTGGAGCTGCAGTCGGAATTGGAAACATATTCAGTTCGTTGATCCATTCAGTAGCACGGAGTCCATAATTGGATACTAAATTGTCTGGTTATGCCATTTTAGGCTTTGCTCTAACTGAAGCTATTGCCTTGTTTGCCTTATGATGGCCATTTTGATCTTATTCGTATTCTGGGATTCGCTACCGTTAGTAGCCTTCCTCCCAAGGCGAGCGAAGTGATGTGAGGCGAGCATCTGAGTGAGTTGACCGAGGAAGTGAGGGCCCCGAGGAAGGGAGGGAGCAAAAGCTGGACCGGATTTCACTGTTGTGTTGGTTTATACACAACCACCCTCAAGAAGGCAAATAAGTCAACCTCATAACCTTTTCCATTATCAGTAGTCTTGTTGTCGCAAACGGTCTTCTGTTGGCAATTGAATAAACTCTTACTGCTCGAGCAGACGGTCTTCTTGGTGAGTGAATTATTTTCATCCTATAATAAATAAGGACATTTACACCACCTATTACTCATGTTTTATTATTAGTTAACGTCATGTCTATCTCGTTACTTTGTAAACAACTATATCAATTACAAAGAAAATTCGCAAGGAAAACTTTATACGTAAACACAAAACACGAAGGTAAGTATACAAATTTCATATTTAACCGTCTATCAATAGATTTGTTATAACTTTTTAATAGATTTAATAAAAGACGAGCTCGGTACCATTCAACTACAGATCAAACCAAACATTTTCGGCTAAAAAGTCGGTAAAAGACCGGCATCCAATTAAACCGGACAGTATAGAAACGTCAAATAGTTTGGGGTTAAAGAGAATTGAAACCCTAACCCCCAAATTGTGAATTCAACATCATGATTTTCAGACGCTGTGGCGGTTCAAACAACCAACAATTTGGAACTGAAAGGTATCTGCAGTCTGTCTACTCACTGTTATCGATCACCATCTGCTTCTTCTATTGATTTTTGCTTTTACTTATCATTTGCATTATCTCGAGGCTCGGCTCGTTTAACTTGTACAGAGCTCGTTTCGAGCTTATTTTCAAAGCTCGAGCTCGGCTGTAGATTTTCAAGCTCGAGCTCGGCTCGTTTACTATATATCAATGATTTTTTATATAATTATAATTATTTTTATGTATTTTTTTTCTATTATAATTTTATTTATAAAATAATATATATTATTTAGTTATTTTTATTTATTTTTTCATAACATTATATACATTAATTAATAATTATTAAATATATATTTTTTAAAAAAATTATATAAATGACAGGCTCGTCGTTTAGGCTCGCGAGCTGGCTCGAGCTCGATAAGTGAAGCTCGGGCTCGGGCTCGTTTATTAAACAAGCTTACTTTTAGGCTCGGGCTCGATGAAGCTCAGCTCGATCGAGCTTTTTAACGAGACGAGCTGATCTCGAGCAGCTCACGAGCAGCTCGGCTCGTTTGCACCCCTTCATAACTATGCAAGTATTTATTTATGCTGCAATTTTCTACTTATTAATTAGAATGAATGCGTGTGGATTTCAATTTGTTTTAAGATTTCTTATAAAGTTGATTTCATAGCATTTTGTCTAATTGCATGACATAAAATGAAAAAAAATAAAATAATAAAAGACATTTTTCTCTTCAGTTTTACCCTTTTAATTGAAGCACTAAGTAGTACTTATGTTTATTGGTTATTGAATGAATGCATATAATCAATGTTGCAAAAATCCCGACTAGGCACCAACTAATCCCTGATTAATCGTGAGTCTCCACTTCACAGATTAATTTTGGGCTAGTCGGTTAATTAATTGGTCAACGGTCAAATCCGGCCAAAATCGGCGGTTTTCGGCGAGATTGCAGCAAAAACTAGCGGTTTCCAGCGAGATTCCAGTCAATTTCTGGCCAAAATATGTTTGTGTATGTATAAAACTGAAAATTACATATAAAAATGTGTGTGTGTATATATAAAACTGAAAAATATACATTAAAGTCCGATCCGATTAATCCCGATTAATTGCTAGTCCCCACACTACCGCCCGACTACCGACTAGCGATTTTTACAACACTACATATAATGCTTTCTAAACACACACTATTATGTTAAAAACAGGCCTTCAATTTACTTTTCATTATGGGAGGTGATTTATACATAACCCTTTTTAATCCTTACACCACAATATTATTATTATTATTATTATTATTATTTTTGCTTATGAACATAATACCATTACCTTTTGAGAATGGTGTGCTTGATTTTGGTGGTGTGAGGTATTATGGTAAAATGCAAAAGGTTGGTGGTGTGTATGCTTGTATGGATCAAAGAGAGTTACATACAAATCTCTTCCTCTTCTTTATGGAGACCAAATCTTTTTAGTTTAGTTTTTAAGTCTTTAGAATATAAATTTTTGATATATCACATAACCTATCCTCTTGACTTAATCAAGGTTCTAAATTTTGGAAGCAAATGGCTATGTTGCTCGAGGGGATCAATATATGATGATGCAACATTGTGAATGCAATGTCAGAACACTACTTGCCTTGCAGTTGTGCTAATGAGGTATTGTTTCTTAAACCTTTTAGCATTGTAACTATTTTGGACATATTTTGCTGTGTTGAGATTCTAGTATGGTGATCTATGTTATATATATAGAGAGAGGGGTATGTTCAATAGAGGTAGAGAAGTATGAGAATCACAGAGACATTTATACATGTTGCTTAAAGTGTGATACATATAACGTTTTTCTAACCACCTCTTTTTTTCACATTCATGCATTTCGTTGTATATTTTAAAAGTATGATTTAACCTTAAGTTTTTTTTTTGTTTGTTTTTAAATTTTCTTTACGTGTCAAAAGAGGCATATTTAGCTTCGCTGTTTATTATCTCGACCTAAAGCAAACTTTGGTAACACTAAAGATTGTAGCACTTTCATGGAAATGATGATTCAAGTACAACAACATTGTAGACATTGTGATAGATACTTGAAATTTAAAGTACTGAAATTAAGATAAGTAGCCACATTCGAGGTAGGCTGGATCTCTGATTACAAGGATTAAAATCCTAATTTATTTGATAACATAAACATCAGCGTCTTGAAATAAACGAAGAGCATCTATTTAGGGGCTGTTTGGGATTCCGTATTTTACCTCCTTATAACTTTTCATTAAGTTAATAAGTTTCAAAATTGTAACTTATGAAACTTTTCCTCTCACAATATAAGCAATCCCAAACACCTTATTACTAAGTTGATGAAAATAAGCAATCCCGAACAGCCCCTTAACCTAATACTACCTATGGTTACGAAACTGCCCCACTAAACTGTCTCCTACAAAGTAGTATCAATATGATTTAGGCAGGAATTAAGAGCCGGAAATAAAATATTTGGCTCTAGGAGTACTTCAGGTTTGACCGAACCAGGCTCTTATCACATTGAGTATTTTATATAATCATGTAGGAGTTAGTTATATGGGACAGCAATGTTAATTTGGACTACAATATGAAATTTAGACGAAAAGGTACCAACCTTTTGATTTTTTTTTTGGTTTCTTTTGTAGTGGCAATCCGCAACACATTGCTTGGGACTTGGATTTTGGAACTGATATTGGTGCATCGCAAGCTTCATAAAAATGAGATATGCGCATCAAGGAACCTTTATCTTCCTTCATGCTTGTAACACTCAAGTGCATAATCTATTGCACTGCAGCATCCAATATTCCTTACAGGTTATTAGGTACCAATGCTCACACTCCTGTAATGTCTAGTTATTAACTTAGTATGGATTCGACATTGAACAAGCGTGCGTAACCAGTAGGTCCTTTCTTAGGAGAAGTTTAGGGTAGTGTTACCTTTTTTGTGGAACATGTTGGCCTGAAGTATGGATGAAATTTCATGATACATAAAATTGGCAGTTGCAGTTTGCAAACATTCTGTTCACTAATTCTTACATTAATAAATAAATAATATTTAAGCGTGCTTAAGACTTCTCAAAAGCACTTCCTTAAGGTTGCATTTATTTATTATTATTGAAATAGCAAGATTGCATCTATACTTCACTCTCGTACGTATATTATGTTTTCTTCTAGTGTAAGATCAAACGTCTTTATGTTATCTTGATGACATACTATGCTATTTTATACAAGTAAAATAAAAGAAAAAAACGTTTTATTTTTCCAGGGGGGGGGAGGGGGCGAGGGTCTCAATAGGAGGAGCCTATGTCCCCTTAGGCAGTGGAAGGGTTTGCTACAAATAGCTCTGCCATGAGTGGGATTTTATTGGGCTGCTTTATTTGTAAGATCATAGGTCTTGCCTTACATTGGGGTTGATAACATAAGACCGAATATGTGATAAACCGGGGTAGATGCCTTGGCATTTTTGCAATACATTTCGGGTATAAGTTTTGTGCATTAAATGTGAAGCAATTTCTCATTTTGAAACATTTTTATATAGTTGTACATCTAAAGTAAGAAATATTTACATCCTTGTGTATTCCAAAAAATGAGTTTTCAAATTTGAAAAAAATTACATTTTGAAAATTTACATTTGAAAATTTTACATTTTTATTCTTTTGTAAACATGTTTACACTTAAAACCCCACGTTTGGGCTTATGATATAACAATGTGATTGGGTGTTCGAGCCCTTTAAAGACAACACTTCATTTTATTGCGTGCTTTCAATAGCCACCGTCTCACAATTGACTTTGATCCTGCCTTTTTAGGGTTTTTTTCTTCAGTCGCTTACATGCCAGGGGCGCCACCGATCGTCACTCTTTCATCTGCATACAGGGTATACCGATTCTCAACTCTATGCATCTGTTACCTGTATTTATATATGTACATGAAATTGTTTCTGCTACGATCTTTTAAATCTTTAAACCATTAATTTTATATAATCGAAGCTATCGTAGAAATCGGAGATAGCGATTGAAGTTTACTTATCGATCTGGTTTGTTGGATCTTTATCCGTTAACAAGAGCTCTATTGCACCTCATAAAAGAGTACTTATATCGATTTTGTTGCCAAGATAGTGTCAACATGTTTCAATGCGTATTGTTTTTTGTAAAGATCCAGTGCAATAGTCGATTTTAATGAACACCGATTAGCGTTTGTCGATTTTAATGAACACCGATTAGCGTTTATTTCTCATAAAAGTTTCATCTTTGGTAAATAACTCTTTCTTTTCTTGCTCTACCAAATTAAAGTTTTCAATCTCGTTGTAATTTCAACTTTAGAGCTAGAGTTTGTATTTAATGCATCAACATATGTAGTTCATTTAAGGTTTAGAATTGCAGTAAATTGCTTAAAGGTTGGAACATCTGCAATTTTGGTTCCCTAAACAATCAACTTCATTTTGATGACAGTTGACAAAAGAGAAAATGAAATTTTAATATCATTTTTTTAGCTTTTTGACTTTTTCTAATACCTGTTATTCTATCATCTTTTGATGTTTACACAGCGTCATCATTCGGCCTTTGTGGATATGGAAAGTCTTGAAGCTCTGCCTGTAATGAGATATTTGGAAATGTAAGTTCTTATATTTTAAACACAATTAGATAGACCTCTTAATGTTCATCTCTATTATGACATTTTTACGGTGTGAGTTTGCAGGTGGTCAAAATCAAAATCTGTAACCAAAGTGCGTCAAGTAAAGCGTACGATAAAGAAAAGGTTGGGTGATGGGACTGATCCAAGCAAAATAGTGAAAGAAACACCTAAAGTACTCAAAGTTTATTCTAGAAGGGTGAAAGGTGAAAATATTGCAAGTGTCTGGTAATTGTGTGGAGGGTTTTTAACTTTTTATTATTGCTTGACTGGTTTTTGTCTGTTGGTGGATTGTGACCTTTTTAGAGATGTTTGTTTGTTAAAATATGAGACCATGTTTGTTATAAATGTTTGTCAAAATTTGGATTTTTTTTTTGGTTTGCATCCTGCCTTTTGTTAACTGTGATAAGTGATGACCTCACTCGAAAACTCACGGGTTCTGCCAATACCCTGTGGACCATTGGGACTAGTAAATGTGAGCTTATAGCCTTATACTGATGGCCCATTAAGGGGTTAAAGGCGTAAAACATTGGGAGTTGGATTCAAACCTAATTTGTGACGCTGTGGGTGTGATTTTTTACGTCTGCTAAAAAAGAGGAAGATTCGAGGCACGAATTATATTTTACAGCTTCTATGATTTTCAACCCGTTTAACTTCGTTTCTAAGTTTTTAACCTTAGCATTTTATATGTTGGATATGAAGTACAATAAGGTAAAACCCATGAATGTCAATGAAATGAATGCTGCTCAATGGATTTTACTAGGAGGTAGTGGTGCATAAACCGGTTAACTGGTTATGGTCAACGCAGTCAAATAACCAGTTAGACCAATAACCAGGTCGGGTGGCACCTGGTTTCCAGTGTGAAGAACTCTACCTGGTATAACCGGAAAAAAAAGTTTATATAAAAAAATGCCCTGAAAACCAGTTTGTAACAGGTTTCGGTGCTCAATACTACAAACCAGTTTGTAACTGCCAGGTAGAATCGGGTAGTAACCGGTTTATTAGGAATCAATTAGTAATTGGTTAGGATTCCGGGTACAAACCGAACAACCAGCCGGTTAACTGGTTTTGCTGTGCACCTCTACTACGAAGAATATTTTTTAATTAATCATCAATTTTATAAAAAAATGTGTTTTTGTAAACCTTTCTGTTTTATAAACAAGTTCTATAAAAAGAAAATTTAAAAAAATATAAGACAATTTATAAATAGATTTATCTTGTAATGTGTATGTTAGTAAATTCTGCCTAGATGTTTAGTTGTTCACGCTTTCTACATTTGAATGCTTTAGTGCTCTGTTTTACATTCAACTTTAATTATGTTTTTTTAAAGATCTATGTCTTAGTGGCAGCGGTGTCTTTTCTAAAGGGTCATAACACTTGTCATACTTCATCAGCCAAGTTCAAATCTTTGTTACAGTGGTTCTGCAAGTTATTACTTTCTATTCAATAACAGTGTCATACCAACTTTTTCAAGTTAAGCATACTACAAGCATCACTTGAAACCCCTCACGACGTCTAGAATCTCATCATTGTAGTTATTAGCAACTTAAAACATTTAATTGTAGTTATTAGCAACTTAAAACATATCGATTAAGGTTGTAAACAACTCAAAAAACTAAAGCCACTCAAACTTTTGATCTTTTAAATTTTATAAATACTGATTTTTTTTTAAATAATAAGCGACTTAAAAGGAAACATATATGAATTGTAATTATTATTTAGTGGTTTTATTTTTTTTAACAACTTTTACTAAAAACAGCCGAACGCCCTTTCTACCGAGAAGATACCAATGGTGACACAAACAAACACGGAAACAAATTACATAGCCAAAAAATTCCATCTGTCCCAATCTAGAGTCAAACAATTGATCATATTTTTAATCCAAGAAACTAATAACCTTTTATATTTACAAATGCCCATTATTAAAAATCAAGTTGCTGTGACCCCTCCAAATACGCCAAGCAACCATCATAAGAATATCATCAACTGGCCTAGCGTTAATAGGCTGAATATTGCACCACAAGCTATTTCGTTTCCACATCACCGTCGCAACATTACAACACTAGAATAATATGATCAACCAAGTCCCCTGCCATCATATATTTGCTTTTGACACTTTTGGTTTCCTCGCGCCTGAAGCTGTGGAGCTACTTACCCGTGTTCAGCGGGTCATGCATAGTAATGTTATGACTCCAAGATCAGCAAATATAGTTTTTAAAAGATTGAGTTTTGCTATTCAAAAAGAGGGCCTTCTGTTTCGATGTAATCCAATAAACAATTTATAATTGAGAAAAGAATTAGATATAATTAAAAAATACATGAAAATATAAGTTTTGTGATATATATTATAGATAAGGTATAAAAAAAGGTATGAGTCCAAAGAAAATCCTTAAAATAATCCTTTTGTAGAAAGAGAAACCTTTGGCTTCATGCTGAAAATTGTCGGAGGCGACACCTTTGGCTTCATGTTGATGGGTTTCACCATTCAACACCATGTTGCCACGTGTCTGAGTTATGACAAGACCAGACAACTTTGAATTAAAACCTATCAGATCCACTAAAATTCATCCTCAAAACCATCAGTCAAAGCAAGAGCCATACTCCTTTGAAATTTTGTTTTTTGCTTTTCTTTTATAACTTTTGACATATAAAGTTTTACAAAATATCGAATATACCGTTGGGACGTGCTTATTTGTATCTACATACCGACATAAAATTTATTCAAAACCGAGTTGGGTCAAGTTTTTAGTGAACAATTCGACATATATTTGATCTAACTTGATTTTGAGTAAATTTCATATCGGCACGAAGATAAAAATAAGCTCGTCTTAACAGTATATTCGAAACTTTATAAAACTTTATACTTTAAAAGTTT
This sequence comes from Bidens hawaiensis, assembly GCF_021521415.1. Lineage (NCBI taxonomy): Eukaryota > Viridiplantae > Streptophyta > Magnoliopsida > Asterales > Asteraceae > Bidens > Bidens hawaiensis. The sequence continues at coordinate 265,665 of NW_027491273.1, forward strand.
AGAAAAACTAAATATGAGTAAAATTAATTGTAATAATAAAATATTAGGAAAAAAAAACAAAATTTCAAATTTGCCGGATTTTAAAAACGATGGATTTTTTTCAAAAGTTGTTGGAGCCGATAGGTTTGGTCCAAAAGTTATCTGAGCTGACCGGTTTGATTCAAAAGTCGTTTGAAAATGAATTTGGTTCAAAACTTGCCTCCGCAGCCGACGATTTTTTGACGGACTTTTATGGAAATTTTACCCATGAGTCTATTATGGTTATAAGCCTTAACCGTTAACCAAACATAACAAACCACTGATTACTGATTCACATAAACCCTAACCAAAATACGTCCTGCAGAGCAGACAGATCACCGACTCACTTCCAATTTAGGTAACAATTGCTTTGATCATTCACGTTTACTTATTGTTGTTATTATTATTATGAACTTTAAGCACACATATGTAGTAATTATTATTCACACAATTCATTTTCAGGTTTAAGTGTATGTAAATAGATAGATGATGACACATTGTATGGTCTCATTACAAGAAATGAGGCTATAAACAATAAGTGAGGCACTGTTGCTTGTACAACTTGCGAGGCGCTAGTCGGCCCGTGGGGTACCGGTTAATAGGAATTAATCAGATTAGAATTTTCTAATATATATATATATATAGAGGATGAGTATCAACTCTTAAATTATTTAAGAACTTGAAGGAACTCTTAATAACTAACGTTTTTTATAAAAAAAAAAATTGTATGTTAATCTTATTTGAGTGTGGTTTTATCACTTTTTATATCTATATTTACGATTACAATTATGAAAATTAGTTTTTACACATATCTAAATTTTTTTTTGCATATATGTAAATTTGTTATTACATAAATTTTACACATATGTAAACTTGTGATTTATATATATAATCAAAAATTTATATATAAAATATGGTAAAACTAGTCTCAAACAATGTTAATATATGAAAAAAATTAAAAAAATGTTTGGTTCTTACGAGTTCCTAGAAGTTCTTAACTTTTTTGGAGTTCTGCTAACTGTGAGAATCAAGTAGTGTAATTATGTAATTACATCGTAGTGTAATTACAGTATGCTGTAATTACACTACACTATAATTACACTATGTTGTATATATAATCACACTGCTTGTTTCTCACAATTAACATGTTAATTTTATTTGTATTTGATCCAAACCCCAAATACACACACACACACAAAATTATATATATTTTTCAAATGCTTCAAAGGTTTTAACCAATTTTAACCAAAACTTGACTGAATTTTGGACGATTTCACAGGTATCGATTTTAGAGGGCGATGAAGTGAAATTCAATAGATAGCCAATCGGCGCCTAATCGCGATTTTTACAACACTGAAGTGAGGCATAAGTATTAATGTGGGAAAAGGCTGAACAAATGGGTATTCTTCACCCTTTATAGTTTATGCTAGTGTAACATCTACTCACTTAACTTTAGGATACTAAATTGCATTTTGACCTACTTGACAGTCTCATGTTGACCATCAAACAGTTTGAAATTTTAGTCACCAACCAATGTCTATAGATTGATATTCTGTAGCTGTTAAACATGCAAGATTTTCTCATCATGTGATTCTGAAAAATATCTAGTCGAGTTTTTCGGTTGGGACCTATGACATTTATGCTTTGCATCATGACCTAAATTCCTATCAGTACATTAATAAATATAAAAGTTGTCTTCTGTTATGGTTAAATATCATGAAGATATGCCATTTGATAAACATATTACACTTGCCACATAAACAAGCGGGTAGATATGTTTTTGTTGTTCACTTTTTATTTGAGTTTTGATTTAAAAATGTAACCGATAGACATGAGCCGACTTACTGCACAACCATCACATATTTTGGATCCTTATCAAACGACACTCTTTTCGATGTGTATTATGCAACTAACTTATTCTTTCCCCAAGAATGTTTCTGCATCCTGCCATGTTGAAAATTCTTCATGACTTTTAAATCTTGAAGTTCGTTTCATAGACACATAAAGATCAATGTTGTAAAGCACTCAAAGATACAAAAACTTAACATATGTGATTTATTGTTTTTGATCTTTTTGTTTTGTTATGCAGGATTTGGTTGCTTCTATGGAAAGAAAAGAATAGGACCCGTCTCTTAACTTTCAATATAGTGATGGCGGTTACACAAAAGTTTCATGAAGAAAGGTTATTTGTAGACTTGAATATGGAAAATCATGAAGAAAAATATTCATGGACCAAAAGGAGAAAGGTAATATAAAAGTTATTTGACACAAACATCCAGCTATTAATTGCTAAAGTTTTTCAATTTAGTGTCGCATAAATGGTTCATTTGATATTAAGTAAACAAAATGGATACCAGAACAAAACACACTAATGACAGTATTAAGCTCTATAGGTTGTCACGAATCTGCGATATCCAAGGGTTTTGAGAATTTCTTTAACCAATTGCTGTGTCTGCTTTTAATGCGTAATTTTACTGTCCAAAGTGCTCATGGTGATTTCACAAATGTCTAGGAGTTCAAGAAAAAGATAACAAAAATCATTTTCGCTCCAATGCCGCGTGTGGCTCAGGGGGGTTGGCGACTCAAGTATCAAAGATTTTGGAACTGAGTCGGCGAAAAACAGAGAGGCGGTTCATGTTTTTGCTATTTTGGTAAAAGGACATGCCAAAGGTATTCTGCGTTATCATAAACATGACTTGTTTTTAGTGGTTTACCAATTATTCTTTGCTGCTTTATTGTAATTAATGCAAAATTTGTGTTTGTGTAAATCGATTTGCAGAGTAATATTTTATTGAGGTTAAGAGATATTTTATATTTTGCTCATCTTACCTTACTTCACAGTTCATCTAATAATTAATAAATGCTCTTGTGCTATTCACAGAATTTTCCAGTTTAAAGGTTTAAAAGTAGTACAATGTAGTGTTTTACTGTTATTACATGTAATGGATTTAAAACAAACAATAACAAAAGCCAAAAGTATTATTGTGACATTATGGGATAAGTTTTAATGAAAGTGCTGCTAAGTGCTGTAGTTTAAATTTTTTGCATTTCATATGAAGCCCTTTTCATTTTGTAGACCAGATGTCATTGGTTTTTGATTGACTTATCTTGTGTTTTCCAAACAATTCAAATCTATATATACTAATGCAGTCTTCTTGGCATAATTAGGATCTTAAGCGTGCAGGTTGGTGGTTATGTTGCTCAATGGGATTACTTGTGATGCAAGTGGACCTTGTGAAAGCAACATCACAGGACTGTTTGCCTTGTGCTTGTGTCAATGAGGTTCTGACTTTAAACCTTTTAGTATTATTTGTATCTTGAAATTTATATTTTGATACATAATAATTTGGTGTTTGATATTCATGTGTTGCGATTCATGTTGGCTTTGTGTCACGGGGTGGTTCAGTATGTGCTATCTACAACTCTAGACCCTTGTCAGAATACTATATTCCTTGATCCAATTAGGGCTGTTCAAAAAGCTCATGGATCGAAGCTCGGGCTCGTGTTTCGCTCGATAAAAGCTCGAATAAAACTAGCTAAAAAAACTTGATTTGAAACAACCTGAGCTGAGTTGGCTCATTTTTGTAACCGAGCCAAACTCGTCCCAAGCTCGGCTTGGGTCATGGCTCGGCTTGTTGGCTCGATCTTAGGCTCATTTAACTTCAAAATCAAGCTCGAGCCTAGCCGAGCTGGCTCGTTCAATTTCGAGCTCGAGCTCGAACCCACCCTGGCTCGACTCGTGAACATGAAATGACTCGGCACACTAAACGACAAGTCAACAAAGGAAATATTTGGTTGTGTAACTGCAAAGTAGTTATGCTCCCAAACCAATTGTCTATATCGTTCAGTATCCTTTACGGGGCTATGTCCTCTCAAAGGAGGTTCCATGTAGGAAGAAGCATAGCTGCATAGGGCTAGTTTTGCAGCCTAGTAATCCACACTCAGTCGAAATATGAGTGGCATACTTTTTCTGAGAGATGTTGAGAACGAAATACCTCTATGTCGACTTAAGTTGCTAATTTGGCACTGAGACTGAAGGAACTATTTGTGCTAGGTAATCCGATCTCGTCATCAATGTAATTATGATGCCACATAAACAACTACTATCATCCTTTGCTCCTAGTGGTGTTTGAAGAAAAAGAACCATCCCAAACTCTCCCGTAACACTAGAAAACCAACCAAACTCTCCCATGACACTAGAAAAGCCTATTATGCATTGACACTTGTTATTTATCAAAATATTGTCCATGTGACTCTTGCCGTTTGCCAAGCATATTTCATGTGCTAAGATCTGCAGAAAGACAGAATCAGGTATGAAGGTTACAGAGGGTAATGGATTAATGGTATGGAGAGAAAATGAAATGGACAAGGGAATGAAATGGATCATTATAATTCCATTGTTGTTCTGTTTGGTTAACCTATTCGAATGAAATGAATCATTAGTTTATTATATGTTTGCTAGGCACGAAAAGATGCAGGAAAGAAGTACAAATGACAAAAGTACCCCTCCTCAAATACATAAAAAAATGGTAACGACGGCGGTGGTGGTGGGAGTGATGGTGGCGGCGGTGATGGTGGTGGTTGCGTTGGTGGTGTCGACAAAGGAGACTGAAAGAGGGAATGGGATGAAAAAAAGCAGGGGGTGCGAAGGAATGACTTTGATGGAACGGGATTCCTTGCGTAATCGTTGATTCCATTCCATTGACCAACCAAACATCCATTTTTTCATTTCTTCACAATTGTCCATTCCATTCCATATGTGCTATTATTTTTTATTCAATATTAGTGTCATGCCACTTTTCAAGTTAACGCATTAGAGTATCATCGGTGTAACACACTCATTCTTATTTTAAACTGTCAACTTAGCATGTCACATCATATTTCAAACCAACCTATAAAAACTTTTATTTATCTTCTAGTGGTTATTACTCGTTCTTGTTTCAAACTGTCATCTTATCATCTACTTTTTCCTTTATTTAACTTATATTGATTTAAATGCGTGTGTTGTGAACTAAGACAAATGTGAGTTGAAATTTAGATGTACTCGCTCTCAATAATTGTTTCAAGTTTTTGCTCACAAACTATTACTGTCAAACACTATCACTCCAATGGAACCAAGAGTTTGTTGCTTCTGTTTTTTTATTTCAAACCCCTGCCAACAAGGAGCCATTGGATATGCTTTTATAACTAGCATATCTTTAAAAATCTAGAGGCTATTGCCGCAAAAATCATTAAAGAGGTCTTTGAAAAAATTCGATAAAATAGATGACGCTAAACCACAAAGGCTAGAACAGCATTAGGAAGTTTTAAGAGTCCAAATGCATTAAAATGGCCTTTTGGGTCTAAAGACTAACAAAAAGTCATAGAAGAACAACTTTCAAATGGCTAATAAAGAGTCGCTTAAAATTGACTTCAAATTAAAAAATGTCACATCATCCAAAAACTTAACGTGCTTCACGATGACTGGAACATACATCCTTGGATATCAAGCTGAAATACCCCCTCTGTAGTTCTATGCTTTGTTTAGAATACCATTTTCTTCAATATCACTCAATACTAGAATATGAACATCCATTGATCGTTACCACTTCCTCTTACTCGTGACCTGTATATGCAGCAAGCACATGAGACCTTTACTCACCAAGAACGTTTTATAAAACCTTTTGACTCCCGAATTTGGAATATCCTACTTTCACTTCACAGGGTTCCTGGAAATTGCTGTTCCTGGTGGACCATTTCCGTATTTTGATATTCAAATTCAATAGAGATGAAATTGGAACAAACTGACCCCTTTTTATGTTCGTTAGTTAGTTTCATTAACCATAAAGCTGCTCAAAAACTAGTTTAATTTCAAGATGTAGAATCTAACTGAATCACCCTTTAGCGAAACGACGGATTCCCCCGCTCCTTATACAAGAGAAAAAACAACTCTGGCCGGATACTTTATGTACCGTGAATGACATACTTTAATCATTTATGATGATCTTTCCAAACCTAAGCCTGGTATATCGTTATACGACCAAGCAAAGACGTCCTGGTATCGACTAAAGAACGAGGCAACCCTTGCCCTTTCTTAATTGTTCACACGCAGCTGGGGAAGAAATTTTAAAAACTAGAAACCTTATTGGTTGACGCAGGGTAATCCAAAAAACCTAACCCGAATTCAAAATTCCATTTATGATTTGGTTATAACCAAAAACCGATAAGATAATGGTTAAGCCTTAATTCAGAAGTCTATGGCCTGATTAGATTATTACTGACTGATTCACATAAACTCTAACCAAAATACCAGACGACACGAGACCATCGTCAGATCACCGACTCATAGCTGCCTGCGTTTGTTGATCTCGAATTGCTTGCTTGTAATGCTTTTACTTTATCCTCTGCTTGCTGTTTAATTTCATGATTATTATTATTACTACTGTTAAGCACAATATGAATCAGTCTAATTATTCATATAATTAATTTTCAGGTTTAAGTGGTAAATAGATAGATAGATGATGCCACAATGTGTGGTTCATTACATAACAATAATGAGCCATAAGTGCTTGCATTTTGACCTACTTAAAGTTAGGGCTGCAAACTATCCATTCTTGAGCAGTGTGGTTCGTATTTTTAACTTACACATAGCTCGAGCTCGGCTCGTTTCAAACTCTATTTCTAAAGCTCGAGCTCGGCTACGGAGCCATATTTCAAGCTCGAGCTCAGCTCATTTACTATTTATTAATTGATTTTTATATATTTATAATTACTTTAATATATTTTCTACAGTTATATATATATATATAAATGATAGGACTGTTTAGGCTTGCGAGCCAGCTCTATCTCGACAAGTGACGCTTGGGCTCGGGCTCGGGCTCGTAAGCTTGTTTATTAAACAAGCTTACTTATAGGCTCAGGCTCGGGTTTGCTCAGGCTCGGCATGATCGAGCTTATTCACGAGCCGATATCGAGTGGCTTACGAGCAGCTCGGCTCATTTGCACCCCAACTTAAAATTAATGACAATCACATTTTCACTTTAAGACAGTTTGAAGTTTTGGTCACCAAACATCTATACATTGATATTCTGTAACTGAAAATATGCGAGATTTTCTCATCACACGATTCTGAAAAATATCTAGTTGAGTTTTTCGGTTGAGATCTATGATATTTATGCTCTGCGTCGTGGCCTAAATTCCTATCAGTGCATAAATAAACTGTCTTCTGTTATAGTTAAGTATCATGAAGATATGCCATTTGATAAACAGATTACACTTGCCATATAAACAAGTGGGCACATATGTTTTTGTTGTTCACTTTTCGTTTGAGTTTTAATTAAAAAAATATTAACGATAGACATGAGCCGACTTACTGCACAACCATCGCATATTTTGGACCCTTATCAAGCAACACTCTTTTCGATGTGTATTATTCCCAAGAACTATTTCTGCATCCTGCTATGTTGAAAAACCTTCATGACTTTTAAATCTTGAAGTTTATTTCATAGACAAATATAGATTAAGTTGTAAAGCACTCAAAGATGACAAAACAGTTAACATATCACATATGTGATTTATTGTTTTTGATCCTTTTGTTTTATCATATAGGATTTGGTTACTTATGTGGAAAGAAAAGAATAGGACCCCTCTCTTAACTTTCTATATAACGATGGCGGCTACAAAAAAGTTTCATGAAGAAAGGCTATTCATAAGCGCGACAAAGAAAAATCATGAAGACAACCATTCATGGACCAAAAGAAGGATAAAGGTAATATGAAAGTTATTTGACACAAGCATCCAACTATTAATTGCTAAAGTTTTTTCAATTTGGTGTCACATAAATTGTTCATCTGATATTAAGAAAGCAAAATGTATAGCAGAACAAAAAACACTAGTGACATTATTAAGCTCTACAGGTTGCCACGAATCTGCGATATCCAAGGGTTTTGAGGATTCTTTTAACCAATTGCTGTGTCTGCTTTTAATGCGTAATTTTACTGTCAAAACTGCTCATGATGATTCACAAATGTCTAGGAGTTCAAGGAAAAGACAAGAAAAATCATTTTCGTCCCAATGCACCCAGGGGGGACTTAAATATTGAAGAATTTGGAACTGAATCGGCACAAAAAAGAGAGGCGGTTCATGTTTTTGCTATTTTGGTAAAAGGATCTGTCAAAGGTATTCTGCGCTATCATAAACATGACTTGTTTGATTTCTAGTAGTTTATCAATTATTCTTTGCTGCTTTATTATAATTAATGTAAAATTTGTGTTTGTGTAAATCGATTTGTAGAGTAATTTTTTTCATCTTACCTTGACAGTTTATCTAATAATTAATTATTTCTCTGTGCTATTCACAGAAATTTTCAGTTTCAAGGTTTAAAAGTAGTACAATGTATTGCTTGTTACATGTAATGGGTTTAAAGACAAAACTATTATTGTTACAATACAGGATAAGTTTTAATGAGAGTGCTGCTAAGTGCTGGCAAACACTATAGTTTAAAATATTTGTCCTTCGTATGAAGCAATTTTCATTTTGTAGACCAGATGCCATTAATTTTTGATTTCATTATCTTGTATTTTCCAAAACAATTCACATAACCTATTTATCTATTTATACTAATGCAGTCTTCTTGGCATAATTAGGATTTTAAACGTTCAAGTTGGTGGGTTATATTGCTCAATGGGACCACCTTACAATGCAAGTGGGACCTTGTGAAAGCAACATCACAGGACTGTTTGCCTTGTGCTTGTATCAATGAGGTTCTGACCTTAAACCTTTTAGTATTATTTGTCTTGAAATTTATATTTTGAGACATAATAATTTGGTGTTTGATATTCGTGTGCTGCGATTCATGTTGGCTTTGTGTCACGAGGTAATTCAGTATGTGCTAATATATAGACCCTTATTAGAATGCAAAATTCCTCGACTTGAGGTCATAGTTATTAAAAACCCTCGCTTTAACACAAGGGTTGCTATTGAAACTTAGATCTAGGAGAAGGCAAATGCATCACATTGATACATTTGTTATTCAAGTTTTGGGATCACATTTGAATCTCGACTATTTTAGAACTTTTGGTACTAATTATATGATATTAAATGTTATATATCGCTTTTTATTTGAAGAATAGTATTATTTTTTATATACATAATATATTTTAAATGTTTTATTTAAGTGTGCTTATTTTTCCTTAGGCCCTCGCTTTTTTTGCGCCTAGGCCCTAGGCGAGGCCTATGCGCCTTGAGTGCGCCTAACGCATTTGATAACTATGCTTGAGATACATGAAATAACTCAGGACACTAAACGACAAAGGAATTATCTGGTTGTGTAACTGTAAAGCAGTTATGCTCCTCAACCAAATGTCTATATCATTCGGTATCCTTTATAGGGCCCTATCCTCTCAAAGGAGGCTCCTTGTAGGAAGCATTGGGCTAGGCTTGCAGCCCACTCAGTCAACGTATCAATGGCATACTCTTGTTAAGAGACGTGGAGAACAAGATGCCTCTATGCCGACCTAAGTTACTAATTTGGAATTGAGACTGAAGGAACTATTTGTAGGTAATCCGACCTTGTCGTCAATGTAATTATGATGTCAAATAAACAACTACTATAATTCTTTGCTCCTTGTGGTACTTGAAGAAAAAGAACCTTCCCAAACTCTCCCTTAACAGTAGAAAACCAACCAAACTCTCCCATGACACTAGAAAAGCCTATTGGGCTTTGATACTTGATATTCCATCAAATTATTGTCCATGTGGCTTACGCCCTTTGCCAAGCATCTTTCTTGTGCTAAGATCTGCAAAAAGATAGAATCAGGTGTGAAGGTTACAGAACAAGGGTCTGTTTGGTATGGGCTCATGGAATGGACAATGGAATGAGATGGATCATTAACATTCAATTTTCCTGCTTGGTTAATCTATGAGAATGAAATGAATCATTATTTATATGCTTGGTCACGAAAAGACGCATGAATGAAATACAAGTGACAAAAGTACCCCTGCCTCAATTTTTTTTAATAAAAAAATGGTAATGGCAGCGGTGGTGGTGGTGGTCAGGCAGTGGTGACGGTGGTGGTGGTCAGGTGGGGATGTCGAGAAAGGAGGCTGATAGAGAGAATGGAATGAAAAAAAAGGAGGCGCGAATGAATGGTTTTGATGGAATGAGATTCTTTGAGTTACCGTTGATTCCATTCCATCGGCCAACCAAACATTCATTTTTTCATTTCCTCACAATGGTCCGTTCCATTCCGCATGCCATTCATGTGTACCAAGAGCTACCCAAGTATGAGTTTTGGTAAAACGACTGATGGATGATAAGTTACAAGGGATGTGCGGACATACATGTCGAGTAGACCTTGTTCTGTTGAGAATTCTTAATTCATGAGTAGTAGGGAGGGATTTATGTCACCACAAACAGAGACTAAAGCAAGTGTTGGATATGTTGGGGGATGCAGCGGCACATGACTGAGCCGGTAGTACCCGGGGTTGTTTGGTTTTGGTCAGTTTGAATGTGGAGGCTGTTTATGTGGCTGGTGTTACTAGGTAATTGGCGATGAGTAGATTCAAAGAAATAGCTTTGATGGTGCCAGAAATGATACGTTGTGGCGGAAGGTGTTGCTGTAATTGAAGCACGCCAAAGACAACCTTCTAAAGCTCTAATACCATGTGAAGATAAAAGAGAGATATTATTGAGATTTTACTACAATATCATGTACACATATATATAGACAGATCCAAGAACTCTAACGGGCTTAGCTAACGGGCTTATGACGGCCAACTCTCACACACATATGTTTTTTTATCATTGACCAAAATGCATTTTACCAGGGTATAAATATTCATTTTCACAAAGTTGACTTTCATTCGGCCTTTCTAGACTTTCTATCAAGCTCACCCCCTTTCATCCTTTGCCGCCGCTCACGCTGCACCGTCGCTTATCTATCTCTTTTCAGAAACTCCATCATCTACATCTAAGGTGCGCCGGTCATTGGTTGTGTCGATCTATTGTATGTTTTAGTCGCTTATGATTATTTTGCTTTTTTGGGCGTCCTGCGTATGTGAATTGATATCGTTTTTACTAGGGTTTTCTAAATCTAGACAGATTTGTGATTTTCAACTTGATTCGACTGAAATTATAGTAGATGTTATAGGCAGAGAAGGAAGTTTACTTATGTGTTATGCATCAATGCATCTCTAATTTCTTGTTGGATCTTTGTCGCCAATTTAGCATCAACATTATTTAATGTCTAGTGTACTATATATGTTCTCTAAAGATCTAATATGTTTGTTGCTTTGTTTTTGAAAAAGGTTTAGAATTGATATTGATTTCTCGTAACGAGTTTAATGTTTTCAACACAATGTATCTATTTTAGAATGAATGTTTTATATCTTATGAAACTCAAATCTTTGGTAAATAATTAGCTATAGTTTCAGAGAGGGTCAATAGCATATGCATCTTAACTGCTGAGTATCATCAGTGTTATGTTGAAATAATTGTTCTTATCTCAAAAAACTTGCTGTTATCTTTTGACATTAGAGCTAGATTTTGCTGTTATTACACTTTAACATATGTAATTTATTATTTCATTAGCTAGTTCTATTTGTCCTATGTACCTTCTTTACGTAACATTGTTTAGTATTTTGCAGTTCTCTTATGGACTCTCTGCGAATGAATATTATAATGGGTTTGGAACTGGATAGTGATTTAAATTTCGATTTAAGTTTATATAAAGACATGAGTCAATGGATTAATATGGGTTTGGATCTGGATAGTTATTATAATTTTGATTCGGGTTCATCTCAAGACTCTCCACAGACTACTATGAGTTTGGATGTGGATAGTAATTTTAATTTTGATTTGGGTATATCTGAAGACCCGAGTCAACCGACGCTGACAGAGTGAGTTTTCTTCTTTTAACTCTATAATGATAGGCCTCTATTCTTGCTTCTATATGACAACTTTATGGTCCAAAGTTGCAGGCCATCAAGTTCCAAACCAAACGAAAACAAGAAGCGAAAGAAATCCGCCTCTTTGGAAGTAAAGTCGTCAAAGCCATTTACCAAGTTAATCTCTGTTCATAAACAGCTACTTTAAATCATTCCTCAACAGAAAATAACATTTTTTTTTCTTTCATTTTTAAGGAACCAGAAGATGCACCGGGCCATCTTTGAAGAAGGAGGAATAGCAGATGACACTCCTGTATTTTATATGTCTAGGGGACAGGTAGTGGATTTTAATATTGCATGTGCCAATAGTTGATCACTTCTATTATTATATTAATCTGACATCCTCTTCTTGGCAGATAATTCTAGAAGGTTCTAAGCAAGGTCATGGAATATTATGTTCCTGCTGCGGATCCGAGGTAAAATTTTCTTAAGTTTAAGTTCTTAAGCATTTAGAGTGTAATAAGTCAATAAATTTGTATTATTTGTAAATAGATTAGCCCTTCCCTGTTTGAAGCTCACGCTGGCATGAACAAACGGAGAAAGCCGTAAGTTTTTCACCAAAACACACATTTAGGTTTTCTTTCAAATTCAGGGTAGTTTACTGGTATTCAAATATTGTCAGATATAATAATATTTTTGTCAATGGAATCTCTCTACATGAATATGCCCTCTCGCTTAAAGCGAACTGACAAAGCGAGTACTCGCATAAACCTCTTGCTTAAGGTTTGTGTTTTTTTTTATGTTTTTTCTTAAATTTTAATGTTGACACGGATAACTTATGTGGTTTTGGCGTGGTTTCGAGTACAGGCAAAAACATACATCAATGGTGGCTTTTACTGGCACCAGTTTGCTGGAAAAAGAGGTTCCTAAAGGCCAAAAACTTTTGTAGATGCCTTATTTCAACCTTAATAAGGCGTGATCGGTTTTTTTTTGTCATGCAAAAACTAGAAACTAGTGTAGAAGGGATTGACTGTTTGAAACTTGGAACCAACTGTTTTATCTTTATTATTTGTCTTTTCGGATTCTATTAATGAGAGGCTTTTAGTGCTCTGGGGATCGGTGTTGGATCTGATTGTGCTGCTCATGTTGGTGAAGATCGGTTTTGGGTGAAAGTTGAGAGCGAGAGTGTTAACAAGGCTATTGAGAAAAGATTGAAGGAATGAGAGACGGAAGAGAGCTAAAGCGCTTGGAATAATAGCGCTAATAATGTGACAGTGAGTCTTCACGCTTGAGCTTGACAGTATTAATTCAAGAAATTATAAGTGATGCAAAAACTTGTTGAAACTTGTTAAACTTATACCTATGTTTTTACATGGTTCTTTTACTTATATGCATAATCAATCTAATCAAATGTTAGTTGTTTGATTTGTCATCGCATAAGTCGACTGTATGCGTGTACCTAACATCTGTAACTCAAACCTTAGTCCTTCCGACCAACGAGTGTGTCCTCTCACACCTCTTGCTTCTCAACTCACCAAGGACTGTTGATTGACCGACAAAAGTCAACCCGTTAACCTCAACTTTTCCACTACTTCGACCTCGACATCAAACATATGAAAGCTAAAATCCGACAACCCATTCCCGTCACCATAAGATAACAAAGACATTTCTTTGAGTTATGAATATCAAAATTAAATTTCTTCAATGCAGCGCATCGTGTCATCAGCCACACACCCGTATACCTGCAAAAAAACCCAAACCGAGTCATAACAAATGCATACCCCCGATAATAATATTCGGTCTCATGACATACTCTTTGGCATTTGCAGTCACAAACGCTTCCAAAGCCCATCTCGGGAAAACAAAGCGCCCCACTAACGAAACTGCAGACGTTTTGTCTTGATTCGCAATGAGCGTCAAAACCACAGGCAAAAGCACAGACCACTGAAAAGAAAATAATAAACAAATAAATAAATAAAAACCGTGTTAATATACGTTTACGCATATGAAGAATTAGTAATTATTTTGAAATGTGACATACCAATTGGGCTTGGCTAAACTCGAGTGAGATGGCAAGCGTATAAGATATGCCCGTGACACAATAAACGAGGCATAATAATACTAAATAATTCGACTCGAAGCTCGATCTAGGGTAACTGAAAAAATAGAACATGCAAAGATAAACTAAAGGCTTCATGACTACATTTAAAAGGTCCATTGTATCTTTGGCTAGAAAATAAGATAAACTGTTCATCCCGCTCGCACTCTCCCGCCTGTATTGTAATTTATCCTGCGAAAATGTCCTCAAAGCCCCAATCATACATAACAAAGCTGAAATCATAACACAAAAACAAAGTTATATTTTCATTATAAAACTAATACTTTAATAATTGTTTTTTTTTTTATTATTTTCGTTACTTACAGACAGCAATAACAGTATACTGGTAACCCGTATATCCGAACGACACGTCACTCACTTCTGCCATTGTTCCTAAACAAGCTCCAGCAAGTAAAAGTATAATGTAATCGGCTGCTTGTACTCTCGCGTCCCTCAGTCGTTGTTTAGCAACTCTGCACGCGCACAAATCAGTCTTTATAATTTATATCAGAAAAATAAAATATATTTCATATGAATATTATGATTATTATTATTATTACCTTCCAATGTAATATCTATACTGCCTAAAAACACCAGGAGTAACCCGGCCCGATAAATCAGGGGTAGTAAAGTAATTATACTTCTCAACTTCGCGTTGACTATCCGCATGTTCAACGGGCTCAACAGAAGATGATGATGAACCATTTTGGTCACACAAATGCAACATATCGGGTGGCACGCGGTACCCATTGTGAAGCATCCATTTAACAGGAAGCTGCTGAGCTGTCACATTCCCGCCCGGTTTCGTTATTCCTTCGAGAATATCGATTAAGTGATCGGGTGTGTTTACGCGGTCGGGGATTGTAATCCCCATACCCCCAAAATATTCCTCAACTTTCTCAACGGGCCCGTGGTACACGGTTATCCCGCCTTTTGCTAGAAGTATCAAATCATCAAACATCTTGTACAACGAGTAACTGAAACAGAAACCCGTTACATGATTAATAATAATAATAATAACAGCAGCAATAATAATAATAATAATACCTGGGTTGGTGTACAACCATGCTTATGTTGACACCTTCAAGGGCTTCGCGTCGAAGGGCCCGAAGAAGTAAACTAGAAGATGCACTGTCTAACCCGGAGGTCGGTTCGTCTAAAATTAATAGTGATGGTTCCATGACCATTTCAAGCCCGACATTGACCCGCTTCTTTTGACCACCAGAAATCCCACGTTTTTCAACCGTCCCGACTTTTGAGTCTCTCACTCCTTGCAGTCCCAACGCCTCGATTACTCTTTCGGTTATTAAAACTTTATCCGCTTTTGGTATATCAGCAGATAGTCTAAACACAAAACAAATAGGTAAATAAGTAACTATTGCGCCATGTGGCACATTTTATCTTTATCTTTATACTTAAAAATAAGGAAAATATGACCCCAACATAATCTTTGTCGTAATTTGTTATATCTAATAAATAACTAACTGGTTGCGCCACGTGCCACAATTCTGTGAGCCAAATATTATTTTTCCCACTTCTCTTATTTCACCCTTTCGTATTCTTTTTCTTAAATTAGAAAAGTTCATTAAAAATGCAATAGTAAAAAAGTCAACCATAAGTTATCTCAAAATATTGTTAATAATTCCTATATTTATTATTACTAACTATTTAATATTTCATTTATTCAACTAGTGTAATACACAAGTTTCTAACCTGGTAATATATTATGACAAAAAGGATTGATTGAGTATATTAAGTCATTAAACATACCGGCATCGAGCACTAAACCGAAGGTTTTCTTCTACGGTCAAATCTCCATGAACGATGTCATCTTGCGGGACAAACCCGACAATTTTTTTATACGAGTGAATAGATTCAGTTTTTCCATTTACTAAAATATTCCCAGACATGTTACATCCGGTTATTTTTCCTGTCAAAGCGGACAAAAATGTGGTTTTTCCGGCACCAGACGGGCCCATTACAGCCGAGATTCTACCAGGTAAAATCTTTCCACTGACACACCTCATAATATTCTTTCGTTTTCCTTTTAACGTTAACGTTAGTTCATTAAACGCGATTTCAATACAAGGCCGTTTCCTTAACGAAATGCCCTCGCCATCATACACCATGTCCATGTTCATCCCATCCATTGCTTTCTCTCTCTCAATTTGACCATACGCATATTTAAATATTTGACTTCGCGTATGCAACTCTTTCGAAGCTTTACGCGCGTGTTTTGAACTTAAATTTTTATCCCCACTTTCCAAATTTGAACTTTTTTCTTCCAAATTATCATCAACCGAATTCGTGTCTTTCTTATTCACTTGCGGCCCGCTAGCATTTCTAGTTTTTGTTCGTGTAAATGTTCGTGACAGTGTTTCCTGCAGCCCCTGTAATCCTGAAGGTTTCCATTCTCTTGAAGCTCTAGACTTTTGTCTCGCGTGTGCAGTTTCACGTGCATACTTTGCTGCTGCTTCTCGGGATTTTGCTTGTTTCTCATATCGAGTCGAGATTACTTGGCCTGAGCAGTTATATACAACTATCAGTATAGCTGTCAGTAGAGCCTGCAACACAATTGCATAGCATTAAATGTTAGGGCTGGCAATTCGTGTCTTAACGAGTTTAACAAACGCGATTAACACAAGCATCAAACATGAAAACCTGCATGACAGTTATGCATAACTGTCATGACAGTTATGCATTTTATGTACCAATAATGAGAAATGATGTACGCTAGCCTCCTAATTTTAATTATTTTTTAAAAGTATAACCCGCTTATTAAGCGATCGACTGCTTACAATAAGCAAAACTCCAAAAACCTGCATGCTCGGGATTTCGGTTCCCTTGTCACACTTAGTGCCGGCAAAGCATCCTGCATATATTTAACTCAATCACTAGATCTTCATAACAAGAGGAACACGCATTGTATACGAGCCAAGCTGCTCATAAGCTACTCAGGATCGGCTCTCTTTGCCTAAATCGAGCCATGCAAATGAGCTCAAGCCTAAATATTAGCTTGTTTAATAACGAGCCAGGGCCCTAACTTAACTTATCGAGCTTGAGCTGGCTCACAAGCCTGTTACATATAAAATTTTATTTTAATACATTAAATATATGTTTATGCGTTAATTATTAATATCTATATTATGTTTATACAATAACTTTGATTAAAATAACCATATAATATGTATTGTTTTATAAATAAAAATTGTAAATAATATAAAATAATTAAAAATGTACATAAATTAATTAATAAATAATAAATGAGCCTAGTTTGAGCAGAGCTCAAAATGAGCCGAGCTTGAGCTCTCTTAAGTTAAACGAGCCGGGCTTGAGCATATTAGTCAAGCTCAGGCTTGGCTCGTTTACACCCCTGCAGATATGTGTACTTTCTCAAGATTTAGTTGATCAAAAACACTTACGGTATTTAACTCTAGAACCCATCCTGCAATAATATCTGCAATCAAACGGAGAGTTAAGCATGAATGCACGCGTATCAGAACGAAAAAACCAACAAAACGTGTTATAAATAAAAAAATAAATAAATACCCTCGAGGGCATTCGATTTTCTTGATGGTTGTAGGACAATAATATCCTGGATCACATAACATCTCGTTACCCAAATGTACGGGAACCCACATATCAGCTGCACCACAACTATGATTCAGCTTGCCTGAAGGTAATTGGTAATGGTATCTGTAAAAAGATTTCTAAGAATATATGTCTTAATATTGTACATGCATATAACTTACAGACAATGTCAAAACCTTGAATGATCACTTACGGTGAACAAATCCCGGTTGCTGGAGTGAGCTTTGCCACAGGGCAGTGTGCGCCCAACGGGCATGCTGCAGTCAAATGGAAAAAAAAAAAAGACTGTAAAAATGTCATAAAGTTAGCAACTTTAATAGTTTTAAGTTTACGTTTAACTTACGGATCATGCAAGTGAGACCTTGCGGGCAGAAAAAGCCCTCACAACACGGTTTGCTGTTAGATGTTCTGAAAGGCATTTTTTTAGGATTTGTTTCATTAAAATCATATTTCTGGCCCGGGTTCGCTGCACTGGCCCAGCCCGCCTCGCATCCGGCTGACCATGACGTTAGGTTGCAGTTTCGGTTCGGTTCTAAGAAATGAGATTCAGACACGCTTTTCTTGTCGCCACTTTTTTTTAAAAAACTTGTGAAGTATACTATGAGTTCGGATACGGTGCACAGTCGAAGTGGGAGATCTGAAATTAAGTTATACTTAATTATGATACATATAAATATATAGGGGCGCGCTTATTTTAGAACCAGTATTATGTTCAAAACCAAGAGAACCATTTAAAGTCAGAACCAATGTTCAGAACCATTTATAGTCACTATTTTTTTTTCTGCAATTCTGATAGTTGATTAAATTTTGAGTAAAGTACACGGATGGTCCGTTTGGTATGTTTATATCTCACTTTTGATCCTTAACTTTGAGAAACTATACCGCTGGTCCAAACTTTTACATAAACTAAATGGTCCCCAGACATAGATGGTGTTAACTTTTTCTGTTAAGTGTGTGTGAAATGACTAAAATACCCCTCTTGATTAAAAGTAGAAAATAAAAACCTTTTTCTGTTAAGTGTGTGTGAAAGGACTAAAATACCCCTCATGATCAAAAGTAGAAAATAAAAAACCTTTTCTGTTAAGTGTGTGTGAAATGACTAAAATACCCCTCTTGATCAAAAGTAAAAAATAAAAAACCTTTTTCTGTTAAGTGTGTGTGAAATGACTAAAATACCCCTCTTGATTAAAAGTAGAAAATAAAGAAACCTAAAACTAAAATAACATACCCTTTTAACAGTTATTAATATTCTCAAGGGGCAATATAGTCCTTAGAATTTATTAAGACTACACGATTCTCAACATAATATTGGTTCTAAAACGAGCGCGATATATTATATATATATATATAATAAGTTAATAACAAGAATGGATCACCTTGCAATTTTTCATGGCACTTTTGGAAGAATCTATCTCTACCTTGAAAATCAAAAGCTCCATGAAAATCTTTCTTTCTACAACAAAACACAAATACATGTAAAAAACCAAAAAGGGTAAAATGGGAAAAAAATTAAAAAATTAAAATATGGTCAAAATACTTACACATCTTCTGTGCAAAAACCTATCACCTTTTCGATTTCCGGCTGGTGTTTCTCAACAGTCTGGTTAAATTTTGCAAGAAAAAGATTCGAAATAAGCGGTGTGATTCGCGGAACCGGTTTATGAGCAGGAGAGGCTTTTTGGGAGCAAACATTTTGTGGGAAATGACCCACAAATAAAATAGATATGAAGATCAAGAATGTAACCCAACAGGCATTAATCATTTTTTTTCTTGTTATTCCATGTGCAATGTTATCATGGCTGGTTTGCAGTAAATGAGTCAAGAAACAAAAATTTTAGATGAATAGGTGAAATGGGTGTGATGTAATTTGGATAATCTTTAATAAAGGTGGGAGCTTTATGAGGAAATCTGGAGTTTGACAAGATTTAGGGGCAAAAAGAAGGTGTTTGTTTGATTGTGTTGTGTTTTGCTGGGGTGAATGGATTGAAGATTTGATTGGAGTAATAATAAGAGTGGAGAAGCATGGTTTTCGGTTGAAGAAATTGCGGGAGAAATTGATGGAAAGAATCTCCAAAATTTTACCGTTGAATTTAAGGAGGTAAAACCCTAATTTAGTATCCTTTTGGCTTTCTAAATTTTAAAGTCTTTTTAACACTTTTACCATGATTTTGAAAAAATTCTTAAAATGGTCATATTATACTGTCGGATCTGACGGAAACAAGAACTGATCCGATGGAGTAGTGTAGCCTATCAGATGTTGACACATATTCAAATGTTTCGGCGGATTCGACGTTTTATTAAGTTATCCTATGGATTCGTGTTCTAGGCGACGTAATAATAAATAGACGGATCCGATGGTTCAATTCATGCTTCCGTTGGATCTGGCTGTTTAATTTGTTCGTCGAACCCTAGATTTTCAATTATGGGGTTTTTGATTTTGAGTTATAGAGTGAAATTGAACACTATGATTGTGTTCTCCTTGAAAAACTAAGCGATTTACACTATGGACTTGCTTAATTTCGTGGAGAAATAAGAAAGATCGAGATGGAGGTTGGTTATGAAGGTTTAGGTTTGAGAGGTAGAAGATGAAGAATTCCGCCGGATCCATTAAAAATTATGTCGGATCTGACGGTTCTTTAACGAATTTCGTCGTATCAAGTGGCGTGATTTTAAAGGTCCACGAATTCTGTCAAACGGTTCTAGCGGAAAAAATTGGCTATTTTGGGTTTTTTTTTTCAAAGCCATTGTTACACCCTCAAATTTTAACTAACGGGGTTTTACCACGAGACGTGTGGCATACCAGGATCTAGCCACTTTTCATATTGAACAACTATTTAATAAGGTAAAGTGCCATTTAATATTATTCATTAATATGAGAAAAATATTGTTACATTGTATGTTGCGTTTGCGGAAGTGAAAAACAAATATAAGTTCCAAAATAACAGTAGACAACTAGACGCCCAGACATAGCAATTCATGAAACCCTAAACCATGCTTAGGTGCTTGATGAAATCCATGCAACCATGATTCATCCTATCTTCTAATGTGCACCTTAGTGATTTGAGAAACACATGCTAAAAGGGTCAACACAAACGGTTGATGAATTAACTGGTTTTAATCTGAAACAAGTTCTTTAAACATGCAGATAAATTAAAGATGCTTTATCACTAGTTAATTACTCAAGTTATCACGATACAATAGTGTGGGGTCCATCGCGACCGATGCTGGCATGTGTCCGTTTGTGTGCCTCACTGCCTCTCGCCAAGTCTTATCGGAACTTGGAAATGTGTTTAGGTCAATATTACACCCATTCGATCTTCAGTCGAGTTTTAGCGCAAGTGGGGTTTGTCAAACCCAGTAGTACTACTTAATATTGCCTCGCCAGTTTACCTTACTTAATGATCCGATGTGTGTGAGGACTTTCACTTGGTACTTGCACTAAGTATCTATGAGATAAAACAATCTTACAATATTCAAAATGTTTGTGCATGCTTTCTCCCCCAAAAATGATCAAGTAAAAGAGAGGGGTTGTGAAACTCACCAGGAGTACGTGCTAATAAACGAGTCAACAGCTAAAGCAAAAGGTCTTGTACAAGTATGTCACAACCCCTGACCCTATATCCCAGGAGGGGAGCTGTGAACATCGAGCGGTAGCATCGGTGTTTTATTATTAAGATATTTAGCAACAGAAAATTCATCAGGATCATAGTTAGAAAAATTTTCAGAGTTATAAAAACACCATGATTGCTATTTCATAAACTGGGAATAAAACCCATATTTATACAAACATAAGTTTTATAGAGATAAAGCTTAATTTACAAACACATTTCTTTATTCTAGTGACAAGCCACTTATTTAAGCTGAAAGCTCACAAGCATCATACATGTGTCTCTAATAAGTCACCTGAAACATGTTTAAAAATATTTGATCAGCAGGAAATATTGGTGAGTACATTCATTTATAATCGACACATACATTTTTACAGTTACATCATTAAGATGTTTTACACCCGCCTGCTTACAAATTACCGAAAGGTATTTGTCACTCAACTGTATCTGTGAATGTGGTCATATTACTTATTGGCTAACACTTGTCCAATAAGTAAGGTGTAATAGCCCATTAGGCAAGCCTTGTATATAAAACCCCACAATACGAGTAATAACCATCCCGTAAGTCTACAGAGACTTAATCACTGTAATGTAATTAAAACCCTTTGAAATTATTTTGAAAGCATTTGAATTATCTATCATAAGTTTAATAAGTTTAAAAATCATCATGATGGTATTGGAAACCAATTGTCTCACACAAATGTGAGTTGTACAAAACTCGAATGTCTCACCTTACAATTTTGCAAATAAAGGGCTTTATGGTATTAAGCACCTAGATTAAACACAATGTAGTATATCTAGATTAGTATCAACCGATAATCATAATGATAATCACAAAATTAAAAACTTTGCACGATGACACAAAATCTAACCTTGTTCAGGTAGAGTTTTGGATTCGTGTACGTAGCTTCTTTCGATTGGGTTGGTTATGACTACTCGAGGTATTATACTAATACCCAAATTATATGAAAGTGAGAGAGAGAGAGAGAGGCGTGAATTTTGGGACGAGAAATGAAGGCTGGATCAGCCCCTTTTTATAGTTTATTTCAAGGTCGGTCGTGTATCGCAATGGACCTACAATAAGGTCATCACGTAGCGAGACTAGCCTATAGGGTTGCCGAGTCAGCCCTAGCTATTCCACGTGGCGTGCCCTGTGGCATGAAACACGTCACGTCAACGTAACCTCCACGTTGCATTTCACGATTGGTTACTTAAGGACCTGTCGCATAGCGCGACAGCCACAAACGTTTTTCCGGATAATTACACGTCATCGCGTATCACGACGTGTCTTATTTAAATCCGGCGTGTAGCGCGATGGGAAGATAATTAAAATTTTTTATTTTCCACAAAAATACTAAGGCGGCTCTCAAGTGGCTCGTGGCGATGCGAGCATGCGAAGTGCGCCATCAAAGTGCCACATTGCGCCCATCACACTTCGCCCGTGCCCAAGCGCGCCGGGTGCTTCGCACCCTTGCTAGGACCACTGAGAATGCCTTGTAATACAAGAATATTATAGTGTGAGCTCTCTTTCTTATAAAGAGCTTACAAGTTTTGTAATCGAGCGATGTGGGACAAAAACCTACCTTTTTATTTATATCAAGGTAGAATGGTTTCCTTTTTCTTCCTCTACCAATGTGGTATGAAAACTCACTTTTCTTTTGCTTATTTTATTGGTTTGTAATAAAGTATCCTAAAATATACAAGTATGTAAGTAAATGTGTAGTGGTTCCTAGAATCCCTAGTATCCAAACAATTCATTTGTTTATTTATGTTTGACCAAAGTTTGACTTTGTTTACTTTGACCAAAAGGTCCAATTTTGTTGACCTTTGACCAAAAGGTCCAGCTTAGTTGATCGTTGACCAAAAAGGTTGGTTGGGTTTACCATTGACCAAAGTTTGACCGAGTTGACCTGACGACCTGTTGGTGACTCATAACCGAATATATTAACTTATAATTGATAAGTGTCATTCCGATTTACATGCCTTATCAGTAATGTATGGCATAAGCATCAATTCACTTTTCATGCAATGATCATGATCCAAATCAAGTGTTTACCACAACCTAATACTTCAAGCATAACTAACCATTTAGTCAGTAATTTCTAATTGCCAAATCATGTTCTAATTGTCAACAAAGTCAATAAGTGCACAAATGATCATAAAGCTAATCGTATAGCATACATACCAAATCTGAATTCACAAGGCATATTTTAACCTATCAAAACCTATTTTTCTACCACATCAAACCACCAAATTTAATTATGAAAATTTACCATAGTAAACTACAAGTCTTAGGTTTACTAAAAAATATTTTTTTTTTGTATTGTATTTTTCCAATGTGCACAAAATTCATACATTACAGCAAAGTATGTGGATCTATTTCAGCGCGCACTATAAGGTATTACTTTGGTTAAAATTTCATCATAAACCAAATCATGTAAAGCCAATTGGGTTAGAATCCTAACTCAATTTATGACCCCATAAGTGGAATCAACCCAATTTCCTTATGACCTTCCATAAGTGGAATCAACCCAATTTCCTTTGTCAACCTCAAGATATGTAATTGGGATTTTAGACCAGAATACAAAATCCCACAAGAGCCTAGACATGTTAATTTGCAAAATCATAAAAACTATCAAGTCTAAATCTAAAAATTATGATTTTTAGTTTTCTGGAAATTAGACTCAAAGTAGTATATCATAAAACCAAGAATCAATCAAAAATACTAAGTTAACATGAGTTTACAAACTCAACAATAAACAAGGGAGAACCTTATTTTCGACAACCAGACAAATGAGAAGCTTGACAAATAGATTTATTGAATTGAACATTTGCATATATATGTGCATACGACATTTGTAGTGGCTAATTAATGTTTTATTTTCTATATTAATTGCTGACATTATATGTTTGATTTGTTTCAGGTGCTGCTTATGGGTTGTTTGAGGCTCTTTTAAAAATTCAAGGTGAGTTGCATTTAGTTCGTTGAGTTACTTATATTGCCGTTTGGTCGCGTCATATGGATCTCATCTGATTATGTTTTTGGCTTCTGCATGTCCTAGAACACACCATAATAAAGTGTTGCTTTGGTGTGCTGTTATTTTTGTTTCCTACAGATATGTCTACTGCTGCTTGTATTGCTTTGTAGTTTAGAGTTTAATCATCTTTACATTATTTTTTTTACAGAATGATTATTTTTTAAGTTTGTTGGTTTCCTTAGATGGTGTATATATAAATCTTTGCTTGACTATCTTCGTTAATCATTTTTTTCTAAACTATTTTTAAGCAATTCTTGATCCGAAATAAGTCTATTTTGGTTTGACTTAGTCGGGGTTTCAGGTAGAGCTCGGGTGAGCGGGTTAGGGACGGAACAGTCGAACAGAATGGGTGCAGGTCGAAACAAGTTTTGTTCGGTTCGAAGTTGGTTACATATTAGAAGGCTAAGCATGTAATGGGTTGGTCGATCGTGCAAAGGATGCCGACAAATTAAAATAGCATGTGCGGGTAGTGTTTGGGGTTATTTTTGGTATTTTGACTTTCATAGCAACATATAGATCACAACTTCGGTGTTGAATTCATTTCTACCTTTTCAAATAAAGTCTTGACTTTTGAGTTTAGATGATTAAGTTAAAAGTTAATGGTGGTAGCATAAAGATTGAGTTTAATAATGCCCCCCCCCCCCCCCCCCTAATACATGGTTATATAATGCATTTTAACATGGTTATCTATGTAAACTAACAAGAAAAATAATAATGATCTTGATTTCTTTTAAAAAAATATACTTTAGTATTTTGATTAATCATCAGCCACTTAATAAACTAGTGTATTAAAACTTATTATCTAAAGGGCAAATTAAAACTTATTATCTTAAATAATTAAAGGGCAAATGCCATAAAAGACCAACATACTTTCTGTTTATTCTCGTTAAAGTCCATCAACAATTTTGTGCACATTAAAGTCCCCCAACATGTTAAATTTGAACAAAAATATAACATAACTTAAAAACATTTCAATATATAAATAATCTTCCTTCTTCTGGTTGGTAATTCTAACACATTTCAAGAATGTGTTCCAAATCCTCAAAATGGAGTATTAAGAATTTGTAATTATTTACTTTGCACTGCTGCAAGCTAGACCATGTTAAAAGTACTAGTTTTAGTACCATGATGGTTCACCGATCATCTTAATTCAAAGGATTTGATTATTTTAAGTTTTTAACCTTTTTTAGTTATATTTGATCAAAACGACGTGGTTTTGATGTGTTTCACGTATGAGTTAGATGCCTAAAAAACCCATATTCACTTTCCCCCACACATATATTATATCACATAAGAAAATTTTTAACACAAACAAAAAAATCAGCTCCATATTGTTTTTATAAGCTATGCCACATTTTTGTTCAAATTAGCATGTTGAGGGACTTTAACATACAAAAAATTATTGATGGACTTTAATGAGAAAAAACAGAAAATATATTGGTTTACATATTAAGGATTGTAAAGGAATACAAAATATTCTGGCGAATATTCGAGTACATAACATGATATAAGATTAGTTTTTAAAAAAATTGTGGGTGTGGGACATTATAGTATTATAAGTGATACATGTAATGGTTACCCGAAACCATTTACCTACATCAAAACAGCATATATTAATATACTATATAATCTTTAAAAATACAATGAATAAAATATGTAAAATTATATAAATTTTAAATGCCTAGTCAAGTATATGACATGTGTTTGTTTTTTAGGTGAGGTTAAGCTGAAGTTTTAAGTATTGAGCATTCAAACAAGTAACCTTAACCATATAAGACTATAAACAGGTGTACTCACTATCCACGAGTAAATCTGTAAACTCGATAGGCAATGAGTAGCAAGTACTCGGCTAGTATGAAACCGTATACGGGCATGATTCCACCACCATCCTATTATACTTTTGTTGCTTGTATAGTTACTAGTTGTTAAATTAATAACAAATTGTGGGCATCCCACCATGATTGCATCTTAGGTAGGAACTGATATATGCAAACTGAGATATCCTTTGCTTGAGGGGATGCATCACCTTAGTGGAGTTTAATCATTTTCCTTGTATGGTATCTTCATCACCATCAACAAATGTCATCTAATACTTTCCAACTAAATATCAATAAAACATCTCAAAAATATCTCCATTATTATGCAACATGTCTAAAATATACAAGCAAGATATATCACAAAACTTACCAAAAAGGAAATCATAATTAAAATTTCAAGTGAAAGGAGCCACTTTGCACTCACACAACATATATGATTCACTTTGGCCTGAATTTCGAGTGCTCAATCATTTTCAAACTCCCCTAACCACAATCTTTTTGTCACATAGTCTGCTCTCCATCACTCGATTTATATGGCTCAATCAATTAGGTGGTCATCGACTCACGACTACACCAAGACACCTTAACGTGCATGCTCTGCGTTAGTGATGAATATCCGGACAAATGTTTCGACAAAAAGAGAAAACAACAAATATCACAAACAGATGTATGAGGAAGGTAGGCAGGACGCATTTTTCGATATTTACATGTTACTTTATAATATTGTTAAATGTACACGCGTAATACTACACATAAGATGCCCGTCACTTTGTAGAAGTTTTTTATATTTATATTCACGCAACCTATATGTTCGTACAAATATCGTATAAGACAAACATAAAATCAAAAAAGATGCTTCCAAGTCATATCTTAAAATGCCCATGCATATATATGTACATACAAGATATAAGCTCTTCAACATCTTCACACTATATGTCTCTCTCTCCTAGTTGCCTACACTCAATATATTCACTATCTCTATCCCTAACCCCCCCCCCCCCCCCACGCACACACACTCTGCTAAAAGGCACATCTATATATGCATACTTGAAGATGGTTCAAGCGAAGAGTGTGAAAGCATGGCTTAAGAAAAGGCGACATACAAACGGAGTTGTAGGATGGTTAAGATGTGAAAAATGGTGGCCATGGACAACCAGATGGACATCATCATCATCTATGTATGATGTTGAATATGATGAAGATGATGATTACATTCCAAGGGATGTCCCCAAGGGTCATTTAGTAGTCTATGTGGGTGAAAACCAAAGGAGGTTTGTTATCAGTGTTAAATTACTAAAACATCCCTTGTTCAACGTGTTGCTGGATCAAGCTCGAGATGAGTACGACTTCACTGCTGGTTCCAGGCTCTATATCCCCTGCAACGAGAACGTTTTCCTCGGTGTGGTTCACTGTCAGAAGATCCAAGTTTAAATCTAATATATTTAAAAGTTGGTCTATATAGTATGCATATTTAATGCAGGATCAATAAACCGAGTTTTTGCATGTGTTGGATGAAGATGATGATGATTGATGAAGATACATTTCAAGGGATGTCCAAAAGGGTCATTTGGTAGTCTATGTAGGCGAAGACAAAAGCCGGTTAGTCGTCAATATGAAAGCCGGTTAACTTCACTACTGGTTCCTGACTCTGTATCCCCTGTCATGGGTAGTTTTTCTTAGCATTAGGGCTAAATATTCACTTTCTGCCTTCGGATTTTACTAAAATATTGAAAAACTAGTGTAAAGTATGCAGCTTTATTGCAAGATAATATGGTTACCTCATTTCTTAAGTATCATTGTATAGGAAACTAGTTACAACTTACGATGCGAAATTGATGATCAAACCATCAAAGTCCACTAATTTAATTAAATTCTAGGCATGCATCAACTAAATTCTGCAAGTGACCAAATAACAGAAGTCTAAAACTGCAATAACCAAAATACAGAAGTTGTTTGATTAACCAACCTAATATAGGCGAATGAAGTACACGTGTATTACATTTTGAAGCATGCTGTTAACAACAAAACTTATGAAGAATGTACACATATACAAAGCATTAAGTTCATATCATCTAACAAAGGTAACACTAAACCAAAATACAGCTGTTTCATTAAACACTCACAGTCATATAATCGAAGCGATTTCGCAAAAAACGATCTAATGATCATCTATCGTCCCTAACCATATCTTCAAGCTCTCTTTGACCAAAAGGTACTCCATTATTACTAGCATCTATCGATTTAACAGAAAGATAATGCATCATCCATGCCACCATGAAGTAAACCTCCATAAACGATTGAACCACGGAGGCAAACAATGTGCCAAAAAAATGTGTAAGTACATGTCTTGCAAACGACCCGCAAGCAATACCTTCTAAACACTTGAGATTAATAGCAGGATTAATCATTAACGACAGTAACCGACACCCTTCTTTAATAACTTCTTTCCCGGTTTTTCTCGAATCCACCATCGCCACCCAAGCATCCAACGCAAACACAAAAGACATAACCAAGTCTATCAAAAACCACGATAACAGAAAACGGTAAATCTCCTTCTCAAAACCTTTAACAACCCAAGGCGCCAACATCGAAAACGGCATAAACTTCAACCGAATAAAAATCTTGAAAAGCGAATACTGATCATCAATCTCCCCAAAAAAGTAAAGTCCAAGTAGCTGAGTCCATCCATCCCTAACCACCCATCTCAAAATAACAAACCCCAACAACCTTCTCGCCCCCAAGATCGCACCTTTTTCGAATACTTCCCGAAAAGAACAATCTTTCTTCAACAATTCATTCACAACCAAGATAAACACAACCCCATGAACCCAAACACAAGTAAAAACATATACAGGAATCATAACCCCATACGAACCCGACAAAACCCCAATCAACCACAACAATGTATTCAACTCATGTTCTTCAATCCCAACCCTAAAAAACAAAAACCCCAAATTGGCTTCACTTTCATTCTTCACATCATCAATTACCACAGAGCCATTAACCTTATCAGCAATCTCAGCCAATCTGAACGTCAATTTAGCATCCGACCGTACAATTTCCGAAACCCTAATCCCATTATCAACAACCAAACTAGAGAACCCCAATTGAGGATCAAACGAATCAAGAATGAAATTGGATTCATTCCCATGTTTTTCCTCCAAATTCCCGAAGAATCGGTGATCAATTTCTTCATCGCCGGAGAAAAAGCCGTCGTCTAGGGTTCCGACGCGGGTGAGCTGAAGAAAGGGGCGGCGGCGGTGGCGGGAAATGGGTATTGCTGGATTCGGGTCGGGTTGGGTCCTTGACAAAAGGGTTTGGATATCTTGGTCGGAATCGATGTAATGAGTGAGGTAATTAGTTAGGGTTTCGAGGTTATTACGGAGGGAGAATAATAAGAATGAGAGGATGACAAGTGATCGGAGGTTGTGGGTGGTGGAGAAGATGATGGTGGTGGTGTGGTGGAGGGTTTGGGTGGCGGTACGGAGGTGGGTTAGTGGTGGCTGGTGGTCGGTCATGGTGGTGATGATGAATCTTGATTCTTGAAGATGAAATGATGAATCTTGATTTTGATTTTGATTTTGTGTTGTTATTATTAGTTGTAAATTTAAGAAGTGTTTTGGACTGTTAAATTTGTGTTGATTGTTGTCTACAATGATGGTGGTTTTTATGATTTCTTGGTGAATTTTGGGAAATGGGTATTTAATAGCATGAATTTTCGGATTGGTGAATGAGTATTTATTTATTGTTGGGTTGTGTTTTGTTACTTGAAAATCTTTCCATTTTTGTAGTTAAGAGGGGAGTTGATGAGAAATGAATGTTTTTTTTGGGACTAGACGAGTAGATTTATTTTAAAGTTAAACGAGCTAATTTGATTTGATGGGTTTATTCTTAATAAGCTGAAGATGAGTATGAGTTTGGCTTGTAAAAAGATGGAACTAACTCGCGACTCGCGAGGTAAGCTTGGGTTGAACCCAACATATTTATAAACGGTTATTTCAAGCAAGTGAGTTACGAGTCACAATCTTTTTAACATCTTTATTAGAGTGTAATCATGTCGTATGACATATTTAAAGCATTCTCATCCCCTCCACCATCACTAAATCTAAAATTAAACTAAAAAACGTTATATTTTCTCTCTCATTTTTAATTAAATAATATTTTTTGATATCTTTATCATTAGTTTTTCTCTTTTTTTCACTCACAACCACCATCAAATAATATTAAAAAATTATAAGAGGTGAGTAGTAGCTGTTCAAATATACAGAAAAATTGCTGCATTTTCTCTATCATCTACTCATAGCACCTTAAACCGCTCCCTAAATTATAAAACCCTACTGACAAAATTTGATGGTTTGAATATGAATGCTCAAATAAGTCCATGAAATTGAAGCATGCTATTATTACATGTAATAAATAAGGTGTAGAGCTACAAATAGCTAGGAAAAGTTTAGATTGGCACTTTTAGTAGGGTGTTAAATTGGATGGACTCCTTTAATTATGTTTAGTTATGAAAATCTTTTTGCTTAGTAGCTGGAAATGATTTTGTTTAAAAAGAGAGAGATTCAAGTAAAAGGTACAATCAAAATAACATTATTTTGGCTATTTTAACGTAAAAAATTCGTCTAATCTTTTTATCCGTAAGAACGCAGTTGTCTTAATCTCTTCTAGCATCTTTGGTATGGATGTCGGTTTGATGTTTAATACTTTTTCCTTTTAAACTTGTCATATATACCAGCATGTGGTAAAAAAGATGTCGTGTATAGTCATCCTGAAAAAAAATAGCATGTTTGGCGTTTGTTAGAAATGTCTAGCAAATCCACCACCGAACTACAAGTCTACAAAGGATGTGACAACTTACACCATGCACAAATATGAATCCATATGGACGTTGCGAACTTGCATCACACTGGTAGGTGATTCAGCTGTTTTAGTTGAACTTTAAACCTAACTTTTACATAAATATACAGTTTACAGCAATTCATTATTATGTGATTCGAGACGTTAAGACAAGTTCAAGCTGACAAATCCTCACGCATCATCTAAATCCTCCAATTTCTACAAGCTTGAAAGACAATTCATCAATGAGAGTTCATTCAAACGACTTTGAAATTTATCACTGTTTAAGGTGCAATGTATAACTTGTAAGTATATATGAAATCACATATTAGCAAACAAATGGATGCGGTGCTTGTATTAGGTGAGAAGCAACATGACATTCAAAGAAAACTGTTAGATTGTTAGTCGGAAATAAAGAAGTAATGATTGAATGTTGCGGTGGTTGGAGACAGATCAAGAGTGTGACAAATGGAACAAAGTGAGTTCAAGGTGATTGCTACCATGTTTTAGAAACCTAAAACCGAAAATCTTATCATGTTTTAAGTTACATCCGAATTTAACATAAAATTTAATCCGATTAAAGACGGAGAACAAAAATATTCCTTAAAACAATTAGGGGAGAGCAATAACCGAACCGTTAAGAACCGAAAATTGACGAAACCTAACCAAAATTAACCGATAACCGAATTAAACGAAAAACGATTATCAGTTACTTTTTATACCCTCGATTAACCGAACCGAACAATTAATATTTAGATCATTCTAGCTTTTATACTTCCATTTTATGTTTTATACCACCACCATTTCATATATTTATATCCATTTTATGTATTTATATCCACTTCAAGTATTTAAAAGTAAAAAAATTAGCCTAAATTTAATTTTGGTTATTAACCAAAATTAACTAAACCGGATCAAAAAATTAACCGAATTAAATTAAAAACCAAATGGTTAATTTGGTTGCGGCTACTAATCGATCCGAACCGAACGATTGTCATAGGGATTCAAGTTTTGAACATCTTTTTGACGCAATGAGGCAATGACTCAATAAGTGAAGCATAAACCGTAATGGCGACTGCAGGTGCTGCCGCTCAATCCATCTTCTGTTCGCAGTGCGGCGGCTCCAGCATCCTCCCAAGCTAAAGCTGCTCGTATCCAGCAGAACTCTCTCTCTAATCGCATCTTCAGGTTTCAAACTCACACACACATATCTACAACTTTTGTAATTTTAATTGATTTCGTGTCAAAATTTGGAAATTGAAGGTTATAAGTTGAATAATATAAGAAACCCTTTTATTAATAAATAAGCAAGGTGAGGTAGTAATTACATCGAAAAAGACAAGACGAATGTAATTAGAAATGAAAGGATATGAGTAATAACAATTTATGTAAACATTCATTGTTAGAGCGTGTTTAGGATTGAGTTTGAAAAATGTTTATTGGCTTATTGTTGTTTTTTAAAAAGCCAATAAGTTAAAATGTGTCTGGCAATCACAAATATCTTTTTTATTTTAGCTTTTTGAAAAAGTTAAAAAGCAGTTTTTCAAAAGCCCTTTTCAAAATAGCTTTTTGAAGCATTTTTCAAACTCAATCCCAAACTATCACCAAAACAATCCAAACTTTTATTCTCAAGTTCATTTGAATACTATGCTTCGAATTAGTCGTCTTTTTCATGCCAATCATAATCTTATAAAAAAACCTTGTGTCGATTGTCTATAACTCTACTTGTCGAGCAAAAGCAGTGAGGTAAAATTCTTTGTGATATACATCGAGGTTCATGTAAAAGAACGTCCCGATTCGATATTGGGTGGTCTTTCAGCCGAGATTTCATTTCTTGCGGTTTCAGGTGCTATTCTTCGCCAAACTCTTTGATTGTCAGGCAAGCGTCGACCATGCATGTTGTCGTGGTGTTGATAGATGGTGGAACTATACATAATTTCATATCTCAAGTTTTGGTTGATCAATTAGGACTCATAGTTGAAAATGATGTGAAGTTGAAGTGGTGGTCGCTAATAGTAACAAACTCATTTGTGCCGCCAGGTTTGGAACCTCACGATTATGCTTTCGGGTATACCATCGCTACCTTTTTTTTTTTTTTTTTTTTTTTTTTTGCTTTACCTATCGCTTACCTATTTACTTCTGGTTGAGATTGACTTCCAAGTTATACGGGTTGAAACGCTCTAGGTTGGATGAGCAGCAACCCATTTGCTACATCAACCAATGTCAAGCCCTAATTTTCAAGAACTTGCTACATCTAACCCTTTTTAACTTTAACTAGGAAACCAAATAAACTCTTAGCTATATATGTTCTCCTAATGATTTTTTTTTTAAAAGGAGGGCTAAATTAAAAGGATTAATCACTTGGAGGGCTGGAAAAATATTTTTTTTCAAAATGGGGGTTGCCTCCATTTGTAATGACGGGGAGTTTCAAAAATATAGGGGTGTCGGAGTTATGACAGAGAATGTAAGAACTCCCCTCCATTCTTAATGGCGGGGACTGCAAAAGTGTCCCCCCTCCCTTTCTAACGGAGGGGAGTCTGGAAAAGTTATCTCCACTCCATTTGTAACGGCGGGGAGTTTGCAAAAGGAGAAGACTCTTTTTAATGTCGATTTAAAATTAATCTTACAAAAGTTCATGGTTCAAGATTTTAAAAGCTGAAAATTTAAAAACAATAGTACAAGACAGTTTTTTGTAAACTTCGTGTGTATTTCTTTAATCGCCATACGTGATCTTCTTAACTAATTTTTTTTCTTGACTAATTTCTTTTACGTGAGTATTTTGCAACGCATGAAACGAGGTTTAAAATGAGGTTTATACATGAGATATCTCTGTCTTCAAAGCAGGTGGTACAAAATTTTTATGGCTGAAATTTAAAAACAATATTACAAAATAGTTTTGCAAAACTTCAAATTTCAAAGTAGCATCGGTACCCAAAACTTTTGTATAAAAAAAGACATTTTGTAGACTCCCTGCCGTTACAAATGGAGGGGAGATAGCTTTTCCATACTCCCCTCCGTTAGAAAGGGGGAGATACTTTGGGCCATTAAGTATGGAGGGGAAATTAAGAATGGAGTGAAGTTCTTACATTCCCTGACATAACTCCGGCACCCCTATATTTTTAAAACTTCTCGCTATTACAAATGGAGGCAACTCCCCTTTTAAAAAAAATATTTTTCCAGCCTCCAAGTGATTAATTCTTGTAATTTAGCTCCCCTTTCAAAAAAAGTTCTCTCCTCATATAATTAAAGCTTTCCTAATATAACTAATATCTTACCAAATAAAAGTAAATAATAATAACAACCAACAAAAATAAACTAAAAAAAGACGCTTAACTTTCGACACATTCCTGGCCGATCCAATTTAAGCGAGCAGTAATTTTGCTTCAGGTTGAAAATTCGGTAACACTTTTAGTGCTCTGAAGTTTACTAGGATATAATATTGTTCTGTCATAAACCCTAATGAACTGTTTTGACTCCCGTAGGGCCAACCTTGTGTGACAAGAGAATGGATCTATGAAAAAAATGAAAAAATGGATCTCAAACTCCCTGTGTTCCGTTCAACGTTTACAAAGATCCATTCTCTTGTTGGCCTTCTTTAACGGGCCGCAAGGTTGGGCCTACAGGAGTCTAAACAGTTCATAACATAATCCTAGATTATTAAACCATCATGTGAAGATTCTGTAATGCAAACAGACATAAAACTAACTGAACTTTAATTATAAGTTTTCATTTGCCTGTGTTCAGATGTCCAGTTGAAGCGAGTGCGTGTTTGGAATCGTTGCAACCTTTTCACACTGCCACTGCTTCGGCAATGATGACTTCTATGCTAACCCTTTCTCAACGCGGTTATGGTTGGCTCCTTGATGGTAAATACACTTTCCCATAATTAAACATAATTGCTAATCAATCTGTTGCTTGTACATGACATAATTTGATGATGCATATACAACTATGTCTATGTTCTATTCATTTGCTTCAGTCTGATGATTCTAAATTGCGTGTTCGTTCAATGTTTAATTGGTTGTGTTTTTTTTGTTGATTAGGTAACTAACAAACCGTCATAGGTCCCTCCTTGATCTTCTTTCATTTAATCTTGAGGTACGTTAGTGTTAGTTAACCAGTGTCTGTAGACCACCCGTGGTCTAATCTTTATATTCAAGAAAGCAACATCTTAGACGAGTTTTTTTAAATAATTTTGTACACTTTTGTGTGTTTTGAAATGAATGTGATGCGGGAGATTTAGTTTTATAGCATGGCTCAGCATTTATATATTTATTGTTACTAGGTGTTTAATTCGCATTGTATCTTGTTTGATCAGCTTGCAATGACGATGTGTAGCAGTTAGAGACTCGCAATAGCAGTTATCGGTTACGCCAGTTGGTAAACTTTTTTAGTTTATTTTGATAAAACATTCAATGTGAAGAGGTTATAATCAAGTGGAATGTATTCTCATCACAAACTTGAATAATGATTGGCACCAAAAGGAGCAGTTATGCATTTGTGTCATCTGTTTTTAGTAACATAGCAGTTTGGTTCGCCAACCTTTACTGTTTATGCATATACATTTTTTTTTTCGTTTTAGAATATATAAAACATCTAAATCATTATAACTGTTTTTAATAAAAAAAATCGATAGAAACCGCAATAGCTGAACCCTTAAAATGGGTAATTGTTTTTGTTTGTTTGGAAATTGGAACCTGCTGCCTATTTTAATACAAACTAACGATTTAAAAGAAAACGGTAGAAAAACATCGAAGTTAAGCCTTTACAAGCAACTGGTTTGGTTTGTCATTCCTTAAAACCGTAGTTAATAGTTTGGCTAATAACTTTAATAATAACCGGTCAAGTGGATTACGAGCATTCTTCAACCAAACATATTAACACTTTTATTCGTATTCTAATTCTAACAAAGTTCCCAAACGAATCATGCTAGGAATGGAATTCAGTTCCTGATTATATAAACCTTACTAATTAATACACAAATTGAAACCTTAGTGACTTTGTCTTTGGCATAGTTGTGTGGTTTGGTATGACTGTGTTGTCGCTAATTGATAAACATTTATAGCTTAGACCGAGCGTAATGGGGCGCTTTCCACACCCAAAAAACCTCAAAGCACTTGGGAACACTGCGCCACGGGGGCGCTTTGAGTGTTTTGGAGAGAGAGGGGGGGGGGGTTATTTTTGATTGGTGGGTTGGTTTATTTGTATTATTTTTAATAAATAATAATGAAATAATTATTGGTAGGGGCTCCATCTAGTCATCTACTACACTGATGGATTACTAACTAAATTCACCATGTCAGAATAGACTCGCCTTTCCATCCGAGGAAAACCCTCTCCCAAGGCCAACGCCCGCAAACACTCGCTTGAAAGCACGACAGTGTTATGAGATAAAACTCGTTCTGTCAATCATCTAACTTGTGAACGCCACCTACCCGCCTAGTCTCCCATCATCACTCGGTGGCGCTAAAACTAATAAACAAATTTAATTTAAAATAAACTTTTTTGTCTATAGATTCTTAATTATTATTTAAAACTAGTGTTTTACCCGGCGCGTTGCGCTCGGGCAGGTCGGTAAAACTTGTGTGTTGGTAATACCCAAGCGTTGTCGGTCATAAGCGTTTAGGCGGTAAGTCAACTTGAATGGTCGGTTTTAGTTATATGCGTTGTTGTACTATAACTAAAACCAAAAATAAAACAAAAAAATTATAAAAATGAAGGTGCACCAATAGGGTGGCCTCGGTCGGTAAAACCCGACCGATGTTGTTCCCGGGCGCTGAGACGGTGAGCGTATACAACTGCGTTCGATTTTCGTCATGTTTATTAGGGTACCAGAACAAAAACAAAAACAAAAAAATAAAATCGATAATCGATCGGTTTTCATTACAGTTCGGTATTAAAACAAAATGCGTTGAGTCTACGTGAATTCGGTTGGTTTCCGTCACGTTTGTTATGATATTGGAACTAAAACAAAACAAAGAAAAATAAACAAAACCAAATTGGCATTCGATTGGCTTTCGTTACGTTTGTTGTGGACGTAAAACCTTGACGTTTATAAAACTCGAGCGTTGTCGGTCTTGGGCATTGTGGCACTGAGTCGACACGAATTCAGTCGAATTCGGTTACGTTCGCTACGATTCCAGAACCAAAACAAAAAAATCGATAAAACCCGGTCGTTGGTAAAACCCGAGCGTTGACGGTCCTAGGAGTTATGGAGACGAGTCGACACGAATAACCGTTTAAAAATTGAATTAAAACAAAACAAAAAAAAGTAACAAATTAGGTGCCGCCAAGTAGACCAATGAGATCACTTGCGGCACCAAACTTCTAATTTATTCTATATAATAATAACTCATTTAACCGTATATTTAAGAAATACCATGTATTAGAGCATTCATATCCTATTATTTAAATTTTAAGAGGGGGGATTTTAATGCTTTATAATGTTGGAAGTAGCTTAGAGTATTATAAGTGGCAGAGAGATAAAATGTAATAATATTTCTGTATATTCAAAAAATTATTGTTCACCCTCTATAATTTTTTAATTAATATTTTTTTAAAGTGGCTGTGTGTAAATTAGAGAGAAAATGTAATGATAGGAGTTTAAAAGATATTATTTAATTAAAAATAAGATTAATTATTTTTATTATAATTGTAGGTTTGGAGATATGAAAAAAGATGTGAATGCTCTTAATATAATAAAAATAGACAACTTAAATAATAATAATAAAAATAATATGGAACTTCTATTTGTTTTTAAAACATATTTTATTTTCTTCTTATAACGTTATATAAATTTTATTTAACATCGAGTCATGTCAAATACAATAAAATTTGGATTTTTATACTCTCGAGTGTCATTTCATCTTAACCATACCTCACCTTCTCAATTAATGTACAGTTTTTTTAATTCCAAATATACCATTGCATGGTAGTTATTTTTATCTATGTTTTGATATAATTATTTGAAACCGAGTCGCAAAAACACATGGCCTAACACCAACTAGTTACCAAAATTCGTTAATTAGATAAGAGAATACAACTGAAAGTAAAATATTATTATTTCAACTTAATTCATAACAGTTTAATACACTGTTTTGCAGTTTTCTGTCACAAAATTAGCAAAGGTTACCGCCACAATAACACTGATTGCCTGTACAATGTTGTTCTTTGACCGAACATGGGCACCGCGATTCACAATTAGTAGTGGTTTGACACTTGTAGCCATGCGAACCACTTGGAGGAACTGGTTGACCCTTTGGTTTCGATGGGTACCTTGAAAACCTTGTTGCAGATACGCAAACAAGTAGTAGAAAGAACATCGTCATGACAACCTTCGCCATTTGAAATGTCCTAGAATGATCAAGAAGTATGTATTTGTTCGATCTGATTTGTTGTATCGGTCCTAGTATTGTGGTTTATATAACCAAAAAATAGGAAAGTATTAAAGTATCATAAATTGCATCATTTAATATTTGGGATATTTGCATATTTTAGAGATAAAATGATTTAAGTATTACAAATTGCAGCATTTAATGTTTGGGAAATTTGCTTATTTTAGGCGGATTTTCTAGACACACCGCGAGTGTTTAGGAAACACTGTTCAATACGTTGGTCAATACGTTGTCTATTTGTGGCGTATTGAATGATGTTTCCTAAAAAACAATTCATTTTTGTCCTTTTATGTTTTTTTATATCAATTTGTTTTATAAAAAATTTTTTTTATTGATTTTCGTTACCAACAATATGACTAAAACGATATTTAAATATATACAAAACCATTATAGCGAGTTCGTACAAATAATAACAAAATATAAATATCTATCTAAAGCGCAACGTCTTCGTCGTCGTCAAGTGTGCGTCTAACCGCCGATCTATCACCATTGTCATGGTCATCATGTGGGCGTCTGACACTGACGTGCTCGCCTCGTGGTCGAAACGTGGCGATTATAGTTTGTACTCCTGATCACGTTGCCGGGTAGCCTCCCGCTCTACCATCCAGGCCATCTGACGTTCGAGCTGTGACATCCCCTGCTTAAAGCTTCGTAACTGGGTGTCAGTGGTCGCATCCAAATGCACGACACAATATGTACATGGAACATGCTGCGGCTCCGGCGTATGATATCAACAAGTTTGTTGAAATACAAAAAGTACTTGAAACTAACCGTAGAGTAAAACTCTAGCGTGAGCTCTCGGTGCGCATGGTGGGCTATGGTAAACAATCTGCACATGGCTTATCCTCCCCGATAAGTGCCGTGGTCCGGTCCCTCTCGTCACAGCTCGAAGTGGATCAACGCGGTGCTACAAGCTTCGAACTGCAGACGCGAATAATTTACTAAATAGCATCCTCCTTAATCGCACGTAGGGGTGTTCTTTGGGTTTCAGATTTTTCGGGTCGAGTTATTCGGGTCTCAAAATTTTAAATCCATACCTGAAGCCCAACCAAAATCTCTCACGGTTTTTTTGGGTTCGGGATTTTTTCGAGTTGGGTTAATTGGGTTTCGAGTTTCCTAGAAAAAAAACTACGTTGCTAAATTTAAATATAACATATTATTCTTTATTCATAATGTAAATAAACCAATAAAAGGTCATAAAAAGAGTAAAATTTAACAAGTTCAACCCTAATAAACAAGACCAACATAATCATCTTCAATATGCCGCATTAGGATGTTGGATTACAGTTGCTTTTAGTCATAAATTAAAACATTAATAAAAATAAACAATTGATTCATAATAGGTGGAATCAAAACAGTCGAGTTGGACTAAATTCTGATAATGTCAGCAGTTAAGACTTAGCATATAATACCTAAAAATATATGTGGTTTTAAAACTAAAAGTTTATTCAGTCGTTCGCATAGCGCGAAGGCCTTCAAACTTGCTGAGTCATCACAGGGGTTCCATGTGGTTTGACACTTGATGCCACGTGTCAACACGTGTTATTTAAAGGCTACTTCGCGTAGCGCGAAGAATTACGGGTCGGAATCTTCTCGTAGCGCGACACAGCCCAACCTCGGTTCTTCCCAATTCTGCCGCGTAGCGCAAATGATCAAAATTCAGATTTTACACTTTTGGTCCCTCTACTTTCCAAAAATACAAAGGCGGCGATGCGAAGTGCAAAGTGCGCCATCAAAGCGTCACATTGCGCTCATCGCCCGAGCCCATGCCCGTTGGGTGCTTTGCGCCCTTGCTAAGACCATTGAATGGATCTTGGCATATATGAATATTACTATGTTAACTCATCTCTTTTAAAGAACTCACAAGTTTTGTGATTTATCAATGTTGGGGGAATTTTTCTCTTTCCTATTTATACCCATGTTTAATGACTTTACTTTCTTCTTTCTTTCAAATTCTAATATGGGAATGAACTCACTTTTCTTATTTCATCTTCCCCATTCATATTTTTGGGATTTTTTAAGTCCATCATCTTTTCTAAATTATCAAATTTGAACCGAAATTTTCGGAATGCTTTAGCAAACAAGGGTAACATAGTCGTTATATAAATTATTTTTAATAAAATAAATAAACATATATAAATTTGCAAATTTTATTATTTCTATTCTTGTAATTAGATTTGATTTAGCAACCTAACAACTCGATAATTAAACAAAAACAAACTTTTATCTTCAACCATTTGATTTATCTTGAACCCACTTTAAATTAGATTAGGATCTAACCCTTTAACACGACGCTATTTTCTCCTAATATAATATAACTACTTTACGCGCCGGGGCAGTTGACAAAACTCCAACGTTGAAACCCAAACGTTGGTAAAACCCGAGCGTTACGATAATGAGTCGATGCGAATTTGGTCAGTATTGGTTACGGACGTTAGGGTACAGAAATCGTTGGTAAAGTTTGAGCGTTAAAGCCGAAATAATTAATCCGTCAAATTAACATATAAAAAGATTAATATATAAAAAACAAAATATTTAAAACGATGTTTATTTGGTCGGCAAACTTGGGCGGTGTAAAACACAAGTGTTGTAGGTCTCAGCCATTATGGCAGTAATTCGACACGAATTCGGTCGGCTTTGATTATGCTCGCTACGGTACTGGAGCTAAAAAATATAAATATGAAGGTGGACCAATGGCCAATGGGGGGGGGTCAGACGAAAAACTTGTGCGTTGGTAAAACCCGAGCGTTGTCAGTCACATACGTTGAGACGGCAAGTATACTCGAATTTGGTCGGTTTCCGTCAACTTCGTTATGGTACCGGAACTAAAACAAAAAAAATTAGCATTTGATCGGTTTTCTTTACGCATGTTATGGTAACTTAACTAAAAAACAGTCCACCAAATTCGCTGACTAATACGATGCCGCCAAGTGGTCCAATCGAGCACTTGGCGGCACCAAAGTTATAGTTTATATATATTAGTAACTAGCTTTAGAGCCCGTGTAACACACGAGATGATCCAAGTAATAAAGTTATAAATAAAACAGATAAGTACATATTGTATATGAAAAAATGACTGCATATATTCTTATTTCTATACTATGTGTACATAAATTGATTTTATTTATATCAAAAAATAATTTTTTTTTCAAAAGAATGAACTTAATAAATAATAATAATAATAACGCAAGTGCAAAAACATACCTGAGAGTCCATCTATTGGAAATTTGATTCTCGGTATCATATATATATATAATTGAAAGAATTTTGGTTATGAACCATTTTCAAAAAAGACTTTTCATAAAATAATAGTTCTGAGCTACACCATGAAAATGATTTTTATAATTTTGAGGGCTCTTCTCGACTTTGTCATAATGACAAAACAAAAAAATAACACGTTAACCTGTTCAATTTTGTAAATGTTTTTCTTCACTTGAGCATTATTTTGTATGACATGTTTCACACAAAAAATTTAACCACCATTAAAAGAAAGTCAATGCGGACACAAATATTTCAAATTTGTTAAAAGTTAGAAGTATTGATAGGCCTGGAGGTAGCATGTCGAAAGTGTTCGTCGTCTTTTCTTAAATTTTAATAGCTGTGGAAAAAATAGTCAATTAGCCAAATCCCGAATCTTTTCATTATTTCCAAAAATGTTATTGAAAATAAATTCGAAACCTAAATCACGTTTAAAATTCTAACTTTTATTTTTTGACATTTTCAAGTCAAAACTTTGAACCCGCAACAAATTTGATGATAAATCTACTTGCATTCTCAAACTTTTAAAAGTACTCATATTACCCATTTTTGACCCGTAACAAATTTTAATCTAAATGTAGTTAACTTGTACCACACAATCTATTTACCTACTTTTAACCTATAACAATCAAATTTAAGTCTCACAAAAAACCTGAAACAATTATTGATAAAAAAACTAAGAAACTAACTATAATAAACTTTATTATATATGAAAGTGAATGACATATATTATTACATTTTAACATATATATAGTTTAGTAAATTAATTGAAATATATATGGATAGATTTAATGCATATATTTATAATTTATAAAAATATTTATTTTTATAAGAATGTATAATATATATAATAAAATAGAGTTTAAAGGAAAGTGAATTATTTAATCCTATTATATAGATATGATATGAATGTGGTGTAAAAGCAAAATGAATAATTATTGATTTATGACATAGTTATTAGTTTGGAGGGAAAAAATTATTAGGTTTAACCACAAACTAACACGTGTCTATATTTATTTTACTTCATTAGAATAGATCAATAGATTAATTAAAACTTTCCTAATATAACTAATACCTTACAAAACAGGCATAAAACTAACTTGATTTGCTTGAGAATCTCTTGAGTAAAATTTAACGCATCCTAATTTTGTGTAACAGTTAAGAGTTGGTAAACTTTTAACTTTTACTCGCAATAACAGTTATGAGATGGTAAACTTTTTCAGTTTATTTTGATAAACATTCAATGTGAAGAGGTTATAATCAGGTTAAATATATTCTCATGTCACAAACTTGAATAATGATATATTGGTACCAAAATGAGCAGTTATGCATGTGTTTCATATCTGTTTATGTATATACATATACTAGTTTTTATCCTGGGTGTTGTTTAAAATTTTTATTTATAATAACATGAATGTATTTTTTTGGATTTTAGTTTATTTACTGTAACAAATTAATAATATACTTGAACCTATTTGATTAATTTATACTGGGTTATGTTCATTTTTACTTAATTTTTATATTTATTTGTTTATTTTCATTTGTCTTAATTTGGATATATTTTGTGAAAATTTTCATTTAAGTTAAACTTAAAAGAAAAAAGAATCGCTAATGTAACTAAATCCATATTGAGAAATTAAATTAGGATTTGATTATGAGGTTTGTTTTATATTTTACGTTTCTACTATTTATATACTTTTTTTGTATTTTAACTTTATTTATTGTAAGAAAATTAATAATATAATTAGGGCAAATAAATGAGATGTTATAACTCGATTAAAAACTATCTGGGTTTGATGAGACACATGACCCGCTTATTTTTTTACTATAAAACTGTTTCATAATTATAAATAATATCTTTTTTTTTAAAAAAGTCGGATATTAATTTTTAGTATATCCATATTTTATAGGATTTTCATATCAAATATTTGGTGAGATTAATTTTTATTACAAGGAGATGTTATAACCCGTTTAATGGT
The DNA here is from genome assembly GCF_021521415.1 of Bidens hawaiensis. Taxonomy (NCBI): domain Eukaryota; kingdom Viridiplantae; phylum Streptophyta; class Magnoliopsida; order Asterales; family Asteraceae; genus Bidens; species Bidens hawaiensis. The sequence goes on from NW_027491273.1 coordinate 309,170, forward strand.
TATCTGGGTTTGGTAAGACTCATACCCGTGAATTCAGGTCAAATGCACAAGAAACCACCATTTACAAATAAAGCAATATGGTGGCCTGAGAGAAAATAGAGAGGTTTCGTTTATATATATTTAAGATATAATATTGAAGATACGTGGATCGACTCACTGGTAGACGATCTACTTTCCTCGGTTGTGATTATGATTCTTCACCGATGGTTTTTCTGGATCTGGGTTCTTCCACCTACAAAATGAACAGCACCGTTAACTTACCCCTCAGAAAGGGACAGAGGGGTCCTCTTTGGGGTAACCCTCCGGTGTGAGAATAAGTATCTGTAGGAGAAGATAATGTTGTGAGAGTAAGGAAATCTGGAGAGTACTGCTTAATAGCTGAATACTCTGTAGATTTCTGTGATTGAGAAAGTAACTGACTATGACTGTCTGTGAGTGAATGTGATTGATTGTGATTGAATGTGATATGAATGTGTTATTGTCTGTAACTGTGAATGATTGAGTGTCCCTCCTTGTGGAGTTGATGCTGTATTTATAGTGCTAGGGTTTCCACTGATTGGGCTCAGCCTTGTTGGCCTCCTCCAATTGCTCTGCGCCACGTGTCCTCTGGGACACCTGGTGCTTTCTCATTGGTTATAATCACGTGGTAGCACATGGATTATGCTGAGTTGTCCACCTTTCATTTGGCAGCTGTCAACATCAGCATATTCTTATTCCTTAAAAAGATACCTTCTGGAAGGTTGTCTGACGTGCACAATCAAGGTTGCCCTAACCCTGATTTGGATAAGGACGAGGTTGATTATGTGCATGTGTGATATGCGCCAATCCTGAGGATGCGCGAGGTCTTCTCTTTATTTTCACGCGCAGATGTTTCATGCGCAGATGTGATATGCACGAGCATGTGATATGCGCCGCGCGCTGATGCGCCGCGCGCATATGTGATATGCGTGAGCATATGTGATGCGCGAGCATATGTGTGCCTGGGCATATGATGCCTGAGCATGCGTGGTGCCTGGGCATATGATGCCTGAGCATATGTGATATGCGCCATGCGCATATGTTTTGGCTTTGTGACATTTCAAGCCTCTTGTCTATATCTTGTGGGTTGACCCGCCTCGCTCGGTGTTGAGGCGGGTACATACCTCTTCAAATATATAAAACATCGTTAACTTTTTTAATAAAAAATTCATCAGAAACCCGAAAACCGCAATAGTTGAACCCTTAAAACGTGTCACTTATGAGGTCTAGTCGTTTTGTTTATTTAAAATTTGGAACCGGTTGTTTAACAATTACTGTTTCTTAGTATTTTCTTTTTCTATTTTGAGTATGCAATACAAACTAATGATTTGAAAAAAAAAAGGAAAAAAACACAATAAAAAAGTGTCAAAGCCTTTAAAACTTACTGGCCTAGTTTGTCGTTTCTTGAAACCGTAGTTAAACTGGTTGAATGGATTATGAACGCTCTTTAACATATAACACTTGAATTCATATTCTAATTCTAAAAAATCGCGAACGAAACTCGCTAGTAATGGAATTCAGTTTTCGACTATATAAATTCAAACGAAACAGGTACGCCCTAAAACTGGCGTATGTGACCAGATTTCTTCATTTCATATAGAGGAGACATGAGTGGTATGCACAAACCAAACCAAGTTAGCCCTCAACTAGAATTACAATTTAAACCTAACTAATACACAAATTGAAACCTAATTGTGACTTTGTGTCTTACGTACAATTGCATGGTTAGGTATGACTGTGTGGTCCTACTATTGTATAATTCGTTGCCTTCAACTTTAACTTTATATTGACAGAACTAGTTTGAGACATGTGTATTACACGGAGAATTAATGAAAATTACAATATTTAAACGTTAAACAAAATACAATCAATAACACAATTATCATATATTGTTAATACAATTACAACTTTCATTAAAATTACAGAAATTACAAAACAAACATTACGCAAATAGTCTACAAATAAGAAAATTTTTCCTTGTACACTACATTTGTAGTTGTATTGGTCAGATTACCTTGTTTTTTATTACTTACCGCGATAAATATGGCGAAATGTCCATGCATTGTCATGTAAATCTCGGGCCACAAGCTCTTGTGCAGGCGGTTGCATGGAAAAATCCTATTTAAAAAAATGTTTATTATCACATAAAACACAAATTTTTCCAACTTTATGATTGAGTTGATTCAGGTTAAGGTTTTTCTCTAACGGGTCAAACTGGTAGAATTAACAAAAACAGAAGGAAATGGGCCAAATGAGTTGACCGAGTCAAAAGTCAACCAACGTCTACTGAAAAGAAGTTGAACTCACAAGAGGCGGAAAGATTTTTTCGGCTGCTCGACGAGGAACAGAAAAGCCACCATGAGTGCTAGTATCACTTGCTATCAAAGTTTTGCAAAAAAACTCGACGTGTGGCTTGTGTGCTTTCATTGACAAATCTAACCTCAACAGTGCTTCTCTATCAGACTGCTAATGATAAACAATTATGAATTATAGCCATTAACCTAAATTTAAGCCCGGTGAATTACAAAAGTCCATACCGAAGGAACGGGTTGGAGTGTCATCTAAGCATACACTTCATCTGTTTCTGTATCAGCCTGAAAAAAAGAACATTTTTTGTAACAAAGTTCTATAAGTAACTCGTATTTAAAACCAGTGTTGTAAACATCAGGATTGATCTGTGATTAATCGCTAATCGGTGGGTTATTGATTGATTTTCAGCTAATCGATGCAACTAATAGAGTAATCGTTAGTTGGCCCAAATGGGATATTTTTTTAAAGACAATTGGACCTTGGTTTTAACCCTTTGAGCCCAGTAATCGGTTTTCACATTGATTTGTTATATTTACGTTTAATTGTTTATGTGAACACTGAAGTATTTATGTGAACTTTTATGTTAATTTATCAAAATTATATATATAATTTTGAAAACTTACATATAAGAATTCCAATCCGATTAATAAGCGAGTTCTACAACACTGTTTAAAACAACAAAAACGATTAATAAGTGGCGCGGCGTACATGCAATTTGACATTATGAAGGATGCACAACAATTTTGACTGAAGATTTGGATAGCGAACTTGAGCATCCACATCCTTTTTTCGTAGATGTAGCAACTTGAAAACATGTATTAATGTATTATAATCATGTATTATAATAAAAACAGTAGGTTAAATTCAAAACTTGAACATTTTAGAGTAAATTCAAAATAATAATAATATAAATAAGGAACAATGTAAAATTGTTCAACCATCAAAATAATGTTACTATTTTAATCAAACCTGCAAATTGATGGTGGTGGCGATGACAGTAGGCGACAGCGGTGGCCATGACGGTAGGCGGCGTCGGTGGAGATGACGGTAGGAGACAGCAGTGGCGATGACGGTAGGCGACGGCGGTGGAGACGGTAGGAGACAGCAGTGGCGATGACGGTATGCGACGGCGGTGGAGACGGTATGCGACGGCAGTGGCAATGACGGTAGGCGATGACGCTAGGAGACGGCGGTGGTGATGACGGTAGGAGACGTCGGTGGCGACGACGGTCTCGTAGTTGGAGAAAATATATGGATTTAACAACTGAAAGTAGGAGACGGAGGTGGCGATGGCGGTATCGTAGGTGGCGATGACGGAGGTGGCAATGGAAGAGAGGAACAGCGGTTGGGATGAACGGGAATTAGGGTTTGTTATCTCTTTTGGTGTTGAATGAAAAGAAAGAAAGAATAATAAAAAAAAGGATCTAGTTAGTGTTATTGGGACGGGTTGACCCGAAAGAAATACCATTTTTTAAAATGAGTTAAAAATTATGAGAGTTGATAAGAGGTTGATAAGTGATACATAGGAGAAGTTATTTATTAGAATAGTAAGATAAGATGTTAGAATATCATATAACATAATATTGATATATATGATAATAACATTATACAATATGATAGCAAAACAGTACAACAATATACAATATTGTAAATAATATTATACAATAGAATATGCTATAATCACAAGAAGGTAACAAACCCGTTGTGTTGCGATGTTGAAGTGACGCGAATTCGTTCAGTATATGTTAAGTTTGTTACGATACTGGCAGTAAATAAAAATAAATAAATTTGTAAACTCCCGGTACATTATTGACACACGTACAACTTATAATCAAAGAGACTCGAATTTGGTTGGCATCAGTTAGGCTTGTTATATTAACGATGTTAAATCCAAATTACAAAATTTGTAAACGCTCATAATAGTAGTGACACTAGTATAATATATGACAAAAAAATAATAATAATAATAACACATTTAAAACTACGTTTATTCGGTAGGTAAAACTTAGGCATTGAGGGTACGAGTTGACGCATCGGTTAGGTTCGTTACGGTACCAGAACTAAACGATCAGAAAAACCCAGGAGTTGAGGAAACATTTTGACGCAAATTCAAGCGGTATCAATTAGATTCGTTACTGTTATAGAACTAAACCCAATAAATAATATCATTAAATGAACATATTTAAATCAGTAAACATTAAGAAGAATAGTGATACTTGTATCTATATCTATGCTACCATATAATACATTTCCGTTTAGATCAGGTCACTATTTAATTTAAGTAATTACAAGATATAGAGCTTATGATATAACATCTGATGCAAAGGTAAGAAGAATAAATTTGCCTTTCATTCATTTCAAATTTAACCTCAACTTTTATAAATTAAAAGAATAGTACGCTTCCAACCCTCATGTATACCTATATATTACTTTAAATTTTATTTTTAAATCAACTTCTCTCCACGATTTTTAAATGACAATAAATTTTTCATTCATTAACATTTTTTATATATATAAATAATACCATAAAAACATGCATTTTATTATCTTTAATTTGCATATAATATTACTATAGTTTTTTTTTCATTCAAAAAAGCTAGTATGTTGCGTGATTACCGGTGTCTATGTAAATTGACATATTTAAAAAGAAGTTTATTCGTTCGTTAAAACGGCGGGTGTTATAACGAGAATTCAATGCGAAACTGGTCGGTATCAATTAGGTTCGTTATAGTATCAATAAATAAATTCATTAAATGAATAGATTTAAATAAAAAAAGGAAACAAAATGGAACCAAAAAAATATCGAATACAATATTAAAAAGCTAACGGCAAATTGTGGCACACAAATGGATTTTAAACTTAAGTATAATATGATTTATTTATATTATACTAAGTTTAAAATAAAAATAGATGAATTATATTGTAGTCAAGTATAGCATGATTTTAAAGTGTATTTTTTTTTTCGTAAAATAATGTGGAATAAAAAACTATCCACATTAAAAAACAGTGAAAAAATTTAAAAAGTTTCAATAAACTTGGCTGATTCAAAGAATCCAAAATAACCACACATTTTATCCACCAAATTATGTGAGTAAAGTTTTTATAGTTTAGGGTGTTGTGAGAGAAGGAGAAAAATAATGCAGTAATTTTTTTGTATATTTGAAAAGTTTCGGTAGCAGCATATCTATCTATCTATCTATCTATAATTGCCTAATGTGGGTGCTCCCCACCCCTCTCAGGCCATTAGATTGCTTTATTCCTGAACTAAAAAAAAACTGTTTATATATGATTGTTCATGCCTAGCTGGTAACGCTTGAATTATATAAGAAAAGAATGTCATTAACTAAATATTTTAATTTATAAATAGTATAAAAAAAATATGTATTAACATGTTTTCCATATAAAGTCTTTAAGGATACATCACAAATTCACAACCCTAAAGAAACTTGGTCTTATTAAAAAAGTCTGTAGAGTGGTATCTTCTTATGCTAGTAACATTAAATTATATATGCTTGATTTATAAACAAAATATGAGAAACTACCAAAATGAAAATTAGTTGATTATGATAAATGGACAAACCAATATAATCTTAACAAAAAAAATTACTTCATGCTAAACTATGAAATACATATGATTATCCATAAATGAATAAATCTATTTATTTTACTTATATACTCTTTACAAGAAATAATACACGTTAACTTTGTAGATAAGTTAGTTACACAACTAAGAAATAATATCTATGTAACATCGTTTCATTTATGATATAAGAAGACAAATTATTACACAGTTTATCAGTTATATCAACAAAGTAGACATGTTCTACAAATGCATCATTATCAGTTCTCAAAATTAGTTATAAACGTAACATTTACATCAAATTTATTAAGTTTGTAAAGTCTAATCAACTTTTTTCCCATTTTGAAAATTACTTGGGAACTCTATGGGAACAAACATTGAGCAGATGTAACATAATCATTAATAAAAACTATATATATGGTGATAGAAATTAGAAACTACTATTTAACAAGTTCAATAGTATCATAAAAAGTTTAAAACGCTAACCTAGATTATCATAAATTAACCAAAATCAAACATGTAAACAAATCGTAAACCTTAGAGGTTTATTATCGAGTTTTGGAGAAATCATGAAAATATTTATAGATAAATTGACACAACTAAGATTTCATCGACGAAATTGCTTGAGATTATGTGATCGATTTTTGATTCTCCAGATAAGATTTCATACTATAGTTTTTTGTGTTTGATATCATTTAAGGAGAAAGTCAATTGCGTCAAATAAGATTTATGGAGGCACGAAAAGTCAATATGTGTGTTATAAATTAGATGCCAAGTGTCACAAATAGTCGGTTACGGAACCATTTACCAATTTTGATTATTCTTTTATATTTAAATAAAGAAGAAAAGGTTTTAATGATTGAAAAAAAAACTTGCCAAGTGACACAAATATAGTGCAATTAGATGTCAAGTGTCACAAATAGAATTTTTTTGTTTATTATAATAGTAGATAATTCATTTAACCATAAATACTTCTGTATGCATATTTATGGTTAAGGAATACGCATGTATTGATGCCATAAATATAGATAATTTTAATAAAATAAATTAGAAACACTATTTATTCTTAGAGCATACTTTGTTTTTATCTTATGGGAAAAGTTAAAATACAAAGGGAGATAAAAATGAGAATGGTGAGAAGGACTTTTGGCCACACAAAAAACCTTTCAAAAAAATTTCTAAAAAGTTAATAAAAATAATCATAACTCAAAATATAAATAAAAATAAAAAAATGAAAAAAAACAAAAATGTTTCCCTCATCATTCTCGTTCCAAAAAAAAGACACAATGCAGAGACAAAAAACACAATGACGAAAATGAACAAAAGACACAATTATAACTAAAAAAGACACAATAAATCGCAAAATATAACACAATGCCGAACAAATATAACACAATATTGAGTAATATAACACAACATCAAAAAAAGACACAATGTCAATGAAAAATACACAATCAATGACGAAAATAAATACAAAACATAATGAAAAAAAGGACACAATGGTTTTTTTTTCACTCAACATTGTGTCTTTTTTAAGATTTTTTTTAAGAACGAGAAAGACGGTGAAAATATTTTTGTATTTTTACTTTTTATGTTTTTTTATTAAATTTTGAGTTATGATCTTTTATTTATTTTTAATTTTTTTGAAGGGTTTTTTTTTTGTGTGGCTATAAATCCTTCCCATCATTCTTATTTTTGTTTCTCTTTGTAGAATAACTTGACCCTTCATCCTATAACTCACAAATTTTATTTAAAACTTAGTCTAGTCAAATATAATAAAATTTGGTTTTTTAATGCAAATTTTTATACTACCCAAGTATCACGTAGGGATGAGATCGGGATCGTACCGGTACCGACCGGTCCCGAAAATCACTAATTTTTGTACCGGTATCAAAGATAAAAAAATCGGGAAATACCGGTACCGGTCCCGGTCTCGATACCGAAACTCAAAACTTTGGTACCGATTTGGTACCGACGGTACCAAATCGGTACCGGTACCCATACAGAATTTGCCCATCCCTACTTCATCCTAACCATAACTCACCTGGGTAGGGATGAGCATTTGGTATTTGGTACCGGTACCGAAGTCGGGTACCGATTCGGTACCGGTATTTCCCGAATTTTTACCTTCAATACCGGTACCGTACCGGTACCGAATCGAATATTTCGGTACCGGTACCAAGATTTGACGATTTTCGGGATCGGTATTTTCGGTACCGGTACCGGTACTGGTCGGTACCGGTACGGTATCGAGCTCATCCCTACACCTCGCAAATATAATATTTAAATATGTCGTTGCAAAATGGTTATTTTCATTTGTGTTTTAATATAATTATTTAAAATTGAGCAGCAACAACAACGCATGGCCAAAATCAACTAGTTACCAACATTCTTCAGTTAGATCAGTGAATACAACAATTTAAAGCAAAATAGTTATTTTTTGGACTTTATAGATAACGGTTTAATACGTTGTTTTACATTTTATTTTCACACAATTAGCAGAAGTTACTGCCGCAATAACAACGATGGTTTGTACAATGTTGTTCCTTAACCGAACATGGACATCGCGAATGACAATCATTAGTGGTTTGACAGGTGTAGCCACGGGAAGGCCCACTGGGAGGAACTGGTTGACCCTTTGGTTTCGATGGGTACTTTGAAAACCTTGTTGCAGATACACAAACAAGTAGTAGAAAGCACATCGCCATTACAACCTTCACCATTTGAAATACCACAGAATGATCAAGAAGCAAGTAAGTACGTGTCCGATCAGATTACTTGCTTTGGTCCAAGTTTGTGATTTATATAGACAAGAGATGATGGAAAGTAGTTGAGTATAATAAATTGCAGCATTAGCATTTAATAATTTAGTTATTTATTTTTTAAATGACCAATCTATCTTCACATGTTTACTCGTATAAATGTAATAGCGATAATTTTTTCATACGTTGTTTTTTTTAATTATACCATAAACCAAGCATTTTAATATCTTAAAATGAGTATAGCAAAATTTTTAATTAATAAAACGTGTTACATGATTACCGGTGTCTATATTCCCCCTCGCATCGTGCGAGCTTCTGTCTAGAAGCTTGTGATGTAAAAAATTAACATACTTAAAACGACGTTTATCCGGTTAGTAAAACACAGCCGTTGCGCTTAAGAGTTTACGCGAATTGGTCGGTGAAACCCGGGTGTTATAATGGCGAGTCGACACCAATTTAGTTGGTATGGTATCTATTTGGTTCGTTACTATACCATAATTAAATTCCAAAAATATATTCATCAAATAAACATATTTAAGACACAATTACGTTGTGGGTCCTTAACGTTTACCTAAAGTAACAAGATTAGGTACTAAGGTTTAAAAGTCACAGATATAGGTACTAAGGTTTTAAGTTTGTAACAATATTATGTAATAACTTTAACTTCAGTTAAATGTTCCGTTAATTAAATGTTAACAGAAAGCGAAAAAAGCTCAGGGCATTATTATTATTATTATTATTATTATTATTATTATTATACATTCTCACTAAAATGTTTGTCATATTTGTATTTTGGAATTTCAAATTCTTATTAGCATGACAACTAGTGATTTACCTGTGCGTTTTCGACGAATTTGGTTGGTAAAACCTAGGCATTGTAGTTGCGAGTAAACGTGAATTCGATATGTATTGACTAGGTTCGTTACGGTACCGTACCTAAACCTAAAAAATAAATTCATCAGATTAACATAGTTAAAATAAAATAACAAAAAAAAAGCAGCGCTTATATAGCGTATTATTTTTTGAAATTACCATATTTAATTCAATACTTATTCGGTCGGTAAAGTCGGGCATTGTGTTTCGACAGTGAGTTGACGTGTATTCAACGAGTATTGGTTACATTCGTAAAAGTACCTTAGTAAAACCCAAAATATAAATTTGTTGAATTAACATATAAAGAGAGAAACATACAAAAACACTAAAATATTTAAAACGATGATTATTCGTCGGTAAAAATCTAGCGGTGAAGCCTAGACATTGGTAAATCCGAGTGTTATTACGGAAAGCTGATGCAAATTTTGTTACTTTTTAACGGTAGTTAAAGCTAGTACCTCAGTATTCATACCTGTAACTTTTAAACCTTAGTACCCAATCTTGTTACTTTAGGAAAATGTGATGGATTAACTGCGTAATTGTGTCCATATTTAAAGTAAAAAAAAATAAGAAGAAAAAAATATAACAAAAAAGTCCAATACAATTAAAACAAATTTGTGATACATAATTAGATTTTAAGCTTAAAGTATAACAGTTCTTGCACGCTTGATCCCAGAGATTACTAATTGAAGAGGTATGTACCCGCCTCAACACCAAACAAGGCGGATCAACCCACAAGATAAAGACATTATGAAGGCACAAAGCCAAAACCTATGCGCATGGCGCATACAAAACATGCTCAGGCATCATATGCCCAGGCACACATATGCTCGCGCATCACATATGCGCGCAGCGCATCAGCGCGCGGCGCATATCACATGCTCGTGCATATCACATCTGCGCATGAAATATCTGCGCGTGAGAATAAAGAGAAGACCCCCATCCTCAGGGTGAGCGCATATCATACGTGCACATAATCAACCTCGTCCTTATCCAAATCAGGATTAGGGCAACCTTGATTGTGCACATCAGACAACCTTCCAGAAGAAATCTTTTTAAGGAGAAAGAATATGCTGATGTTGATAGCTGCCGAATGAAAGGTCGACAACTCAGCATGACACATGTGTTACCACGTGATTACAACCAACGAGAAAGCGCCAGGTGTCCCAGAGGACACGTGGCGCAGTGCGATTGGAGGAAGCCAACGAGGTTGAGCCCAACCGGTGGTAACCCTAGCACTATAAATACAGCATCAACTCCACTTTGATGACACATTCATACTCAATCATTGACAGTTACAAGCAGTGATCACACATTCAATCATATTGAATCACATTCATTCACAGTCAGTTACAGACAATCACACAGTCTCACAACCAAAGGGTATTGAGCAATTAAGCAAATACTCTGGAGATTCTCTGACATATTATTATCTTCTCCACAAATATACTGATTCTCACGCCGGAGGGTTACCCCAAAGAGGACCCCTCTGTCCCTTTCTGAGGGGTAAGTAACGGCGCTGTTCATTTTGTAGGTGGAAGAACACTGATCCAGAAGAACCGTCGGTGAAATAGTATAATCACACCCGAGGAAAGTAGATCTGCTACCAGTGAGTAGATCCACGTTTCTTCATTGGCGCCATCCACTGTTACAAACGGCAATCAGATCTCATCAGATCTATAAAAAAAAAAATCAATCACCATGGTTTCTGGAGTTCGTAACGTTGATCAAGCTCTGGAGGATATTGAACGTGAGGGTGTTAACGACGGACAGCAGGTTCTGAGGGTTCCGCGTGATTCTACGCGTACCACCAGCAACCGTCCCTTCGTCACAACCCCTCACGGCCAGACTGAAACTCCTCCAGACGATCTCACGTTACAAAATATGGCCGGCGCGAAGCTGAAAGGACCAATGGGTCCAGAAGATGAAGCAAATGATCCGAATGAATGGCTCATAAACGAGCAGCGGCGTCTGATTGAAAAGTACAACGAAATGGTCAAGCAGAAGAAGCTAGCCGACCAAACACAAAGGCAAGCTTTTGATAAGCAGACTACAAAGAGGCCGCGCGCGCCGGAAGAAGGACATTCTGTTCACACTGCACACACTGAGTTCAGTGATGAAGAAGTGCATAGCATGAGGAAGACACGGGATACTCATGCAGGAGGCTCACATCTCCGCGCGCCTGTGAACATGGCGCCTGGAGCCAGAGCAGATCTGGATCTGCACATGCCGTACAGCCCACCGGTCAGAGGGCAAGTAGACGTAACCACGCCCTACAGACCAGCCATCCTGGTAAAACACTCAAAGTTTACTGCGCGTATCGCGCACAGCTCCCATCCAGCACAAGACAAAGATGCCAAGTGGTCTGGGCAAATATGATGGCACAACAGATCCAGATGACTTTTTGCAAGGTTTCTATAACACGGGAAACCTAGAGAGCTGGACGATGCCAACATGGTGTCATATGTTTGCTCGCTGCCTCACGGGCGCAGCGCGGGTATGGTTCGAGAGCTTGCCGACAGGGCAGATTGATGGGTTCGAGGAACTATTAGAAAAGTTCCAAGCCCACTTCGTACAGCAGCGCAGGCACACGCGCGATCCTGATGACATCATGCACTGCATACGCAGGAATGATGAAACGATTGAAGATTACATCACTCGTTTCAATCAGGAATCCCTGGCAATCGGGGGTATAACTGAGCAGCTCCTGCGCGTGGCCTTTATACAAGGCGCGCGCAGTGATCAACTCCGCAGGGCTCTCGTAAGCAAAGATGGTATGCCCACCACGTGGGCCAAGTTAATGGAGGCATCGCGAGTTTTCGCGAGAAATGAGAAACAGATTGCCCAAGATAGGGCAAGAGAAAGAGCGCATCAGGCAGAATCACCGCGCAGCAAAGAGAAGAGGGCCAAACAGAACTCTGTATGGTCCAGGTTGCAGCCAACAAGTTTTTCTTCCGCGGAAAAACAAGCGCAACCAACCTCACCACAGCCCCAAAAAGAAGTTCGTAATCGCGGGGAGGGTGACAAGAGGGAGGGCGGCAGAGATCCTAGCAGACCTCTGCCAAGAATATGGACGCCCCTCACTAAAACACCTTCACAGGTGTTAAGTACTGAGAATGTCCAATTCAAGCCCCCCAAGCAACTACACTACAAGGGACCGCAAAACAGTGGCAAATATTGTGAATTTCACAGGTCCCCGGGCCACAACACCGACGCATGCCATCATTTAAAGGATGCGATCGAGAAGGATGTAAAGTCAGGCAGGCTGGCTCACTTGGTAAAAAACCAAAGAATAGAAGATGAGCAACCGGAAGGAGCCTCTGCCAGCAAGAAATACAAAAGAATCTGTGTGGCTGAGGGGGGACGACAAGGGCAGACGTCAAAAAAGAGAAGCGCGCAAATCCACGGAGATTGGCGCGAGCAGCAAGTCATCTTCCCAAGAATCAGGGGAGGCCCTTCAATAAGCAGTCCTCTCGTCATCACCACACACATTGCTCATTACGAAGTGTCAAAGGTCCTGGTGGACACTGGAAGCGAATCTGACATTATGTATGAGCAGTGTTTCAGAAAGTTAGACCCGGCAGACCAAGCGCGGCTCGAAATTGTGAACGCACCAATCTGTGGTGTCTCAAATGAAATCATACATCCCCTAGGCCAGATTCAGTTTGAACTAACTATGGGGGATGATGAGCACAAGCGAGCCGAAGTTGTCAACTTCTTGGTCTTGCCCACCACGTCATGCCACAATATGATCCTGGGTAGGGGAACGATTGCCCAATTTAATGCTGTACCGTCGCCAGCGCACGGCGCATTGGGGTTCCCTACACCAACAGGCGTAACATTTGTTTACCGCGATCATTTGTGCGCAGTGACAAGCACGCCGCGGGAAGGGAGAATGAAACTTCCAATGGCTGACAATGCGCCAGAGAAGTGGATTTTAAACCCAAAATTCCCAGAGCAAACGATCACAATTGGCGCTACCATTTCAGACGAAACGAGATTGAGAATGAAAAAGTTGCTCACAAAATACACGTCGGTTTTCGCGTGGCAACACTCCGATATGACAGGGGTCCCGCGAGACTTGGCGCAACATTCTCTTAACACGTTCAAGTCGGTGGAGCCAATTGCTCAGAAAAAGAGAATCATGGGGGATGAAAAGGCGAAGGCCATGAATGAGCAAGTGGAGGACCTGTTGCGCGCAAACATCATCCGCCCGATCCGATACCAGACATGGGTAGCCAATCCTGTGATGGTAAAGAAAAGCAACGGGTCATGGAGAATGTGTATTGACTTCAAGGACCTCAACAAAGCATGTCCGAAAGACTGTTACCCCCTACCAAACATCGACGCAAAGGTGGACTCCGTTGCGCCATTCAAGCTCAAATGTTTCCTGGATGCCTACAAAGGCTATCACCAGATTCAAATGGCACCACAGGATGAAGACAAGACTGCCTTCAGAACCGACAAGGGTGTTTTTTGTTACACAAAAATGCCCTTTGGTTTAAAGAATGCGGGCGCAACCTATCAGAGACTTATGGATTCGGTTTTCAGTGAACAAATCGGAAGAAATCTAGAAGTCTACGTTGATGATTTGGTGATCAAGAGCAGGGAGGAGAGACAAATGCTCAAAGACATCGAGGAAACTCTTCAGCGCCTAACGGAGGTTAACATGAAGCTCAACCCGAGCAAATGTACTTTCGGCGCAGAAGAGTGGAAATTTCTTGGTGTAATGGTCACTAAGGATGGTTTCAAGGTGAACCCTGAAAAGGTGGAAGCCATCCTTGACATGCCTTCACCATCCACCATGAAAGAGGTTCAGAAGCTGAATGGTAGATTGGTGTCAATCAACAGGTTCCTAGCGAACCACGCCAGCAAATCTACTCCATTCGTTAACACCTTGAGGAACTGTTTGAAGAAGAGCCAATTCAAGTGGACGCCTGAGGCTGAGCAAGCTTTCACTGAGATAAAGGAATGTCTCATAAAGTTGCCAGCGCTCACAGCTCCACTTCCTGGCGAAACCCTTACATTGTACCTGTCAGCTGGAGACCGCGCGATCGGCGCAGTATTATTGGTGGATCGCAAGGGGATCCAAACGCCAATATACTATGTGAGTCGGGTGCTCACAGACCCTGAGACGCGCTATTCCATCATGGAAAAGTTAGTTTTGTCACTAACACACGCGTCGCGCAAGCTCCATAGATACTTCAATGGTCATCCTATTGAAGTTCTGACTGGTTACAACATCCAGCAAGTCTTGCGACGCCCCGCGCTCTCCGGAAGGCTGACAAAGTGGGCGCTGGAATTAGGTGAACACACGATCACTTATAAGCCCCGTCCAGCGATAAAGGGTCAAGTTTTGGCGGATTTCATCACGGAAATCCCAGAGGGAAAGATTGAAGAAGCTCAGCGCGAGGTAGACCCTCCGCGAGCAAATGATGAAGAAGATGTTTGGAGGCTATTCACTGATGGAGCCTCCAACAGCGAAGGCTCCGGCGCAGGCCTCAAACTGGTGGACCCTGATAATCATGAATATACTTATGCTATTAGGTTGGACTTCAAGAGTACCAACAATAAGGCTGAGTATGAAGCCCTGCTGGCTGGTCTGCGCATTGCGCGCAAGTTTGGAGTTAAAAGGCTAGAGGCCCATGTTGATTCTTACTTGGTAGCTGCTCAGGTCAACGGCCTATATGACGCCAAGGAGAACACAATGCCTCTATATCTAGAGCAGGCAAAAAAGTTCGTTGAGCAGTTTGACTTCTTCAGAATCATACACATCTCGCGCAGCGAAAACAAGTCCGCTGACGCGTTGAGTAAGATGGCATCAACTAATTTTGATCACTTTGGCAAAGATGTCAGGGTGGAAGTGATGAGCAACCCCTCAGTACAAACGCAATCGGTCCTTGTAATTCATACAACCCCTTCATCCTGGATAACTCCAATAACGGAATTCCTGAAGGAGGGGACGTTACCGGATGATCGCGCACAGGCGAGAAAGATAAGACACAAGGCGCAGAACTATGAACTACTTGATGGTACATTATATCGGCGCTCTTATCTTGGACCGCTCATGAAATGCCTGGATGCTGAAGAAGCAAGCTATGTGATTAGGGAGATTCATGAAGGAATCTGTGGAATACACGCTGGTCCGCGCATGGTGGTTGCCAAGGCAATGAGCTCAGGCTACTATTGGCCAGGCATGTACTTGGATGCGCTAAAAGAAATCCAAAAATGCAAGGCATGTCAGAGCTACGCGCCAAACACCATGCGTCCAAAGAACAACTTGATTCCAGTGACCTCCGCATGGCCTTTCCACAAATGGGCCATTGATATTGTGGGGCCCCTGCCGCAAGCGCAAGGGCGGGTGAAATTTTTGGTAGTGGCGATAGACTATTTCACAAAATGGGTTGAGGCCAAGCCACTAGCAAAAATCACAGCTGAGGCGATGAAGCAATTTATCTGGAGCCACATCATTTGCCGTTTTGGACTTCCTATGGAAATTGTGAGCGACAATGGAAAACAATTCACTGACAGGAAGATATCAAGCTGGCTCAAAGAATTGCACATCAACCAAATCTTCACGTCCGTCTACCACCCTCAGGGGAATGGCCAAGTGGAGCGCGCGAATCAAAGTTTGCTAAATGGGCTGAAGAAAAGGTTGGAGGGAGAATCCCATTCTTGGGTCGAAGAGTTACCTAATGTCCTGTGGGCGCACAGGACATTAAGCAAAACTAGCAATGGCGAATCCCCGTTCAGCCTAACCTATGGGACAGAGGCTATGATCCCAGCAGAAATTGGATGCCCATCCCATAGGGTACTCATGATGAGCAAAACTGATAACGAGCGCGAAAGAAGATTGGACCTTAACTTGCTTGAAGGGCGCAGAGAAGCGGCTATCATTAATGAAGCCAGATACAAGAAAAAGCTGGAAAAATATTATAATCAGCGCGTTAAAGAGTGCCACTTCAAGAAAAATGATTTTGTCCTTCGAAACAATGAAGCTAGTCGCGCAATACCCCCAGGAAAAATGTCCCCCAATTGGGAGGGACCTTATCAAATTTCAGAAGATTTGGGGAAAGGCGCGTACACTTTAAAAGATTTGAATGGAAAAAAGATACCGCGCGCGTGGAACGCGGCACAACTTAGAAAATACTTCATGTAAAAAGTTCAAATATGTAATCAAGGCTTTTAAGCCATCATGAATGATGATTCGCGCTATCTTTGAATATTTGTCGCGCTATCTTTCAATATTTGTTCTATCACCTTTGCATACATGTTTCACACTTCCTTTATTAATTTGGAACAATATGACAACACTATATTGACTTCAAAGCAAAATAAAGCGAAGTAAAACATACATGCGCGAGCCTTAGCTCAAACGCGTTAACGAGTCTTAACTCTAAAACGCCAGGGCCTTAGCCCAAACTTACGAGCCTTAGCTCAAACACGTTAATGAGTCTTAACTCTAAAAACGTCAGGGCCTTAGCCCAAAACAAAGAGCCTTAGCTCAAAACACTCACAAACATCCATCTTACATCCCGCGCAGCCTGATCATAAAAATCCTTAAACACAACTAAGGCAAAGTACATGCCATATCATGTTAACGTCTCAGGTCGAGGTCGCGCGCGGAATCATAGTGGATATCTGACTAACACACGCTGACATGTAATGGCTAAACTCATACTTCCATATAAATACCGCGCGACAACGACGCGCAAAAAAGAAATAATGAAAAGTTAGCGCGCATGTCAGCATGAGCAAGATACTGCGAAACCACAAACAAAATAGAACAGAGGTTAAGTGAATAATTTCCTTACAACCTTGTTCTTATTTTAACGTGCAAGCATATCTTATATCTACAAGCAAACATGAAGAGATGAATGGAAATGCGCAAGATGTGAAAAAGAGAAAACAAGTTTCATTCCATTGGTTTGAAATTTACAAGTATGATGAGTTACAAATTACAAGTATAAAAAATTAAATATGTAAAATTTGATGAAGGGCTTCTCAAGTCTCCACGTCGACGTCAGCCACTTCATCACCTTCATCATCCCCCGCAGCATCTGACGCGGCCTGCTCTTCATCTCCGAACTGACCGTAGTCAAGTTCTTCCTCCTCATTGGAGTCTTCTATCACGACGGTGGCAGGAGCAGATTTATTCGCAGCACCAGAGCCGCTGGCAGGGGCAACATCCCCCGCGCCACCATCATCGCCACCAGCCCTCTCGCATTCATCGAGCAACTTCTTTAGCGCGCCGAGGTCGGGCTGGTCAGCAAGCGCAGCTATCTGCAAAATCATTAGAAAAATATTGAGTACAAAACACTTGGAAAAATTAGTCAAGTAAAACTCATTAAGGTCGAGGTACCTGCATAAGGATGGGGATGGGAGTATTCATATACTTTTCCCCCACCGCGGCCATGTCCGCGCAGGCCGCGTCGCTCTTGTAAGGGTACTCGGATGGGTTCTTCTTCAACATGCCATAGTCATACCCATCCGTAAACCCTTCAGCTCGGCCCACCAAGCGCGCGGCGGCATTGCAGTCCATCACAAGGGCCTGAAACTCGGCGGAATATTTCATCGCCAAAGCGCAACGAGTTATGCCCTGTGACACCAGCCATTGGCGATCCTGCGCTAGGCCAGCAACAGACGTCTCGAGGACAGGAACCTGGGAGTTTAATAACTCAACAGTTTCCTTAGTCTTTTGTAGCTCCTCCTTATCAGACGCTGCTGCCGCCAAGATTTTTTCTTTCTCCGCCTGCGCAGCACCAAGTGCTTCCTGGCTGGACGCCGCCGTCGCCAAGGCCTCATCTCTATCGGCCTGCGCGGCCGCCAACTCCCTCTTCAGGCGCGCAACCTCGCTCTCCAGTGATGATTTTTCAGTGATACTCTGGACGATAGCTTGGTCACGCGCCTCAGCCTGCTGTTCCAAGACACGCACTCTACGCGCGTACTTGGCAACTTCGGCCTCCGCCAACTGCTGCTTCTCCCGCGCAGCTTGGAGCTCATGCCCGCGCTTAATATAGGCGGTGTTGGCACTTGCTCTATTTTCGCTGAGCTCCGCCTGGAGTTTCTCAGCTCGTGCGCGAGCATCAGAAAGGTTCCAGGCAGCCACCTTAGCCTCTTGCTGGGCTGCCACAAGAGCATCGCGTACTTTAATATAATCGCGATGAAGCTCTTGGGAGGCAGCAAAGAAAGCTGACCCAGCGAAAATGTGATCGTTGAGCAAGTCAGCACGAGTGCGCTCCTCCTGGTACCTCCTTTCAGTAGGAGGCACGGCATGAGCCCAGAAGTCCTCGCATACGCCCATGGATTGGAAGGAACTTTCTTCATTAATATTCCATCTCGGGCGATAAACGTGGTCACCTTCCTACAAAACACAAGAAATGTTCTAAGTCATAAAACATACTTATATGGAGGTACGCGCAGCGGAGCAACAAATTAAAACATACCTGCGGGGATGAAGCAGAAAAGTCAGCGCCAGCCCCACCAGAAGTATGCGCTGCGAAGACTTGTGGCATCGCAGGGCTGGCGCGGTCTCCCAAGGAGCCCTCAGCTTGAGCGCCCTCATCCTCCTCATCTTCTTGAATAGGCCTCTTCTCCTGCGACCTGGGGGGCTCCAAACCAGCCTCGCGGAGAGGGCTGCGCGTAGGAGGAGGCGAGGGAGGTCTCGACGCCGCCAGTTCGGCGCGCAAAACGGCTTCCTGCTCTTTTGTAACCCCAATAAGGGGAGAATCAGCACTAGCAGGAGCAGGACCAGAACCAGCGGGGCCGCCAACGGCGCCAGGAGTGTCGCCAGCAACTTGTACGCCAGCTACAACTCCTATGAACAAATCAACAAGGAAAAATGGTTTATGACTGAATCCAAAAGAAAAATAAAGAAGACAAGTGTGCAAAACATACCTTGGCGCAATTCTGTTCGCGCGGCGAACATCGCCATAAAATTCATTCTACCCTTTTCAGAGGGTAGAACAGGGGACTCCGAAGCAGCCCCCGGCGCAGCCTCAGCACCTTGTGGCGCCTGTGGCTCATCTCCTACCGTCGCCGGTTCTGCAAACATTCAAAGGAGGAAAGGTTTAATAACAATTCAGCCAGATAAAGATAAATAAAGTATACCTGTTGCAGGCGCGGCACTGCTTCTCTCTTCAGCCGCGCGAAAGGAGGAGGCGACGCCACCATACCTCAAGTGGACAGGAGGTCTGCCCACTCTCACAGGCAGGGAAGCTAAAGAAACCTTTGTGGTAAACACTTGGGTTTCCTTAGGTCCCTTCGTTTGAGCATGGGGATGAGCGACAGGGGTGTCATCTTTCTTCTGTTTCTTACTGGCCCCTGCGCCAGATTTCCCCTTAGCCTTGCGCTTTAGTAGGGGCGCCTCCTCTTCCTCCTCCTCCTCTTCCGCGAGCTCTAGCTCGTAGTTTTCAAGCGCATCTACAAAAACAACCAACAGAACTGTTAATAAACTTGGATATTCTATAGGAATGAGCATAAGTGCGAAGGCTTACCAGGCGCGTCACTGTCAAAGTCAAATTCCAGATCCACTGGGATGAACATGTCATCGAAGCGATCTGGGAAACCAACTTCCCCAGCGCCAAGCGCGACGAAGCCACCCTCCACTTGTTCATCATAAGCGGCAAGGACATAATCCTTGGTGACTGCGCAAAAACAAATCAAGTGATATCAGCAAAAGAATTATGTTCGCGCAGAAAAAATAAATAAACCAATGAAATTAACTTACACAACCCGTCGACTTGGATAACGGGCTCAAGCGCGCTATCGGCCCAAAGCTTACTCAGCCGACCCCAACCAGCGCCTCCTCGCAAATTTTCTTCGCGGGGGATGGTTCGGCGGTCAGTTTCTTAACCCAGGCGCCAGTTGGGTTCTTGAGGACACCCTCATCCGCAGGCGCAGAAGTGATAGAGCGCATGGTCATACGGATGGGGATCACACCGGCCCTAATGTAAAAAAACCTCTCAGACCAGTCATGAAGGCTCTTGAATGAAACAGTGGAGCACTTCACCTTCTGACTGCGAGGAATAAAAGAGATCCAATTGTCTTGGATCTTGGCCTTATAAAAATACTGAAAGCGCCGAGGAGTGGGTTCCTCGCGTTGGGATTTGCACATGAACTCAAAGTGAGTCACGCGCACGAGTCCAAACGGATGGACTTGGGATATATGAATCCCATAGAACTTCAGCAGTGCACCCACAAACCTTGTCATCGGGAGACGAAGGTTGCAGTGGGTGAAAAAGTGGCTATATAGGGATATATAGCCGGCAGGCGGGTCCGCCGCCGTTTGCCCGGACCTAGGCAACATGCAGCCAAACAGGGTGGGAAAGCCCTGAGAGGTGATGAGGTTGTCGAGATCTGCCTGCTTCAATTTGCAGGGGATTTCATTCCACCTTTTGGTGGCCTTGGTCCTCCCTACTTCCTCCGATGTGGTCTCAACAACCTTCTTCCCCTTCCCCTTTTGCTTCAATGTCGACATCACCACAGATTTCACACGGCGTCTTCGAGAGGCAACAGAGGTGATTGAGGGGCTAGACGAGTCTGAACTATCAGACATACAACTGCAGCAGCAGATAATCAAGAAATCGAAAAGATGAAAACACTCAATTCAGAATATGAAAGGCAGAAACAAGAAAATTATCAACAATGAAGATGAAGATAAAAATTTCCTAAGGGCCTCCTTTTATAGGCCCAGGAGAGAGAAATGTGGCAGCTGATCGGATTTCACGCGCCCCCACTCGCGGGTCCAAGCCAACGAGAGCCCGACACGTGTCCCTAACACTGTTGAGGGGACATAAAATTGTAACCGACCTGCCACGGAGCAGAGACGCGCCCCCACTCGCAGGTGCTAACCAATGCGAGCGCGACACGTGTTCAAGACAGCTGTGTGAGGGGACGTGAAAGGCAACTGTAGCACCTCGAGCACACGAAACGTCTGACATGTTTACGGCGCACGTCACCACCAACTAACCACGTGTTTGGACCTTTCGTTTTCAACCAAATGGATAGAACTTCGCGCAACGATGGAAGCAACCAGGAAAACGACAAAACCCCATTAAAAGACAAAAATCAGTAAGTCTAATATCCATCTTACCGCGCTCGCGCGAGATAAGACACACATTAGACTGGGGGGGCTTGAAGAGGTATGTACCCGCCTCAACACCAAACAAGGCGGATCAACCCACAAGATAAAGACATTATGAAGGCACAAAGCCAAAACCTATGCGCATGGCGCATACAAAACATGCTCAGGCATCATATGCCCAGGCACACATATGCTCGCGCATCACATATGCGCGCAGCGCATCAGCGCGCGGCGCATATCACATGCTCGTGCATATCACATCTGCGCATGAAATATCTGCGCGTGAGAATAAAGAGAAGACCCCGCGCATCCTCAGGGTGAGCGCATATCATACGTGCACATAATCAACCTCGTCCTTATCCAAATCAGGATTAGGGCAACCTTGATTGTGCACATCAGACAACCTTCCAGAAGGAATCTTTTTAAGGAGAAAGAATATGCTGATGTTGATAGCTGCCGAATGAAAGGTCGACAACTCAGCATGACACATGTGTTACCACGTGATTACAACCAACGAGAAAGCGCCAGGTGTCCCAGAGGACACGTGGCGCAGTGCGATTGGAGGAAGCCAACGAGGTTGAGCCCAACCGGTGGTAACCCTAGCACTATAAATACAGCATCAACTCCACTTTGATGACACATTCATACTCAATCATTGACAGTTACAAGCAGTGATCACACATTCAATCATATTGAATCACATTCATTCACAGTCAGTTACAGACAATCACACAGTCTCACAACCAAAGGGTATTGAGCAATTAAGCAAATACTCTGGAGATTCTCTGACATATTATTATCTTCTCCACAAATATACTGATTCTCACGCCGGAGGGTTACCCCAAAGAGGACCCCTCTGTCCCTTTCTGAGGGGTAAGTAACGGCGCTGTTCATTTTGTAGGTGGAAGAACACTGATCCAGAAGAACCGTCGGTGAAATAGTATAATCACACCCGAGGAAAGTAGATCTGCTACCAGTGAGTAGATCCACGTTTCTTCACTAATTAAAAGCTTGGTTATACCACCATTATCATCCACACCACCACGAGCTCCACCTTCACAAACCCACCAGTGATTTTTCTTTCAGTTTTTCTTGATAATCATATATACTTTATGATAAGCAAGTTTAACTTAAAATATTTTTTTTTCTTTATATTTTATATTATTATTTAAAATAACTTTGTTTAACCGCAAATAATTCTTTACATATATTTAAAAAATGGTCAGGTTAAAATACAAATGAAGACAAAAATGAGAAGTGTGAGTATGATTTGTGGCCTAAAATTAACAAACCAAAACTAGCAATTTACCCATCCGGTGGACGGAAATATAAACGCAGTAATGTGATACTAACATTAAGTCAATAACATATGCAACGGTTTGGTTGTGGTACAATACATTTTGAGAGTTACGGATTCACAGGAATTATAAATAGAAGTGTATTACTTCATGCCTATGTATATATTTATGTGTTGGAACAAAAGAGCAGCAACATTTTTTGATACACCGATTTTAGTCATTTGTCAACCTATGTTTCAAATTAAGAGATTCATGTAAATACGTATAAATATATTTTACATTCGTATGACACGAAATTAACACACTCGTTTAACTACTCGTAACATGTTTAAACTTTAATATATGTGTGTATGTGTGTGTGTATATATATATATATCAAAACAATTGTAATACACATTTAGATAAAACTTGAAATAACAAACATAACAAGCGTAACATAGACTTAATCAAAACATGCATGCGTTCTATGACTTATTATAAAAACCAGTCAAGCCCGAACAACCCGGTTGCGGCTGAGGACCCTAATTCTTGGAGTCTTGGAATTTGGAGGGGAACTTGAATCTGAGTCTCCGGTATCACCTTCTTTATTCTCCTCGTCATCGCTAGGAACTTCAATTATCTCGTGCTGGTTTTCATCCTCGGAACTCGAAACATCAATTACCTCATCCTATTTCCATTGAATAAGTGCTCTTCTCCTTTTGCTTTGTTTTTCAAATTCGCGATCCTATTAAAGAAAAATAAGTTAGTCTAGTGAAGAACATTAAATTTAAGACAAAAATACGAACGTACCTCTTCGCTGAATTCACGTTGAAGTTGAGATTTGTATGAACTAAAGTGTGGACTGAAGTCAATAATCTGAACATTGTCACTATTTTTCTGATATTAACAAATGTAATAGGATTAGTGTATTTTAAACTAATAAACAATTAATTTGATTGAAATTGACTTAAGTTATAAATACATTGCTGTCATCAAAAAGTATAACCGTCTTATATAAATATTGTTTTTTATAATACTCATGAACTCTTGGGGAGTCAATTTCTGAAACGACCCGAAAACTAATATAAACTGAACACAAATTTCGCGGGTTTTGAGTTTGGTATAAACGTGTTCAAGTCAATTCCAGATTGGTCCCAAGAACCTGGTTAGCTAACCGGGTCGGGTTGAACCTGGTAGGTTTGCAGGTTGACCAGTTTGACCAATTTTTTTAAAATAAGTTTTATTAAAAATTAAATTGATTATCTTATGCTAAGATTTGAAAAAAAAGAAAATTGACATGCGATTTTACAATTTAAATGTAATTGATTAATATGAATTTGCTTTTTTTTTCCTATAAAAATGTAAATTTAGTATTAATATGTGGAAAAAAAAACTTTCAAGTCAAACGGTTAATATAGTTTATTTAATCATTACAATATAAGAGCATACCTTATAAAGAACAGATGCAGATTTCAAAAGATGTTAGACCGTGCAGTTCTTGCAGCTTAAGATCTGAAGCGTTAATTAGTTTTCTGAATGCAATGAATGGTTCTAATAAGTTCATATGTAACTATGCACGGTTTAGAATTCACATCCATTCTTTTTTTATCACAACTATATAATT
The DNA here is from genome assembly GCF_021521415.1 of Bidens hawaiensis. Lineage (NCBI taxonomy): Eukaryota > Viridiplantae > Streptophyta > Magnoliopsida > Asterales > Asteraceae > Bidens > Bidens hawaiensis. The sequence goes on from NW_027491273.1 coordinate 333,699, forward strand.
CAAGGCACTAGATTTCTTTCAAGCTTACACACTCAAACACATATTAATGTCTGCTCAAATATATTTTGAAAGAATAAATCAAATAAATTGAAGAATGAATAAAGAGCAAAAGTATGATATAAAAGGTTTTACTTTTAAAATAATGAAAACGAAAAAAAAAAAAAGAATGTTTAGTCTAGTAGAAAAGTCTGTGTAAACCGACGTGCCTTTCAACTTAGTTCTAAAACGAACCGTTACGACCTAAACATATTTCAATCCACTATTCAACCCGACCCACTCCACTCATTTCGACAATAAAAAATATAGTTGCAGTTATTATTTGTAGTTATTTGATAACTTTTTTGTGTCACATAATATATATATATATATAAACGGAGGCTAGCTAACATGCTCTGACCTTCGAAAGTCTTGAATTATACCCTCACTTAACAACCTGAAACATGAAGCAAAAGATGTATCAAAAAGTAGTAGATTATCATATGTACATAATATTTTGAATTTCGAAACAGTGATAATAAATAAATAAATAAACTGAACATTCTCTACTTCTTGAAGCCTCGCATTGTTGTTACCCTCAATGTGAAAGAATACAAACCTTTCCTTGACGTATATCTTCAATGGCCTCGGGAATGGTTGAGAAGCCCATGGTTGGCTTATCCATCATTAAAACTTGTTTGCATGTTTAGATGACCGACTTCATCTAAGTTCGACTTCCCAGTTTCATTGACCGGAGATAAAGCTTGAGAGCTTGGTGTTCTTCTTCTCTTGATGTTCTACAAAACATGCCTTTGACCTCTTGTGAATGCTTCGTTTGCGGATTCCCATGCTAAGAATTTTCCGAAAAAGAATAAAATATGAAAAGGGTGGAACATTTTAAATTAAAAAACAAATGGGTTAAACGGGCCAGCCTGTAAAGCGATCAAGTCGACCTGAACACGACCTGGTTAACTAAATGGGGTCGCGAGTTTGACCCAAAGTAACCCGAAAGATTCATATTCAGACAAATGGAAGTCGAGAAGAAAAAGCCCATATAAAGTTACGAGATGAGACCGTCTGAGATCGTTCCCTTTTATGAATTCTCCTACACGGGCCACCAATGGTCCAGAGTATCCTGCATTTGCCTCCGTGGCTGGAATTGCAGCCCATAGGAGGGCTAAGGTTCTCTAAATTATTTCATTTCATTTCTGTCTGCATATAACAAAAAGGAAGAAAAAAAAAACAGTTAGGTTTGAATAATTCAGCACATCATTTGGATATATAATTTCTTGTTTTATCACAATATATTTTAAGCTAGAAGAAATACGAAATTTCTCACCTAAATAAAATACATAAAAATTTCAGTTTCTCCCACGATGCTTGGAGCGAGAGCCTTATAATCTGAGAAAACGAGTCCTTTATCATCGATATCATAAAGCATTATTGTAAGAAGAATGCATCAAGGAAAGATGTACCTATGAAGCATCAACTCTAGTTACCCATCAACAGTCAACGGATCTATCTACCAAAACCCCTTCTGCAATCCCAAAATCGATATTAATCACGAATCCCAAAACCTAGTTCTTGATTCAACTAAAAAAACACAAAATTATTATTGTTTAAAAAAAAACCCCAGTTCATAAATCATTAAAATAAACAGTTCTTGATTCAACTAAGAAACGCAAATTAAATTACTTTTTTAATCCCAGTTCATAAATGATTAAAATAAATAAAACCCGGTTGATAAATCATTAAAATAAAGAAAACCCAATTCGAAATTGATAAAATAAAATTAAGTTTGCTCGTTCTTAAAGTATGTCGTTGAAGCCGTAACAGGTATTGTTGAAGCCCTCTTTTCTTAAATTAGGTATCCAATTAGCCCTAATTTGGCCAACAAAGATCCAAAGCAAATTCACACAATTCAAGCCTAAACCAATGCAATCCACAACTTACCGGCTGTTATTCGTGAGAAACGAGATCTTATCCACCATAGGCTGAAACACCGCGAGTTGTGAACCGGGTGAAGTAAGTGAAATCAAATCAGGGGGCTCAGATTGTGTTGTCGTTCATATCAACGGTTTTGTAGAATTCAATTAAGGAAGAAGGAACGGTTTTGTATCTACAGTTGTGGGATCAAGGAAAAGGAACACGTGAGTTATTAGGTTAAAAGAAGTAACTGCTATAATCTTATCGGAGGCTGAGAATGATTTTAATCTTATCGGAGGGTTGAGAATCAATTTTGAATAAGCTTATCGGAGGGCTGAGAATCAATCTTGGATTTTGATCCAACGGTCAGTTTCAAATTCCACTCTACGGTAACCTATTAGTATAATATAAGCAAAGGAAAAGTGGAGAAATAAAAAGGTGGGTTTGTCCCACATTGGTGGTAGAAGAAAGTGAAGTTATCCCACATAGATATAAATAAGAAAAGAGAACTTGTCCTACATCGCTAGGAAGAAAAACTTGTAAGCTCTTTATAAGGCAGAGATCTCATATAATAATATCCTTATATGACAAGATACACTCAGTGGTCCTAATGAGGATGCAAAGCACCTGACGAGCACAGGCACGGGACGAAATGAGATGGACGCAATGTGGCGCTTTGATGACGCACTTCGCACAATCGCATCGCCGCAAGCCATTTGAGAGCCGCCTTTGTTATTTTTAGTAGACGTGCTACACGATGGCAAATACACAGCTCGTCGCAATACGTGATGACTTGTAATTATCCAGAAAACTTTTTGTGTTTATCGCGTTATGCGACGTGGTCGCTACACATATGTGACATGTTTCACGCCACGTGGAAAAGGTAGGGTTGACTCTGTAACCCTATAAGCTACTCACGCTACGCGATGACCCTTCTTTTAGGCCATTGCGTTATGCGACCGACTTTGAAATCAAATATAAAGGGGGCTAATCAAGGCATTCGGTTCCTCGTCCAAAATCATTCGTCTCTCTCACTTTCTCCTATAGGAGTGTTAGTATAACACCTCAAGTAGTCGTAATGATACCCTGTCCGATCAAAAGAAGCTTTCATACACGAATCCAAAAGCTCGGCCTGAACAAGGTGAGACTTTGTGCCATCGTGTAAGGTTTCTAATCTCATGGAATCGGTTGTCGTAAGTGTCACTATCACCGCTTTCTTGTTTAAGCACCTAAAACTCAGCTTCCAATCTTTGTATCTCGTGTTTCGGGCAGAACTCCGTGAGCATGATTTCCTTGAGTTCGTCCCACGACATAGCCATGGCGACTTCGGCTCCATGGGAGAGTTTTTCATCGTTCCACCAAGTAAGAGCTCTCGACTCGAAGACACTTGAAGCATAAGTGGTTTTCTTGTCCTTGGGACATTGGCAATGGAGGAAAATGCTCTCCATGCGCTTAAACCGTTGGAGGAGGATAGTGGCATCCTTATCTTCAACAAATTGGGGAGGATGCAAAGGTGAATTGCTTGTAGGAAAAAGCAACGGAATTTGCGGTTACGATAGCAACATTAATAGTTTGCATTTGGATCATGAGTTCGGGGAGCATAGTAGCCATCTCCTTGGAAAAGTATGAGGCCATCTTCTTCTTGGAGTTCTTGTTTCTTGCGGAGCGAACATAGCGACCAGAAGACATTCTATGAGAACAAAATATGAAAGTTTATGAGATGAGGAATTCATGAGGCTGTTATGAAAAATAGTAAAATAGATCAAGTTTGGTCATTATTTTGAGGTTGAGATTGTGATTGTGATTGTGATTGAGGTTGAGGATTGAAGATTTAAAACATTCTTAAATAATAATAAAATAATGTTAAAATTTTGAAATTTTTATCTGATAATTGAAACATCCATGAACCACCATGAATTTTCATGTTTTCATTAACAAATAAAATTTAAAATAGTTAAAATATATGATTGGATTTTTCATGAGCCACCATGTTTATCCAATAAAATAATCAAAATTCAAAATAAAAATCAAAATGTTGGGTGTTGGGTTGTCCATGACCCACCATGGATCTCCAACAAAACAAAAAAAATCGAGATAAGGGGGTTAAATTGAATAATTGAAGTATTTTAGGAACCACCCCTTTACTTCACTCATTCATTCAATAAACCAATAATGAGAAAACCGAGTTTAGCCACGTGTCACCGTGAATTCGGTTATAAACGAGGGATGCAGTCATCTTTATTCAAGATAACCAGTAGACTACTTAAAGCTTTGAAGCATGTGACATGTTTTCGCTTTGGCCTATAAGATTAAATACTATGTTTGGATTTAGACCTTCAGGAAAAGAATAGCATATTCCCTTTGATTCTCGGAATCGTTTTGCCATGGTTCGTTCATAATATTCTCCCCCTTCCAATTACTACAAAAACTCATCACACCTTCCCATACTTTAAGGAAGAATGAAAAATATCGAGGGAATTCTTAAGGAATTTCCCAAAAATAAATAATATCTAAAGTTTAAAAAAAAATATTTTGAGAATAAGGATAACCTCGGAGTTGTGTGTGTGTGTGTGTACATTAATTATTTAAAATTCAAATAATTAATTAAACAAGCTAAGGCAAACAAATATAATAAAACAATTAGGGTAGCACATAAGCACGTATGGGACCCTAAGCATGCTACTAGGTCGTTTTACTAACCACCTATCTTACGGCCTTCGTCTCTAATACCATTCTGTCACACCCCAACCTATAGCGGAAATGCCGGGTCGCAACTGATTGCACAGTAGCTTACAAGATACTAACATTAATATAGTGACAATAACTATTTATTTAATTTTAAATAATCCAAGTACATCACATAATTTGAAACAAAATATTATCCAAAATAAAACAAATTCAAATAAATGTTTATTTTCTTGATAGCCTAAAGGTATCCAACTACTTGCTTATCTTCAACTATCCATGATGATAACCTGCAACATATATGAAAATAATTTATCAACACAAGGTTAGTGAGCAAAAACAATTTAATATATATAATAAATAAAATCAATTCTCATGCGAATGCGTAGTCACAACAATTAATTTGTAACAATAACATATAAAAATTTGTTCATCATGACACTAGGTCAAGCTACTAAGATGGCGTAAGATCTTACTAATGAGGATGAGGATGAGGCCACCAACAATAAAACATTTAAACAATTAAGCACTTTACATGTTAACAAATAATTGAGCAATACACGTAAGCACCTATATTATAATTGTAATTTGAGGATGTGAAAATAATAACTTGCGATTTATAAGATACATATTGTCCCCAAAACATAAAAATTATAATAGGGGAAGTGATTTACTCACCTTAAAAAGTGGCAAGTGAAAGAAGATAAGAATATGGAAGAAACCGACTTAAGCGAGCTGACCAAACCGAACTTGATGATCTCCTAAAAATTTGGTAAATATTCCAAAGTTAAAATAAAACCAAAATTAATAATAAAATCTGAGTTTAAACTTAAAATTAAAGAAAACGAACTTAAACGAGTGTTCGGTTTGTAGTCGGTCCGAATGTCTTTATGAGGTCGAATTCCGATCCAACACGTCCGAAAATTAATTAGAAACATAAAATACTGAAAAGTCAAAAGCTAATTCGAGTCAATTCTTAGTGAAATTCAAAAGCCCCAAATTAGTTTCAAACATAAACCCTAGATTGAGATTGATTAAGTAGAAATGAAACCTTAATTATTATGAAATTGATTGAGGACTTTCATTCTAAGGTTCATAACAATTCATAAAAAATGCAAACTTACCCGGAAATTAGATATAGAACTTGATTAATTAAACCAAGACCAGTTTGACTTTGAAAGTCAACTTTGTAGAATACTTAAAATAACTTGAATTTGTGAGAGAGGAGGAGATTTGTGAGGTAATGATGTGCTAAAAGTAGTTATTAATTAATTAACTAAATAAACGCTAATCTAGACACTAAATAATAATTCTAGACTCTTAAATTAACCAAAACTACTAACCGGCAAGTGAACCGGTCGACTCTAGTACAGCTAAGTAAGTCCGGACATCGAACCCACGAGACTCTTTAAGCTACGTAAACTAGCTAAATTAGACTCAACTACAGACACGACTATTTATTTATTATTTGTTTAAGGGGGGTTTTACTAATAAACTAATTTTAAACTAATTTAACTAATTAAGAAAACTAAAGACAATTAAACTTAGAACTTGGACTTAATTCAGATGATGATGAGATAACTACCTAGGTAGAATCCCCTAAATTTCAGTTGTTAATTAATCGGGAAAATATTTAGTTATGGACTGGGATCGTAAAATAGACACCTAAGAGAAAACTCGAACAGGACCCCTGACCCTTCTCAAGAGATACCTGGTTTCTAATACGTTTCAACGCACACTAGTATTAAAAATCAAGTTTTCTTACGGTCACCTAATTATTTATGACTTAGTTCCTTTATACGAAATCCTACCTTACAGCGCGGAAATCAAAGGCAATTTAATATATTTAATTGATTCAATAGACAATAATAAATAATCAAACCTAGACGGACTCCTTACGAAGTACTAAATCTAGCAAGATTAAATAATAAAGATCTATCAATAACCTAGCACCTACAGTTATTTAGGTTAGCAGCCCACTTAGGTTTAATTAATTAATAATTATTATTCATATGATCTTAATGCATATCAATCATAAATTAGTCAAAAACACAAAGTAGATGACCTAATAGCAACCTATCATATTGACAAACAATAATCTACGCAACTATGGAATAATAACAATTAATCAAACAATCCTAAATATCCGTATGCATCAATTTAATATGATTAAACCTTTTACTAAATCATAAAAACCATAATGATAAATAAATCCCAAATCAAAACACAACGTCAAAATAGGTTCATCATAAGCCTAGGCAGTCTATAATGTTTAGCCTAGTATCATAAAATAAAACAAAACGATAATAAAAGGATTCATGGCGAAAATAATAAGAACGAAAGATTAAATGCGATAAAACCCGTGGTCTTCATCTTTGGATGATAAGCACTTCGCCGGCTGATTCCTAGCCTTCAAACCCGCCAAAATATGCAATCCTAAGCTCCGTGAAACTCCAAATTTGGCCATGGCTTTCAGGTTATGATTAGGGTTAAGTTTATGGGTGTTTATATAGACATTCAAGGCCCATAAACTTAAAATTAGTAGAAGATTCTGGAAATCTGAGCCCATATATTTAATATTTGTAGAAGATTCTATAAATCTTAGCCTATAGACATAATATATTTGTAGAAGATTCTAGAAAACTGAGCCCAAAGTGCCGTGCGACGGGCCTTCTCCCATTTTGCTTATTTTCGCTTGTTTTTCGCCCTCTTTTCGACATGATTGTAACCCGGAACCTAAAATATTCAAATGAATTAGTAATATAAAAATTCTAGTAAATACCGAACGAAAACTAATAAAATATTATATTAAATATACAAGGGATTATATATATTTAGCCTTATATCAAATATCCCCACACTTATCTCTTTTTCGTCCCTAAAAAAGTCTCATTACAATGGGATCAGAATCGGAGAAATACAATCTTACAAACATATAGGTTATCTTAAAATTTTAAAATAGCGCAAAAACTGCGATCACCGATATTGTTGTCCACTTAAACCAATGCCTTTGTCTTTATCGAGACAAGTAAGATCCAACTATTATTATTATTATTATTTTGTATATAGTCTAGTGGAACCCACAGTCAAGATCCGTTTTATTTTAGATTTTACCAGATCAAACCACCCAACTTGACTTAAACCTCATAGATAGCAGATTAAAACATTGTTGCACATTTTTCATGAATAGCTAAGACGATCAAGGATATTGTTTATCCACCTAAATTTAAGCATCAAAGTCTACTAAGCAGCCACTAGATACGATTAAGGTTCAATTATTCAATTAACTAGCTAGTGTTCCCCACTACATGACATACCCCCGTTATCAAGCAACACCTCGGATCTATTACCACCCATGATTTTACAAGTTTCCATCTGTCGGTTTACATACGTTGTGTCTCTAGTTGATCTTGTTCTTAATGGTATGGGACGCAAGTAAGAGGACCACGTATGACTAACAGCTTGATGATCACTAGATCATCAAGATTTTACTTCACTGTAATTGATGTAAGTGAGTGTAATGATTGCAGTAAACTGCGGGTTTATGCTTAAAAGCTTTTATTTATTTAAATATCCGAATATACCAAGATGAACAACCGTAAAATGACCCGTGGTCTCCGAACCCGAGATATCCCATCAATACAGGATTTAAGGCTAAAACCATATGCCTATAAAGTGTTAACCACTAAAACTAAGTTTATATCACCGGCTACACGGCATACTCTAACGTTAAACCTTACCCAAGCATCGTATGATAGCGTATTCAGATTTTTTTAAAATTTTTAATTTTCTACAATCAAACTAAAAATGAGGCTTGAGTATGGCAAACCTTTCATCTCGTATTTTATACAAACTTAACATGTATCCCACTAAAAATCATATTTTATCGTTTAAAAACCAACTATCAAACTGCCGTTTCATTCTCAAGGCTGAGCCTACCGACACATCCCAAGTTAAGTGCGTGTTATTTAATTATCTTATTATAGTAGTTTGAAAAACCGATTCCTGATAAGTATCATCATCTACCATTTATATGCAAAAAGAAACAAAATCAAGGGATATTTTTCAAAAAAAAATTTTTAAATATAATTAACTACTACTCAAGTATCCTATCCCTACACTTAAGTTTTACATTGTCCTCAATGCAAGGATAAGGATAAAAAATAAAAATAAAATTGAATTACAAAAAACTAAAAACCTAAAGATCAAAAACAAAAAATAAAAATAAAATAAACAAGCAAAATAGACAATGGAAAAGACTTAGCTGGTAATATGCGCATGCAAATTGATGCTAAGGTCGTCTTCCATAAATGCCCTCCGTATCCGAACGTACTCATTAAACGTTATCTCCTTCTCTCACTCACGAACGGAAGCGGCAAACACATCAAACAATATCTAAAAATATCTTATCAATTAAATAGATGTTAAGCACTTATGTATTTTACCAGACCAACCAACCCTAAACGATAAATAATATGAATAACAGCAGCAAATAGATAAATAAGAAGTATATGGCTCCTGCTGCTCCATCCCCACACTTGAATTTTGCAATATACTTTATGGGGGTTATTTTTCTAGTTCAAAATTTGCAAAACTTAAAAACACAAAAACAAAGGAAAACTACAAAAAGACTACGTTAGTGACTCGATTAATTATACTAACTTTGTGAAACCTCCCCACACTTAAACTTAATTAGTAGGTTTTTCTTTGATCTGGACCCTATCTAACCCGTTCAGTTCCACCCGGTATTTGTTAAAAATTAAAATGTTATTAGTGGAATTGAAAAATGATTTTAAAAACCTAAACGGGTCAGACCACCAAAATTTAAACTTACATGGCAAGAACCAGATGCATGACATGTATAGAGAAGATTGGTTATTCTTGAACTTCAATGGCTTCCTCTTTCCTGTAGACCATCTTCTGAGTTGCAAGTTATCCCGGTTTGCAGATGCTCTTCTTTTCGCCTTCTCCCCTGGTTTTGGTTTATGAGCAACCTTTATTATAAGTGCAACGGGCTAGCTGTGATGTTCTTCTACCACCACCACTTCTATATCTTCTAGCAGGGCTTCAAAAAATGCTAAGTTACCCTCCGAATCGAACTCACCTATTTCATCGTATTCAGGCAACCCATCTAACTCCTAATCCAAAAACTCATCCTCCTCACACAACTTATTCTCAACCTCTTCCTCAACACCAAACATCAACTCAAGTGAATCTCCCAAATCCACTTCCTCCTCTACCTCTTCTTTCTTCACTAAAGACCACTGATAAGCAGCACACTCTTCTTCTTCTTCGATCTCATCATCTAGTCACTCCAGTAATTAGTAATAGTAACCTGTGGCACCGGAGGTGGGACTTGATCGTTCATTTTCGTCTCCGTTACTTGAGTGATCCCCTCATCTGACACGTCAACATACTTCAATCTCTTTTCTTCTTCCTCTTCTTTGTCCAATCTCCTAGTAATGCTTTCTATTATACGTTGGAGATCTATAATAATGCTCTGCTGATTTCTCAAGATGATGTCCTACTCAACTAACTTCTGTTGGGAATCTGAGGCCAAATATTGAGCTAACACGTTCTCTAAATTCTTTATACTACTCTCAACAGGGTTGTGATTAGAATCTTGACCATCGGATTGACCCTGATCATACTGCGATTGCTGATTTAGATCATAATAATAATACGAAGGATACCCCTGCCAAAAATTTTGTTGCGGCTGCATAGGAGGGTTAGCATAATATTGTGAAAAACATACCACATATTGTGGACATATAAGCGTAAAATGGGTGCACCACAAATCTCACACATATTTACGAGACTTAAGATAAATAAAAGACACGGACAATTAGACTTCTACGACTCAAAATAAAATAAAACGAAGTAGACTCCTACTAAAATACTCCTAAATAAAACTAACAATTAAACTAAACTATATTAACCTAACTCCTACGACTCAAAAACAAAACAAAATACAAATAGCATGTATATAGCAAGTAAGTCCAATCAAAGTTAATAACGCCGCCAAAAACTTGATGTGCTAAAAGTAGTTATTAATTTATTAACTAAATAAACGCTAATCTAGACACTAAGTAATAATTCTAGACTCTTAACTTAACTAAAACTACTAACCGGCAAGTGAACCGATCGACTCTAGTATAGCTAAGTAAGTCCGGATATCGAACCCACGAGACTCTTTAAACTACGTAAACTAGCTAAATTAGACTAAACTATAGACACGACTATTTATTTAGTATTTGTTTAAGGGGGTTTTACTAATAAACTAATTTAAACTAATTAAGAAAACTAAAGATGATTGAACTTAGAACTTGGACTTAATTTAGATGATGATAAGATAACTACCTAGGCTAAAATCCCCTAAATTTCAGTTGTTAATTAATCGGGAAAATATTTAGTTATGGATTGGGATCGTAAAATAGACACCTAAGAGAAAACCCGAGCAGGACCCCTGACCCTTCTCAAGAGACACCTATGGGTTCTAATAAGTTTCAACGCACACCGGTATTAAAAATCAAGTTTTCTTACGGTCACCTAATTATTTATGACTTAGTTCCTTTATACGAAATCCTACCTTACAGCGCGGAAATCAAAGGCAATTTAATATATTTAATTGATTCAATAGACAATAATAAATAATCTAACCTAGACGGACTCCTTACGAAGAACTAAATCTAGCAAGATTAAATAATAAAAATCT